>NW_024070187.1:23412385-24012385 GCF_014754425.2 Oryx dammah
CAGTCCTGTGGCCACTGCTGAGTTTTCCAAATTTGCTGGCATATTGAGTGCAGCACGTTCACAGCATCATCTTTCAGGATTTGAACTAGTTCCACTGGAATTCCATCACCTCCACTAGCTTTGTTCATAGTGATGCTTTCTAAGGCCCACTTGACTTCACATTCCAGGATGTCCGGCTCTAGATGAGTGATCACACCATCGTGATTATCTGGGTTGTGAAGATCTTTTTTGTACAGTAAATTTGGACAACTGGGTATCCATGTGCAAAAGAATGAACTTGGACCCCTACTTCATAACATATTCAAAAGTTAACTAAAAATGTATCAAATTGCTAAATGGTAAGAGCTAAAATTATAAAGCTCTTGGAAGAAAACATAGAAAAGCATAAATGCAAGCTTGACTTTGGCAATAGTCTCTTAGAGTTGACACAAAAAGTACAAGCAACCGAAATAAAAATAAATACATTGGACTTTATCAAAAGTAAAACTTTTTGCATTTCAAAGGACTCAATAAAAAAGTAAAAGACAACCTGCAGAATGGGAGAAAATATTTCAAGCAAATATATCTAACAAGGGAATAGTATCAGAATATGAAAAGTACTTTTACAACTTAATAACAAAGATGTAAATTACCCAATTTTAATAAATAGGAAAAGGATTTGCATAAACATTCTTCCAAAAAGGATATGCATATGGCCCGTAAACACATGAAAAGATCATCATCATTACTCAGTAGAGAAAGCCACAAAGAGATCTAACTCACATCCACTAGAATGGCTCAGATTAAAAAGTCAGATAATAGTAAGTGTTGGTGAAGATGTGGAGAAATGAGAACACACTCACATATTGTTCAGGAGAATGTAAATGGTGTAGCTGCTTTGGAAAACAGTTTGGCAGTTATCATAAATTTAAATATAAAGTTTCCACAAGACCCAGAAATTTAGTTTATATACAAGTTAATTGAGGATACGTTCATGCAAAAACTTATACATGATGTCATAGTAGCGCTATTTATAATAGCTCCAAAGTATTAACAAAAAAATGTCCCAAAATTGATGAATGGGTAAACAAAAGCAGTATATCCTTGAAGTGGAATATTATTCAGCCATGAAAAGGAAAAGTACTGGTATGTGCTGTAACATGGATGAAATTTGAAAAGAGCATGCTAAGTGAAAGAAATAAGACACAAATGACTATATATTATACAATTACATTTATGTGAAATATCTGGAATAGACAAGTTTATGTTGACAGAAAGTAGATTAGTGCTTCCCAGAGGAGAATGGAAAGTGATTATAATAAATGTATGATTTCTGTTGGGGGTAATGAAAGTGTTTTCAAATTAGATAATGGTAATGTTTGCCTAACTTTGTGAATATATGAAAACGCACTGAAATGCACACTTTAAAATAGTAATTGGTATGTGCTTATATCAATCAAAAATAACCTAGAGAAAAAATCAATATGGAATATGTTTATAGTAGAGAACCTTTACGCAATGTCTTTGTAGTTAGGACTTTGATATCACGTATTACTGACTAGAAATAAATGAGTTTAGGTTAGTTATTCAATCTTCATAAGCTTTAGTTTTCTCAGTATAAAACTGATAAGTCAGTATTTAATGGGTCAAAATTTCAACATGAATCCATTAGTTTTCAATTATTCTTTGTTGAAAGATTATGGTCCTACAATTGTGTAATAAATATGACATATTTTAACAGCAATTTGATTGTTATATATTTTATGTGAAAAAATGTGTGAGAGGCAAGAAGGAAGAGAAGAGAAACTTCAAACTTTCTGAATAGATTTTTTGTAAAGGGGAGTAATATAAATAATTTCTTATCTACTTCCTTCCTATGCCACATCCTCAATATTGTAAATCAACTAAAAGTATATGAATTATAAATGTGACTAGTGCTAAAATCAGTGTACAAATTTTAGGCTTTTTTCTTTTTAATGGTGCAATGGAAATTTTATTTTCTATTTGCATTTTTTACTGTGTTGGAGTATATGTATGACACATAACTTAAGACAGATTTTTAGGACTTAGAATGTTATTTGACAAGTATACTTTGATAAAATGTTGTTGTTATATTTTTGCTTCTTTGACATACTGTTGGACATATATAAGATTTATCTGGATTCTGTACAAGCTGTGAAGCCTCAGATACCTAAGGCAAATGTGATTTATTTTTAACATGATTTCCAGGAATTCATTGGTATGAAATTGAAATGGAAATGAGTGAAAATAAAATTGGAATGAATTGAAATGCAGACAGGCCCCTATATTTAGATTCAGGGAGTTCCTAAAGATTAAACTTCATGTTTATCACCAGAAGGAGTGATATGGGCTGTCCGTGAGTTGATGGCAGACAGAGAAGGTGCTGGGGACTCTGTGAAGTAGGGCATCAGGTGATGTAGTGAACATGTAAGGAGAAATACATACTAGGTTTGAAGGCAAGTGAGTAGTGATTAATACAAAATGATATCTCTGTGTTACTGACTTCCCTATTTGAAAATCCATATTAGACTTGTGAAATTTAATTACCATTATCAGTTACTAGTAACTTTAGGGAAGACTATTATTTTAACATTATTTTTATTTTATTATTGCATTTATTGGAAGGTGATGTGTGCGTCATTTCAAAGAATCTCACACAATATATTAAATATAAAGGGAAAAGTGTGGCAAAACTTAGCAAGCACAACTTCACAAAATTCACCAGTTAAATCCATCATAATTAAGTTATATCAACATCAGGTATACCATATATGATGTAGAGGACACCACTTGTGTGCTATCTTTTCCCAGAATGTATAGTGTAAGTCTAATGATCAGAAACAGTTAAAACTGCAAATCCATTCTGCAAAACCCCAGAACAGTTGTTTCCAAGAGTGTTATGAAAGGTCATGAAAGGCAAAGAAAGACTGAGTAATTGTCACAGATTGGAGGAAATTAAGGAGACCTGATAATTAAATGCAATGTAGTTTCCTGGTTTAGATTCTATAATAGGGACATCAGGAGAAAAACTGATGAAATTTGAATGAAGTAATATTTGAATTGATAACAGTATGTACCTATATTAATATTTTGGTTCAGAAATTGCACTCTGAACATGTAGGACATAAACATTAGTGAAAGCAAGGTGAAAGGTGTGTGGAAAATCTGTATTAGTCTTTTGGCAACATTTATGTAAGTTTAAAATTTTTCAAAAAATTTAAAAATACAATTAAAATCATGTGAAATTGAGTGAAAAATGATATAAAATGACAATAACAATCTTCATAATTTCTTTCTATATGTGAGATGTATATATATAAGCAACCAGAAAAATTATCACTCAGTGGTTAAGAGTATAGACTCTGAAATAAGAGTCTTAGTTCAAAGACCAGTTCTCCTACCTGCTAACTTGGTTACTTTAGAAAAACTTCTCTTCTCTCTTTTACATATGTAACATTTTTAAAATAAGAAGGGTAGTGATAGTAATATTCTTACAGAGTTGCTGTGAAGATTTTATGAGTTAGTATATTTGAAGTGTCTTAACATTGTGCCTGACAGTAAATTCTCAATAAATGTTAATCATGGTAAAGGTTGCTTACTGTTTTGTTACCCTAGATTGATTAAATATTTTAAGTACACTGGTGTTCAATGATTGTGTATGAGGGACTTGGGAAGTAAGAGTTATTCCAAGAACAAAAGAGCCAAATTCTTGAGTTCCAGAATGTGACATTAACATAATTATCATGCCTTTTGCTTAATGGGAAAGTATTGAGTTTGGATCTCTTCTGTGTTATCACTTCAGACTCTAAATGTAGCTATACAACTGCAATTGACTTGTGTTTATTTTCCTGTTTCATAACGTGAGCATTTTATTTAAACAGTAAGATGATGTTGAAATAGTATCAGTTCAGTTCGGTTCAGTCACTCAGTTGTGTCCGACTCTTTGAGACCCCATGAATCACAGCACACCAGGCCTCCCTGTCCATCACAAGTCCCGGAGTTCACTCAAACTCATGTCCATCAAGTCAGTGATGCCATCCAGCCACCTCATCCTCTGTCGTCCCCTTCTCCTCCTGCCCCCAATCCCTCCCAGCATCAGGGTGTTTTCCAAGGAGTCAATTCTTCCAAAGAGGTGGCCAAAGTACTGGAGTTTCAGCTTTAGCATCAGTCCTTCGAATCAACACCCAGGACTGATCTCCTTTAAATGGACTGATTGATTGGATCTTGCAGTCCAAGGGACTCTCCAACACCACAGTTCAAAAGCATCAATTCTTCAGCATTCAGCTTTCTTCACAGTCCAACTCTCACATCCATACATGACCACTGGAAAAACCATAGCTTTGATTAGATGGACCTTTGTTGGCAAAGGAATGTCTCTGCTTTTGAATATGCTATCTAGGTTGGTCATAACTTTCCTTCCAAGGAGTAAGCGTCTTTTAATTTCATGGCTGCAGTCACCATCTACAGTGATTTTGGAGCCCAGAAAAATAAAGTCTGACACTGTTTCCACTGTTTCCCCATCTATTTCCCATGAAGTGATGGGACCAGATGCCATGATCTTCGTTTTCTGAATGTTGACCTTTCAGCCAACTTTTTCACTCTCCTCTTTCACTTTCATCAAGAGGCTTTTTAGTTCCTCTTCACTTTTTGCCATAAGGGTGCTGTGATCTGCATATCTGAGGTGATTGATATTTCTCCCGGCAATCTTGATTCCAGCTTGTGCTTCACTCAGCCCAGTGTTTCTCATGATGTACTCTGCATAGAAGTTAAATAAGCAGGGTGACAGTATACAGCCTTGACGTACTCCTTTTCCTATTTGGAACCAGTCTGTTGTTCCATGTCCAGTCCTAACTGTTGCCTCCTGACCTGCATACAGGTTTCTCAAGAGGCAGGTAAGGTGGTCTGGGATTCCCATGTGTTTCAGAATTTTCCACAGTTGATTGTGATCCACACAGTCAAAGGCTTTGGCATAGTCAATAAAGCAGAAATAGATGATTTCTTTTTCTGGAACTCTCTTGCTTTTTCCATGATCCAGCAGATGTTGGCAATTTGATCTCTGGTTCCCCTGCCTTTTCTAAAACCAGCTTGAACATCTGGAAGTTCACGGTTCATGTATTGCTGAAGCCTGGCTTGGAGAATTTTGAGCATTACTTTACTAGCGTGTGAGATGAATGCAATTGTGCGGTAGTTTGAGCATTCTTTGGCATTGCCTTTCTTTGAGATTGGAATGAAAACTAACCTTTTCCAGTCCTGTGGCCACTGCTGAGTTTTCCAAATTTGCTGGCATATTGAGTGCAGCACTTTGACAGCATCATCTTTCAGGATTTGAACTAGTTCCACTGGAATTCCATCACCTCCACTAGCTTTGTTCGTAGTGATGCTTTCTAAGGCCCACTTGACTTCACATTCCAGGATGTCTGGCTCTAGATGAGTGATCACACCATCGTGATTATCTTAGTTGTAAAGATCTTTTTGGTACAGTTCTTCTGTGTATTCTTGCCACGCCTTCTTAATAAAATACCAAATATTTTTGACTTCCACAGACTTCTTTTTTGAAAGTTCAGAAAGACAAGGAATCAAAACAGAAAGAGGGAGTAAGCCTTTCTTCTGCCTGCAGTTCTGGTTGCCAGAAGCTGTAATCCCACATGTCTAGAAGTCTCTTGTCTAGAAGCTAGATGCTGAATTAGCTGGCCTTGAAGGGCAGCGTCTCTAACAAGCTGAATAGACTTTGAGAATCTGATCAGCATTCTTGAAGTCAGTGAACACAGAGCCAATGCTAGAACCCTGTCCAGTTACTTTTTCCAAATCTTCAGGTGAACAGTGGTGCATAGAAATAAGGAAAAAGCATGGTTATTTTCTCTCTGGGCAAGGATTGGTTTTCCATTCTGTGAATTGAAATTCTTTGGGACACTAAGACCTATATATTTAATCTTTGTGAAGATGAAAACAGCAGCAGTACCATACTGCTGGCTTTTCTTGTCTTCCAACCCATCCATATTATTCAGGCTAAAGCACTGTTGGATAGATGGACTATGTCCTGCAGGTCAGAGGAAAACATAGTAACAATTCAGTTGAAGGCCAGATTGGTAGAGAAACAAGTTTCAAGGGTACCTCTGTGTGTTGAAAACTTTCTACCTTGAGAAACACTTTAGCTCTAAAGCCCATTGGTGTTTTAGGAACATGGCAGCTAATTTAACCCAACAGTTTTTTTGGGAAAATGTAGATGAGTGAACACTTAATTGATAAAATAAACACAGGCTCATCCATAATGAATATACGACCACATAGATTTGTCACAATAAATTGCCATGTTTTTGTTTTTTTTCCTATTTAGTCCTCTGTGTACCTCTGAGTTATGCCAATATCAGAGACCTTTGTATTACGAAAAGTTACTTTTAACTGGTGTCATAGGAATCTGAAAGAATCGCCCTGATCCTCTCTAATGTAGCTCCCCAAAGTACAAGGATGTGTTGATTCACAAAGTTTTTATATCGTTCCAATTCGTCCACTGTTTGCTTTAGTTGTAGTGGCCATATCATAGCAGGGTCCATGTCATGAAACAAGTCAAAAGCATTCTTGAGTAACCAGATCCCTTCTGCCAGATTGTCTCCTGTCAGTTTGTTTTCTAGCACTGTTTCTTCTAACTCTTCTTCCTTATTTTCTGGCACTGGTTGAAAGCACTCATCTCCAGCAAGACGTCTTCTGTTAATTCCTCTGATTTGGTGTCGATTAGCTCTTGAATTTCTTGACCCACATTTTGGAACTCTTCACACCACCCCCACCTTTGTTGTCATATCCACAGTCTCATGATTTCTTTGATTGGCAATGTTGTCAACCCTGTGAGCTTGTGCACATCCAGACACAGTTTTCTCAAGCAGGAATTTATTGTTTTAGGCTGCTGGGTGTCATGGCAGTGATGGCATTTTGAATGGTGTGATCCTTCCAGACTTTCATGATGTTCTTTCTATCAGGATTCTCTTCCATAGTGTTGATGTGAGTACTAAGTCACTTCAGTCCTGTCTGACTCTTTGTGACCCTATGGTCACTCTTTGTGACCCTGCTAGGCTCCTCTGTCCATGGGGTTCTCCAGGCAAGGATACTGGAGTGCATTGCCATTTCCTCCTCCAGGGGATTTTCCTGACCCAGAGATCAAACCTGCATCTTTTATGTCTCCTACATTGGCAGGCACTAGGCATTCCCACTAGTGCCACTGAGGAAGCCTAAAGTTTTGACAGTCCTCTCCATAAAGTGCTGGGTATAATGAGCCTTAAAAGTCCCGATCTAGAGCCTTAAAAGTCATGATCTAGGTTTTGGGGCCAACTTGAGCACTATGTGGGCTTCCCTGATAGCTGAGTTGGTAAAGAATCTGCTTGCAATGTAGGTGACCCCGGTTTGATTCCTAGGTTGGGAAGATTCACTGCAGAAGGGATAGGCTACCCACTCCAGTATTCTTGGTCTTCCCTGGTGGCTCAGCTGGTAAAGATTCCACCTGCAATGCAGGAGACCTGTGTTCAATCCCTGGGTTAGGAATATCCCCTGGAGAAGGAGAAAGCTACCCACTCCAGTATTCTGGCCTGGAGAATTCCATGACTGTATAGTGCATGGGGTCACAGATTCAGATATGACTGAGTGACTTTCACTTTCACTTTGACCATTTTGATGCCTTCAGTGATGTTGAATTTAGAGAGTTCTGGATGAGCAGGGGCATTGTCCAATATCAAAAGAACTTTAAAAGGCAGTCCCTTATTAGCAGGGTACTTCCTGACTTCAGGGAGAATGCACTGATAGAACCAATCCTGAAAAGGTTTCTCACTGTCCAAGTCTTGCTGTACAACCGAAGACAGGCAGCCGGTGTTTATCTTTTCCCTTCAAGTCTTGGGAGTTAACAGCTTATAGATGAGGGCAGTCCTGATCATAAAACTAACTGCATTTACACAAAACTTAGAGTTCGCTTATCCCTTACTGCCTTAAATTCTGGTGCTTGCTTTTTGTCTTCCTTACTAATAAATGTCCTTTGTGACATTTTTTCCCCTCCAGAATATAACACTTTTGTCTGCAACAAAAATTGTTCTGGCAGATATTCTTTCTTCTCAGTGATTTTCTTAATGGCATCTGGGAACTCTTGGTCAGCAGAAACCACTTCTCCTATTATCTTAGCTTTTTCTAAAAAAAAATCCAAAGCTCTTTCTAGAGTTATCAAACCATCCTTTACTGGCTTTAAATGCTTCAGCTTTAGATCTTTCATAATCCTTTTGCTTTAAGTTGTCATACAATGACTTCATCATTTCTTGAATCATATTAGAGTCTATAGGTATGCCATTGTTATAGCAATCCTGCATCTGCATGAAAGTTGCATTTTCAATACAAGATGGAAAGATATTTTGCAGAAAGTTGAAGGTTTCACACATGCTGGTGTACCTGCAGTGATGGCTTCACAAATTTCCTTTTCTTTTTTCTCAATGATCCTTATGCAGTATTTATTTATCCTGAAATGGTGGGCACTCACACCTGCAGACCTCAAACTATGGTGTATTTCAAACAGTTCAATTTTTTCTTGTAATATGGTAACTTTTCCCTTGCTTCTTGGGAGCACTTTCAGCATCACTGGTGGCACTTTTCTTGGGTCTCATGATGTTATTCAGGGTTTACAATATAGTGTTATACACAATGAAAAATATATGAGAATCAAGAGTGATCACTTTTTATTGCAATATGTAATCTACTGGAGAGATGAACTATGCACAAGGAGATGATTAGAACCACATTACAGCACTTTAGAGCAACACATAATAGCAACTACCACACAATTGCACTTATCTCACACACTAGCAAAGTAATGCTCAAAATTCTCCAAACTAGGCTTTTATAGTATATGAACTGAGAACTCCCAGATGTTCAAGCTAGATTTAGAAAAGGCAGAGGAACCAGAGACCAAATTGCCAACATCCACTGGATCACAGAATAAGCAAGATAATTCCAGAACATATCAGTTCAGTTCAGTTAAGTTCAGTCACTCAGTCGTGTCCAACTCTTTGCAACCCCATGGATTGCAGCATTCCAGGGTTCACTGTCCATCACCAACTCTTGGAGCTTGCTCAAACTCGTGTCCATTGATTCGGTGAAGAACATCTACTTCTGCTTCATTGACTATGCTAAAGTCTTTGTGTGGATCACAACAAACTGTGGAAAATTCTTAAAGAGATAGGAATACCAGACCACCTTACCTGCCTCCTGAGAAACCTGTATGCAGGTCAAGAAGCAACCGTTAGAACTGGACATGCAACAGTGAAGTGGTTCCATTTGGGAAAGGAGTATATCAAGGCTGTATATTGTCATCTTGCTTACTTAACTTCTATGCAGAGGACATCATGCAAAATGCTGGACTGGATGAAACACAAGCTGGAATCAAGAATGCTAGGAGAAATATCAATAATCTCAGATATGCAGATGACACCACCCTTATGGCAGAAAGTGAAGAAGAACTAAATAGCCTCTTGGTGAAAGTCAAAGAGGAGAGTGAAAAAGCTGGCTTAAAACTCAACATTCAATAAATGAAGATCATAGCATCCATTCCCATTACTTCATGGGAAATAGATGGGGAAACAGTGGAAACAGTGACAGTCTTTATTTTTTTGGGCTCCAAAATCACTGCAGATGGTGTCTGCAGCCATGAAGTTAAAAGATGCTTGCTCCTTGGAAGAAAAGCTATGGCAAACCTAGACAACGTATTCAAAAGCAGAGACATTATTTTGCTGACAAAGGTCCATCTCGTTAAAGCTATGGTTTTTCCAGTAGTCATGTATGGATGTGAGAATTGGACTATAAAGAAGGCTGAGTGCCAAAGAATTGATGCTTTTGAACTGGAACTGTGGTGTTGGAGAAGACACTTGAGAGATGATCAAACCAGTCAATCCTGAAGGAAATCAACCCTGAATATTCATTTGAAGGACTGATGCTGAAGCTGAAGCTTCAATACTGTGAAGAGCCAACTCATTAGAAAAGACCCTGATGCTGGGAAAGATTGAAGGCAAGAGAAGAAGGGGACTACAGAGGATGAGATGATTGGATGGCATCACGGACTCAGTGGACATGAGTTTGAGCAGGCTCTGGGAGATGGTGAAAGATAGGGAAGTCTGGTGTGCTGCAGTCCATGGGGTTGTAAAGACTCACACACAACTGAGTGACTGGACAACAAAATAGTAACAACAGGTGGTGGCTATGGAGTTATTACAGTAGTACAGTATAGGCTACAGTTAAGATGTAATACCAAATCTTTACATCTGTTTACATTTCTCTCCATTGCAAATTGTGACATGTATAGTCGATGTTTGTGTGCAGAAGATTTGACAAATTTTAACTTTTTATATCAGATTTGTATATCCTTTCTAGTAGTAAATAATAAAATAGACTAATACCTACATACAGTTTATAGTTTTATGATATACCTCTTTCTTAATTTTTTGGATATTTTTAAGACATGCTGTTCATAAGTTTTTTTCAAATCGTCACAAGTCTCCCCCAAATATTCAGTATATTTATTGAAAAAAAACCCACGTGTAAGGACCTATACCGTTAAAACCATGTCGTTCAAGGGTCATCTATAGTTAAGTTTGGGGGGTGTCAAAAGTTATATGCAAATTTTCAACTGTGCAGTGTTGTGTCTCTAACTACTGTTCTGTTCAATGGTCAGCTGTATTGCATATTATGCTACTAATTAAGTCATTGTTCTAAATTTCCTTTAGGTATTCTCAACTATTACTTTAAGTTCCTATGAAAGCTTGTTCTATTTATAAGACTATTATAGACTGGATATTTGTACCTGTCTCAGCCCCCCTCCAGAAAAGGAAGTGGCAACCCACTCCAGTACTGTTGCCGGGACAATCCCATGGGCAGAGGACCCTGGTGGGCGACAGTCCATGGGGTCATGCAGAATCGGACACGACTGACTTCACTTTCACTTTTCACTTTCATGCATTGGAGAAGGAAATGGCAACCCACTCCAGTGTTCTTGCCTGGAGAATCCCAGGGACCGAGGAGCCTGGTGGGCTGCTGTCTATGGGGTCACACAGAGTCAGAGACGACTGAAGCGACTTAGCAGCAGCAGCAGCAGCAGCCCCCCTCATATTCGTAGTCCTTGAAGCCCTAATTCCCAGTGTAGCATTTGGAGACAGAGCCTTTAAAGAAGTAATTAGGGTTAAGTGAGGTCATAAAGGTGGGGCCCTGGTCCAACAAGATTAGTGTCCTTTTTTTTTTTTGGGTGACATCACATGGCTTGAGGGATTTTAGTTCCCCTGGCATTTGAACCTGTGCCCAGCAGTGAAAGTGCTGAGTCCCAACCACTGCCAGGGAATTCCCAAATTAGTGTCCTTTTTAAAAGAGACAGCAGAGACCTCATGCTCTTCCTCTTTCTGCATAAATGGATCAAACAAAGGCCAGTGTTTCAGATAACTGAATGGTGGCTGCTTACAAGCCAAGGGCAGAAGCCTCAGAATAAAACTTATATTGCCATCTCCTTGTCTCCAGAACTGTAAGAAGGTAAATTTCTGTTGTTTCAGCCTTTCGGCCTGTTGTCTTCTGTTATCGCAACCTGAGCAAACTCAGACAGGGCCCATGGTTTATTCCTAAGCATCGGACTTGCGTTAGCTGAATAGTGAACTTCTGAACTAACTTTTGTTATTTAAGATGTTAATTTGACCATTAATTTGTTAATTAGGATTAGTTACATAACCATTATATCAAAGCCTAACACCTTTCCTTCTCAGCAAAGCTCTGCCCAGGGGGACTCAATTTCATGCCCCAGGCTTCTCTGTAAGTCGCTCCTTGGTACATCCAGTGCCCCCCATGTTATTATTATGTAGAAGCTCTGGCTATCCTAGGTTGAGTGTTCTGACATTGATGTCTTTCTGCTTCACAGAGTTGTGCTGTGAGCTTTGGTTTGCTTAAGCTAAGATTGAGACGACAGAATCCCTGCTCCCACAGGTGTTTTTCACCTTTCGTCTCATCTTCTTCCAAGTCATAAATGAGAGCTCAATGGGAGTTGGTATAGTAAAGTAGAAAAAGTCAAAGTATGGCTTCAAAGAGCACTGGGAAGTCTCCTGGGATAGGTTCCCAAAGTCTCGCCTGCCGTTGGCCAAGAAGAATTCAGTGTATTGAATATAGCCAGCACTATGCAATGAGTGACTACCATGTGGATCCTTTGGCTGAACAGGCAACACTGATATGCAGTTTGCATGGGAACCTCAGTGTGCTGAAATGGGGAAAAGCTGCCAGTGATCCATAAGTTGTAAGACAGCAAGTCATGAGTGGTAGATTCTGGGGACAAGAAGGCTGTGGCATAGGCTGTGCTCCATGGAAGTAAGTGTGAACAAGCTGCTTGAGCCCAGTACTTATCAGGGCATCTGATCATCAGTAAAGGGAACAACTAAAGCTTGAGGCAAGCTTAGGAGAACCAAGAGCCTTGGCTTTGTTAGTGATTTAGCTCCGTTATAGGTGATGGGTCACCGATAGGTCAACAAGACCCTGTCCATGGTCCTGAGAATCATGATCTAAACTCAAAGACCTCTATAGGTAATCACGAGGGGAAATCCATGCTGACCACAGTGGCTTAGGCTGATCAGGCTGCTATAACAAGTAGCCATAGACGGAGTGGCTTAATTAGCAAACATTTATTTCTAACAGTTCTGAAGGCAGAGAAGTCCAGAGATCAAGTAGCAGGCAAACCCTGTATTTGATGAGGACTGGGGTGTTTCTTTCTGTGTCCTCCCATGGCAGATGCAGAGGGAGAGGGAGAGAAAGCTGATTTGTTCCTCTTCATATAAGAGCACTAATCTCATCATGAGGGTTCCACCTTCCTGATCTGTGGAGGGTGATTTTATGTGTCAACTTGACTGAGTTAAGGGATGTCTAGATAACTGGTAATGATCATGTCTGGACCTGTTGGTGAGGATGTTTCTGGAGGAGATTATTGTTTAAATTGGCAAAATGAGTAAAGAAGATAGCCATCACCAGTGTGGGTGGGCACCATCCAGTCCATTGAGGGCTGAATAGAGAAGAAGGACAGAGAAAGGGCAGTTTCACTCTCTACCTGAGCTGTGACATCCATCTTTTATTCTCAGACACTGATACTTCTGAATCTCGGGCCTTTGAACTCAGACTGAATTATACCTCTGGCTCACATGATCCTCCAGACAACTTCATGGCCTCCCCAAATTGCATGAGCCAATTCCTACAATAAGTCTCTCTCCCTCTTTGTAAATTAATAAATTTATTTTTTCTCTTCCTTTAGAGAACTCTAATACATGACCCAGTTATCTCCCAAAGGTCACATCTCCTATTGCCATCCCATTGGGGGTTACGATTTCGACTGTGAATTTTGAATGGATATAAACATGTAGTCCATAATAGCGCATAGGCTTGACCAGAATAGCCTTTCTGAGGAAGCAGAAAGAACTGGCAGTGAAGCCACCCAGGTGCACTTTTGGAGCTCTGATGAGCAGGTGGCTTAGGGCAGCATGGCCCCAGGTTGCTACCCAGGAGGAGGATAGAAATGAGAAATAGTTGGATGAAATATTTTGACCTCCAAATAAATAAAGTGCCAGTGCCAGAGATTTTGTATAAAGTACTGTAGCAGGCAAGGCACTCATCTCCTGTTGGCTGAGCTCCCGCAGTGCTGGCCTGGATCTTCCCAGGCCACCTAGGAAAGAATGACAGCCTCTAGAAATGCATCCATATTTCTGTACCTTCCTTGTGCTTTTCCCCCGGAAGGGCCATATATGGCCTCTCTCACTGCTTGCTATGTCTCTTCATTTCATCTCTGACATGATCTGAAACTGAAAGTGGGCTTAGATATGTTGGCATCATTAGATCTTTAGTGATTCCAACCCACCTTTATAGTTCTCTTCCCATGCTTTGCTGGCAAATCACATCTCCTCCCACCCTCAGAATTCTGTTCAATCTGCTTCATCTCCATGGAACCTTTCCAGGTGGACTCTATCCTGCTTAACACCTATCAATCATTTCACTCTCTTCTCAGCACTTGTGTTTAAATATTGCTTGTTTATGTTCCTAACTGTACTCTTGCTTTTATTTTCCCTTTGCTGTATTCTTATGAATTTTGTGGGTCTTTGCCTTTTCCCCTTTAGCAATAGGAACAACAGTGACAATAAGGGCAACATGGTTATTTGTTTATTGAGATCTAACTATGTGACTGTTCTGTGTTACACATTTAGAAACAGATATTATTTTGTGGAAATCTCATGGTAATCTGCTGAATTAGATATTACATTTTTTGTTTCTTGTCTTTTTGATAATACCATTTTGACAGGTGTGAGGTGATATTAGTTTTGCTTTGCATATCCCTGATGAGTAGTGATGTTGAGCATCTTTTCATGTGCCCCTTGGCCATCTGTATGCTTCTTTGGAAATACTCAGGTTCCTTTGGAACCTGTTCAGGTTCCGTGCCCATTTTTCAATTTTTTTTTCTTAAATATTAAGTTGCATAAGGTCTTTATATATTTTTGGAATTAACCACTTATTTGATATCTGAAGGAAGGATATCTTCCTTCTTGCAGCATGTTGCCTTTTCGTTTTGTGGATTTTTTCCTTTGCTATGCAAAAGCTTTTTAGTTGGATATAGTTCTGTTCATAGTCACATTTATTGGATCTTTCTGAATTTTACCAGAAAAAGTCAATGAAACTCTACAGCTAAGTCTTATATTAATTCCTCAAAAATTCTTAAAGAGCTTTTCAACCAAATGTTGAAGGGATTGTAGTTGTCCAGTTATGCCATCAGAATATCAACCAAGATTGTACATGAATAGGTACAATCATTGTACTTACATCATTACTGATATGCAACTAACAGCAGAAGATACCATTGCTTCTTAAGATTCATCCCTATTTTAGAAGTGCTAAAAAATGGAAAATATGTCTTTTAGTGCAAATGAAATATAGGAGTATTAGTTCAGTTCACATATCTCAGTGGATTAAAAGGGAATATCAAAAAATTTTAATGACAAAAGTTATGTGTGTGAGACAACACTGTTATCTATTACAGAAAACTCACTGAATGTGTTTTATAAAAGTTTAGTCTGGGTTTTGCCATTAAATCATTTATGACATTTTTATTTTACCTATCTGAATTTCAGTGTCATTGTTTGAAGAGTGAGAGCATTGACTTAAATGACATCTAGAGGTTTTCCAACACAAATAGCCAAGGCATCTGAAAGCAATGAGATTGAACTTTGAAATCATTAACGCATACCTTTCCAAGAGAAAAATCCCTTGGACTACAACTCTGGCCTAGAAGTTTGAGTTTGTCTGATGAAATCTGCAATAAGCCATGTGTGGCAAAGGCTGGGCTCTTGGGAGATTATAGTATGCAGTCCTTAGCCATCAGAGGAGAAATTGTCCATATGCAAACTTTCTTGGTGGAGGTGGGGGGGATGAAGAAATAATCAAGAAAATTAACTTGAGAGCTTGTTTGTATGGAGAGAGTAGACTCTTGGAGATCTCAGTCCCCCTGCCGTTAATATTGATAAAAAAAACAAAAGCATTCTTTTGGAAGAAAATTAGATTGTAAAATGGTTAATCCTCCCCAAATGGAAATCTGGTAAAGCATTTATGTGTGGAGGCTGAAATAAACAGAGGAGAGCCAAGTGACTCAGTCAATTTAGAAAAGATCACATTTTAATTAAACAGTGAGAGAGAGAAAAGTGGCAAAATGTTATCCTTCTTTTCAAAGATATGTAGAACTACTATAAATATGATAGGTAAGTAACATTATTTGCTTTTTTATGCTGCAGTCAAACCATGCAATACAAACATAAGTGTATTTCCTTTTCATTATCATCACCTTTTTGCCCCTTTCCTTGGTAGTTAGTCCCCAAATTCAAGCACCATTTCTTAAATTGAGTAAATTACACACTAAGAAAGGTGACTTTAAAAAAAATGAAGTGCGGGTGCTAAGAGGATTTAATGTTTTGTTCACTTTTACTTTCACATTAAACAAACAAATGATTGCCATGGTTGGGTAGAACTGTGTTTTGAGTAAGAACACCTTAGTGTCATTAAGAATTATATACTGGGACCATCTTGTTCAAACCCCCATATTAGGGCTTTGTAATTGTACATAATCTACTTCATCAAATCTAAGGAAAAAAGTAGATGATCTGAAAAGATATTATAATCTTTGTGAAACTTAAAAGTTTTAAAAAAATATATTTGATTGAGCTCCCTAAATTTCAGTCTTCTAGGTGAGAATGTTTAATTACTGTATTTTGTTACATGTAGAATCAGAAATCTTAATGCCTAGAAACTTTAGCGACTTAATAAGAAAGAAGCAATGGAAAGAACATGGATTGCAAATTTAGACAAAACCAGGTTCAATTTCTGTATTAGTCGCAATCCTTTCCCTCTTCTTCCTTTGACTCATTTGTGGTTCTCGCTTAAGTTTTAAATGTCTCTGTTTTCAGACTATTGAAGAGGTGCCATTTATAATATATTTACTAGAAGAGTTCTGAAAAACAAGCCATTAGTCAGCTACTTTGATATGGTTCTCTTAATCAAAGATTTATTGGCACAGTTTAGAAATAGTCAGATAAATGTTCTGTCTACCTGGGAGATGGAGGCATAAGCAGCTCTCTGTGGAAGATTTATGCTGAATTGCTGTATGCCATCTTGCATTTGATTAACTTTTATCAACCGGAACAAAAAACCCTTTCCCAATACATCATTTATATGAACTTTATAAATGAACCGTCTTTCTGTTGCCAGCATAATTCACCATGATACAGCCATTTTTAAAAAGCCTCTAAGGAATAAGCAATTAACACGGAAGATGTTTGTGTGAAATTTTTGCAACAACTGTATTTTGAAAAACCTGAGGGTACTACTTTGTAATCTGGAGCTATAAAATATTTATATGAAGTTTTATGTGTTCCCAAGAATAGGTAGGACAAGTAAATGGTCCCACCCCACAACATTCTTGATGCCACAAATTGGTTTTTATTAGAGTAAAGCAAGTCAAAGATTTAATAAAACACTTAGCTTATGAGATATGAAGTGAGTCCCCTGGGATCCAGAAGACAGTAAACAAGTCTGCTTTGCCATTTGTACAGATTATATTTCCTCCACCTATGATTTCAAGCCAATATGACGGTGGCATTTGTAAATCTCAATGACAAAACTTAGGTAAGTTGTTGTGAGTGCTCAGTCATGACACTCAGAATTGATTTTTAGTTCCATCAAGAAAGATGCTCTTTAATAAATTAAAAGGTCATTTCTGGTGAATGTAAAAAAAATGTTAGGTCTCTCAGGAATACAAATACATATCAACCCTTGCTGTCATTTTGCTTCATTAGTTATATCTCCTTAATGAAAAATTACTGACATAGACATTTCTTTTATAGTAAAAAAAAAAAAAAAAGTAAAAGGAGAATTAAGGTGAGGAACTTTTGAAAATATTCAAAGTAGGGATAGTTTCCAAAACAGTTTTGACTGTCCCCAAATGATTGATTGGTACCTTCAGTCTCCTTGACATCTCTGTGACCACAAATTCTTTTCAAATGTATGTGTAATAGAAGATTTGGTGTCATATTTCTTCGTCTTGCTCCTGCAGATCAACTGTCTGTGTCTTCTCTATTCAGTGCCCCAAGAAGCCGCCTGTTTGAACTCCTTTACCTTGGGTTTGGCCAGTAGAAACACTGACAAGATTGAAGACTGAGAGGGAAAGAAATTGAGTATGTGTTCTCCTGACCTCTTTGACAGGAAGTGGCTGTGTTCCTCCATATCCACAGATGCTGTTGTGTGGCTTTTCTTTTACGGCTATCATTCTTGCTGCAGAACTTTGGTGTTTATTTGTGTTTCTTTTTTAATTTTTGTTTGTGTTTAGCCTCATAGCCCTAGGGGTGCTATGGATTTCCACAACTGCAGTCACCACATCCTGTTGGTTTCCTTAGCCTTGTCTTGTTCAGTCGCTAAGTGGTGTCTGACTCTGTGACCCCATGGACTGTAGCACACCAGGCTTGACTGTCCTTCACCATCTCCAGGAGTTTGCTGAAACTCATGTCCTTTGAATCAGTGATGCCATCCAACCACCTCATTCTGTCATCCCCTTCTTCTCCTGCTCTCAACCTTTCCCAGCATCAGGGTCTTTTCCAATGAGTCAGCTCTTGGCAACAGATGGCCAAAGTATTGGAGCTTCAGCATCAGTCCTTCCAATGAATATTCAGGGTTGATTTCCTTTCAGATTGGCTGGTCCGATCTCTTTGCTGTTCAGAGGACTCTCGAGAGTCTTCTTCAGCATCAGTTCTTTGGTGCTCAGCCTTCTTTATGGTCCAACTCTCACATCTCAACGTGACTACTGACAAAACCATAGCTTTGTCTATACAGATCTTTTTTGGCACAGTGATGCCTCTGCTTTTTAATACACTGTCTAGGTTTGTCATAGCTTTTCTTCCAAGAAGTAAATGTCTTTTAACTTCATGGCTGTGGTCACGTCTGCAGTGATTTTGGAGTGCAAGAAAATAAAATCTGTTTCCACTATTTCACTATTTTGACTTTTTCCCCATCTCTCTGCCATGAAGTGATGGGACTGTATGCCATGATCTTAGTTTTTTGAATGTTGAGTGAAGCCAGCTTTTCCACTGTCCTCTTTCACTCTCATCAAAAGATGTTTAGTTCTTCTTCACTTTCTGCCAATAGAGTAGTATCATCTACATATCTGAGGGTATTGATATTTCTCCCAGAAATCTTAATTCTAGCATACAATTAATCCAGTCTGGCATTTTGCATGATGTCCTCTATATGTAAGTTAAATTATATAATAAATAAATAAATAAATAAGATATAACCTTGTCAATATGGAACATGTAGGGTTGAAGTGAAGTGTTAGTTGTTCAGTCATATCTGACTGTTTGCAACCCCATCGACTGTAGCCTGCCAGGCTCCTCTATCCATGAAATCCTCCAGGCAAGAAAACTGAAGTGGGTAGCTATTCCTTCCCCATGGTATCTTCCCAACCCAGGGATCAAACCCAGGTGTCCCACATTGCAGGCAGATTTTTCTTTTTTTACTGTCTGAGCTACCAGGGAAGCCCAAAAATAAGTGTTAGTCACTCAATCCTGTCTGACTCTTTGTGACCCCATGGACTGTAGCTCGTCACTCTCCTCTGTCCATAGAATTTTCCAAACAGGAACCTTGTCTACATGTCTGAAAATATCCTCTTTATTAGGCTATCTGTAATCAAACTCTTTTAGTCTGTCTGCTTCCTGTTGGGACCCTGAGTGTGTACTCGGCATCTTACCCAGGCAGATGTGTGGTGCTGTGGTAGACAGCACAAATATAACTAGAGTGAAAGAACTGTTTCTGTAGAGTGAGAAATCACTCACATTGGAAATTAATAGCAGGATCCCTTCCCAGCTCTGGCAGTAACAGCTGTGTTACTTTGGTCATTTAACTTTCACGAGTTTCACTTTCTTTCTATGTAAAATATGGTATTAGACTAGTTAGTTCAGTTTTCAGTTATCTGAATTTGAATAGAGATGTTAAAAATAGATTTAAAAAATTTAACTCAATGGAAAGATGGGGTTATTACACCCTTTACAGTGTTTAGTTTGAACTTTAATTACATGGACACTAAACACTTGAAGAATATTATTCTGCGTGTTCACATCTGCTGACCTGTCCTAGTTCATGCTTACATGTTGTTACTTTGAGTTTGAAGTCTGGAAAAAAGTAAGCCCTTAGTTTTTCACCTGCTTAACCCTTGTGGGCTTTGCTGGTGGCTCAGACATTAAAGAATCTGCCTGCAATGAAGGAGACCTGAGTTCAATTCCTGGGTCAGGAAGATCCCCTGAAGAGGGGAATGGCAACCTGCTCCAGTTTTCTTGCCTGGAGAATTTCATGGACAGAGGCGCCATGGAGTCACAGAGTTGGAGATAACTGAGCAACTGGGCATGCACGCACAACCCTTGTGGACTTTAACTTGAGAAGTTTGATTGAGAAAAGTGGAATTAAGTTGCATTTCTTCAGAACTGAAAATATGTGTACAGAAAAGATGGCAAGGATAGAATAACAGGGACTTGATCTACCCTTACTCCAGATAGAACTAAGAAACTCAGTAAGATGTACTAAAGAGCAATTTTATAGGCTCTGGACATCAGCAACAAAAGGAGAGTGATTCCTGAGTGACAGAAACAAGTGAAGCACTTTTTTTTTTTTTTTCACCCAACTAGTTTGAATGACTTTTTGGGTCACAGCACAGCAAGCAGACTTCAGGCAGAGCCGCCCAGTCTCCCTAAGTTGGGAGATAGAACTTGACACCATGGAGACCAAAAATATCTAGAATTTGCAGGAATACCAGAAAAAAAAGCTACTCAGAAAGATAACTCTGGAGATTTGTTTTAGTAGTGAGATAAAATTAACCGAAATTTTGTTAGTTTACAGTATCCCATAGATACTATTGAACTTTGTTCTGGGATGCTGTTAAGTTACTTGGAAATAGCCTACTCCTGTCAAGTTTTGCTTTTAAACTGTCTTAGGCAAAGCTTTAAAGGAAAACTCTGAAGGATGAAACTGGTTGATACATTTGTAGCTTAACTGCATCCCAGAATGAAGCTCAAGGATATCTATAGAAATACAAATATATCAACCACCCCAAAAAGTATAATTCATAATGTGTTATCTGATAAAAATTTTCCAGATACATGAAGAAGCAGGCAAATACAACTCATAATGTAGAGAAAAGTTACCCAGTAGTAATTGACCCAGAAATGACACGATTGATGGAATTAGTAGAAAAAAAAAATTAAAACTGGTAATATGACTGTATTGTGTATGTTCAGGAAGCTAGGAGAAAAATTAAATAAAGAAATGGAAGATGTAAAACATTCCCTAATCAAATATTAGAGATGAAAACTTCAGATAGATAAAACTATGGCTGAGTTTAAAAATATAGTTGATTCCTGTTATTTTGCTATTTAGAATCTATAAAAGTTGTTATGAACACTGAATTCATGAATACTGAACAATTGCTCCCAGGAGAAACATAGGATTAGGTTCCTGTGAGCCTCTGGTCATAACATTTTCATCAGTGATTATGATATAATCTTACTCTATATGTGTTTCTGTTTAAAGACACCCTTCCTTCTTGATTCATGCTCAGTTCTGTCCAACTCTATGTGAGCCTACAGACTGTAGCCCACCAGGCTTCTCTATCCATGGAATTTTCCAGGCAAGAATACTGGAATGGGTTGCCATTTCCTACTCCAGGGGATCTTTCTGACCCAGGGATCTCTTGTGTCTCCCGCATTGGCAGGAGGATTCTTTACCAACTGCACCACCTGGGAAGCCCAAAGACACTCTATTTATCAACTGTTGATCCATTGGCATTGAACTGAAGGCCAACAGCACCATATTTCATGACTGAACAAAATTAATCTAACATATATTTTCTTTGTAAGTAATGTCACGACCTTTTTGTGCTTAGATATGCCAGAGAGCAGTTCAATACTATGCTTGGGGGCCTTTTTGAGCAGTGAAATCACCAACACAAAGTGCAAAAATGCAAAAAAATACAACACTAAATATACTGAAAAAAGGACACACATTTACTATATGAGAGCTGAAATAAGAAGGCAGAGTGTTTCCTCATTTGACCTCAGCTGAGAATATATGTATCAGGAAACAGATTTTTTTTTTTTTGCTGCTATGCACATGTCCAAGTTGTGTTGATTTTGAGGTTACAAGTATATATTAGTAAGTAGGTGAGTTTTCAAATACAGAATCCACTAATAATGAGGATTGACTGTATCCTGATGGCAATAATGGTAGATTAGGCATTACTATAGATTAGGCATTCAGTTCAGTTCAGTTCAGTTGCTCAGTCATGTCTGACTCTTTGCGACCCGATGAATCGCAGCATGCCAGACCTCCCTATCCATCACCAACTCCCGGAGTTCACTCAGATTCACATCCATCAAGTCCATGATGCCATCCAGCCATCTCATCCTCTGTCGTCCCCTTCTCCTCCTGCCCCCAGTCCCTCCCAGCATCAGAGTCTTTTCCAATGAGTCAACTCTTCACATGAGGTGGCCAAAGTATTGGAGTTTCAGCTTTAGCATCATTCCTTCCAAAGAAATCCCAGGGTTGATCTCCTTCAGAATGGACTGGTTGGATCTCCTTGCATTAGGTATTAAAAAGCAGAGACATCATTTTGTCAACAAAGGTCTGTATAGTCAAAGCTATGGTTTTTCCAGTTGTCATGTACAGATGTGAGAGTTGAACCATAAAGAAGGCTGAGCACTGAAGAACTGAGTTTTTGAATTGTGGTCCTGGAGAAGACACTTGAGAGTTCCTTGGACAGCAAGGAGATCAAACTAGTTAATCCTAAATCAGCCCTGAATATTATTGGAAGGACTGATGCTAAAGTTGAAGCTCCAGCATGCTGGCCACCTGAAGTGAAGAGCTGACTCATTGGAAAAGACCCTGATGCTGGGAAAAATTGAGGGCAGGAGGAGAAGGGGGCAACAGAATGAGATAGTTGGATGGCATCACGGACTCAATGAACATGAGTCTGAGCCAACTCTGGGAGATAGTGAAGGACAGGCAAGCCTGGCATGCTGCAGTCCTTGGCGTTGCAAAGATTTGGACAGAACCTAGCAACTGAACAACAACCACAAGGCATTACCGGGAAAAGATTAGTTAAATTGAAGAAATAGAAACCATCCAAAATAAAGCACTAAAAAATAAGATGAACAACTTCAAGTAGAATAATGTACATGTAATTGGAATTCCTAATGGTGGAGAGCAGAAAAAGTATTTGAGAAAATATTGGCTGCAAGTGTCCATATTTGATGAAAACTGTAAGCCTACTAGTACATGAAGCTAAAAAAACAAAGGCACAAAACTACACATACTCAACCTCCCCCCAAAATATCTCCAAATAAGAAAAGAAATATGTATAAAAGTCAGCAAGACACATCATAATCAAATTGCTCAAAAATAATGATAAAGACAAAAATCTTAAAAGCAGTCAGAGGAATAGGGGATTGGATTTAACTGTTAATATGCATAGGAAGAAAAACAAGCATCATAGCAGATTTCTCATCAGAAACAATTCAAATCAAAGAAGATTGTGAAGTAAGATCTTTGAAGTAATTAGAGAAAAGAACTGCTAACCTAGAATTCTGTACCCGGGAGGAATCTCCCTTAAAAATTAACTTTAAATAAAAACATTTTAGATATAAAAATGCTGAATGAATTCACAGTGTGTTAATAGTAAAGTAGACTTCAGAGAAAATGACATAAGCAGTGATAAGGAAGCTCATTTCATAACAACAAAGGGGTCAATTTATAAAGAAGACCTAAATATTTTATGTGTTTATGTGCCTAATAAAAGTTTTTTAAATCCATTAAGTATAATTTGGTAGAGTGCTAAATAAAAATAATAGACATATCCCAATGATAATTGGAGATTTCTACACCCTGTCCCAATAATTGATAGGGTAAGTAGAGATAAAATCAGAGAGGATATAGGAGACTTGAATAACACTGTCAACCTACTTAACTTAATTGACATCTACAGAACACTCAACAGTGACAGAATATGCATTGCTTTTCAAGTGTTCAGAGAATATTTACCAAGATAGGTCGTATTTGGACCATAAAACAAAAAAGTTTCACGGCTATGTGTTTTGGTGTCCCCTTTTCCTGAACATCTCTTGCATTCCAATAGGACTTCTGTTTTTCTTAAAACCCATCTAATAAATATGAGGGCTTCCCTGGTGGCTCAGTGGTAAAGAATCTGCTTGCCAGTGCATGAGACGTGGATCTGATCTGTGGATCAGGAAGATCCCTTGGAGAAGGGAATGGCTACCCATTCCAGTATTCTTGCCTGTGAAATCCCATGGATAGAGGAGCCAGGTGGGCAACAGTCCATGAGGTCGCAAAAGAGTTGGATATGACTCAGCGACTAAACAAAAGCAAATAAATAAAAGCGCAACAAATGCACTGCCAGATTGCCATCCTTGCCCAATGAATATAGGCCCTACTCTCTTTTCACCAAGGAAACAGACTCAAAAGTCATTGATATTTCTCAAACCAGCAGGGAAGTTTTCCTGTTGGAGGTGAGATTTCCATTCTTTATGCCTGTGGGAAAAATGCAGCCATATTTCCAGATATTGACACCTACTGGTCAAGAGCACAAACATCCAGAAATGGAACATGAGGCAGAGCCCTCCATGGAAAGAACAGTCAGAAGTCATCTCAGTTTTTGGACTTCAAACCTTCATCAGTAAAAATGTTTAAGCTTTTAACTTGTATTATATGTATATTTTTATATCATGTATAAGCACTATAAAATGTATTAAAATGTATTTCAAGTATAAAGATAAAGATTAATTTAAAATAATTAATTTTATTAATGGTGCCCAAAGCAATATTTTGAAAGCAATGTGAGTGAATATCCTTCACTATTAAAAAAAAATCTCAGTTTAACCCATTGTGATGGATGAAAGTGATTATTTGCTTCAGTTTATTTAAAATTCATTGACATAAATTTTACTTTATTTTAATAATTATTCAAATTACTTTCATATCTAAAAATGTTACTGGTGAAAAAATCCATAAGTGCAAATGGAAGGAATGCATATTGGCTGTGCTTACTAAATCAGTGGCTTCCACAAAATGTTGTATGTTTTGGCGAAACTTTGTTGTTTCAAAAAATTCTTGCAGTAAATTTCCATTTCCCAGATGTAAATCAGTTGTTCTTTCTAGTTAATTGGAAAAGGTGTTTCATTTACTTTTTTTTTGACAAAAGTGTTTGATATTTTTCAAAATTTCATTTGGAAGGTTCTGTTAACAAATTTTTAAAGAATGTAGATGGGTTTTTCATGTGACTCTGTTTTCAGCAAAAGAAATAATGAGGGAAATAATTTAAAATATCCACTTCAAATTTTCTCTTTGTAGCTCAGTTTTCCTTCATAGAACAATCACTTTTACATTCATTGTGAAGATGAATGTAAAGGGCAGTTTACACAGGTTTGTTTTAGATTACCTGCATTGTGTCACGAAAGGGAAGCAAACTTGGGTCGCTTTTTTTTCCTTTTTAGACACAAAACAATCTCTCAGTTGTTTTAAATATCTTTGACTCTGTGTGTTTTGTCATATGATATAAAGCAAACCTCTCTGTGAAACTCAAGGATTTTTGTAATCATTACACATCTTATTACATCTATTGTAAAGATACTTTTTAATTTAAAGGTGTCACTGAAAGAGGAAAAACTTAACCTGATGAATGAGACTGTGGCATGTTGTACATTTTGGGCTCCATTTCTGTGTTGCAGTAGCTTGCTCATGAATGATGTGGTGACTGAATTACACATGTTTAGCTATTTCTGTGACTTTCTTCCAGAGTTCTTTTCAGAATCCCAGAGTGGCCACTGTTTCAGGGATTAGTTCATACAGTATTCTTTGGTAAATTATGATGAGAGAAAAATAAATTGCTTACAATTGAGAAAATATCTTTTGCAGCAGCTCTGTCCTTTAATGGCTTACAAATTGTAGTTTTATGTGTATTTTGTCACTGGAAGAGAATCTAGCGAGTACCATAAGCCTAGAATAGTAGAAACATCAGTAGTTGGACCCAACTGTCTAACAACTGTTTAACTGGTTCTAATACTTGTTTTTTTAAGGTCTTTACATTTCTCTGTACCTTTGAACAGCATTTGCTAACAGTGGAATGAATGTTGATATATCATTATGTTGATTTATTTACATCTTTTTGGTCATTTCTGCCACAGCAGAATATGGAGATTTTCATGCTTTGATAATCAGCATGAGACCCCAAAAAGATGTGCTTAAGATATATCATATGGCTAATGGACATTTAAAATTATTAGCTTGAGTATCGCATTGCTAAAAAATTGTTGAGATATGCTTCACATCAGGGAAGTTTGTAATATTAGCATCCTCTTCAATCTACTGTTTCTTTGCAAGAATCTTTTTAAAACATTCCTCTGCTGTGTGAGGAGCTTGTTGTTGTTTAGTTGCTCAGTCATGTCTGACTCTTTGCGACCCCATGGACTCCAGGCTCCTCTGTCCATAGGATTTCCCAAGCAAGAATACTGGAGTGGGTTCCCATTTCCTTCTCCAGAGAATCTCCCAGGATCAGGGACAGAACCTGTGTCTCCTGCATTGGCAGGCAGATTCTTTACCAGTGAGCCACCAGGTAAGCCTGTGTGAGGGTTAAGTGAAAGTGAAGTCGCCGACTCTTTGCGACCCCATGGACTGTAACCTACCAGGGTCCTCAGTCCATGGAATTTTCCAGGCAAGAGTCCTGGAGTGGGTTGCCATTTCCTTCTCCAGGGGATCCTCCCGACCCAGGGATCGAACCTGGGTCTCCCGCATTGCGGGCAGATGCTTTACCGTCTGAGCCACAAGGGAAGTCAAAAAAGGCAAGATCTGTAAGTATGTTTGGCTGAGCACTCACTACCTTACAGCAGAGAGCATAATAGTCATGCTTATCCCCTAACACTGCTTCTTCTCCAGATGTCCTCTGGGCAGGGCGAGGGGGCTGTGCCATCAGTAACATATGCACAACACCTTATTTTAGAAATAAAACTAAGTACAAATATCTCCCCTTTTTTGAAATTTTGCTTTACTCCACTTAGCTTTCATGAAACACCCACATTAGTACCTGCATTAGTAACAGAAATCCAAGAGAATTTCAGTTTTAAGATAAGAGGCAAAAAGGGAAAAGAGCACTCAGCTTTGGTTTTGTTGGAGATTTTATAGAGGTACTGCACACCCTAAACAGTGTTAGTACCACCAAGCTCCTTCCCCAGGAAGTACACTCAGCATCTCAGCGTCAAACTGCCATAATTTAGAACAATGTCTTTGAGCATCTGTGCTTTATCTCAATTAATTTTGTCCATCTTGTAGCAAAATGTGTTCTAAGGCATTTGCTTATTTGCTTTATGACAGTTTGACTCACACAGGTTTCATAGGAATGCTCTACTTTCAGATATTGGGGAAAAGATGTTTGAATAAAAGTCCTAATATTTTCTTTCTGTACTTCAGGCATCATTTTGTGTACCACGTCGGTTTTGCATTCATCACTTTTGAGACCATTTTTACATGAATCTGTGTGTAAGACCAGAGTAAAGAGCCAGGATTTCTGGCTTTTGAAATGAATGATTGCAGCTTAAATGTTAAAGCACAGAGAAATGTTGCACTCTTGACAAGTAAGAAAAATGTTGAGATAATGAAGAACGATTTGTGTAACTGTAGTAAACAATGGACTATAAAAATTTCTAGAAGCTGCCTGATTTTCACTTACCTTCATTGATTTATTTCTGAGATAACTGAATTAAAACTTTAGGGAAAGAGGATTTAGGAGAAGTTGGGATAATTGAGCTGTTTATTTATTACCTGTACTGGGAAAAATTATTTATTTAAAGAATATTTACACCAAATAATTAAAAAGTAGTATTGCTTTAAAATGTCAAGCTACCCCCTTTAAAAGAATATTAACATTGTTTTGATAAAAGTCTAATAAAGGATACAATAATAATGGAATGGGTTGTGGGGAGAACCAATCTCCCATTTTACTTCTGCTGAAAAATTGAGGTCTTTGAATAACTTTATCAAATACATTATTCAGCTTCCTCTCACTGACTATAGTTTGTATGCCAGAAGGTTAATATAATTTTAAAATGTTGGACGTATACAAAATATATCATGAAATGGCAGAATCTGCATATGAAGATAGACCTCGTGTTTCAACTGCTTGTCACTGAATCAGTTTGATTTGGTTAGTATTAAGTGGTTTTGGTTTAAAATAGAACCTTAAAGCAAAAATTTAGAAAGCCAGTTTGGTGGCCCTCCTTCAGTTCAGTTTAGTTCAGTCGCTCAGTCATGTCCGACTCTTTGCGACCCCATGAATTGCAGCACGCCAGGCCTCCCTGTCCATCACCATCTCCCGGAGTTCACTCAGACTCATGTCCATCGAGTCTGTGATGCCATCCAGCCATCTCATCCTCTGTCATCCCCTTCTCTTCCTGCCCCCAATCCCTCCCAGCATCAGAGTCTTTTCCAATGAGTCAACTCTTCGCATGAGGTGGCCAAAATACTGGAGTTTCAACTTTAGCATCATTCCTTCCAAAGAACACCCAGGACTGATCTCCTTGAGAATGGACTGGTTGGATCTCCTTGCAGTCCAAGGGACTCCCAAGAGTCTTCTCCAACACCACAGTTCAAAAGCATCAATTCTTTGGCACTCAGCTTTCTTCACAGTCCAACTCTCATATCCGTACATGACTACTGGAAAAACCATAGCCTTGACTAGAGGGACCTTTGTTGGCAAAGTAATGTCTCTGCTTTTCAATATGCTATCTAGGTTGGTCAAAACTTTCCTTCCAAGGAGTAAGCGTCTTTTAATTTCATGGCTACAGTCACCATCTACAGTGATTTTGGAGCCCAAAAAAATAAAGTCTGACACTGTTTCCACTGTTTCCCCATCTATTTCCCATGAAGTGATGGGACCAGATGCCATGATCTTCGTTTTCTGAACGTTGAGCTTTAAGCCAACTTTTTCACTCTCCTCTTTGACTTTCATCAGGAGGCTTTTTAGTTCCTCTTCACTTTCTGCCTGCCATAAGGGTGGTGTCATCTGCATATCTGAGGTTATTGATATCTCCCAGCAATCTTGATTCCAGCTTGTGCTTCTTCCAGCCCAGCATTTCTCATGATGTACTCTGCATAGAAGTTAAATAAGCAGGGTGACAGTATACAGCCTTGATGTACTCCTTTTCCTATTTGGAACCAGTCTGTTGTTCCATGTCCAATTCTAACCGTTGCTTCCTGACCTGCATATAGGTTTCTGAAGAGGCAGGTCAGGTGGTCTGGTATTCCCATCTCTTTCAGAATTTTCCAGTTTATTGTGATCCACAGTCAAAGGCTTTGGCATAGTCAATAAAGCAGAAATAGATGCTTTTCTGGAACTCTCTTGCTTTTCTGATGATTCAGTGGATGTTGGCAATTTGATCTCTGGTTCCTCTGCATTTTCTAAAACCAACTTGAACATCTGGAAGTTCATGGTTCATGTACTGCTGAAGCCTGGCTTGCAGAATTTTGAGCATTATTTTGCTCGTGTGTGAGATGAGTGCAATTGTGCGGTAGTTTGAGCATTTTTTGGCATTGCCTTTCTTTGGGATTGGAATGAAAGTGAACCTTTTCCAGTCCTGTGGCCACTGCTGAGTTTTTCAAATTTGCTGGCATATTGAGTGCAGCACGTTCACAGCATCATCTTTCAGGATTTGAACTAGCTCAGCTGGAATTCCGTCACCTCCACTAGCTTTGTTCGTAGTGATGCCTTCTAAGGCCCACTTGACTTCACATTCCAGGATGTCTGGCTCTAGGTGAGTGGGGTCAGATGACCCAAGGCAGCTACATACCGTTGTTCTCCACCGGGAGGTTAACTTGTGAACTAGGATACTGTGACGGGATAGAGACCAGAAATTCATATTCTAGCATCATTGCGTTCCTGAGACTAAATTAGCATGCTTTTGAAAGAGTAAAGAATAGTGTTTTTTTTTTTTTTTTTTAAGAATAAGATAGTTTTGTCTGAAATACTGTGACAGACAAGTTCACTTTCTCTTCCTATGTTGGACTTTTCTGATGCCAGCGTAATTGCTAGCAATGCCATTTCCTCCTTGTGCATCACTACTCATGCTATCCTTTACTAGGTTTACAGTTTCACCACAGTGAATCTAAATGTGGATTAAAAAAAAAAATCTGCTTGGAGCTTGGTAGGCGAGTCAATCTTCCAATCTAAAAAAGCTTATCTTTTTGAACATTGTTTATCCCCCATCTTCTTTATTACTTTCTCTAGAATGCTGGCTATAAGTTGGAACTTCTTTTTTTATTCTCCTTGTCAATTTTTTTTAAGATTTTTTTTTGATGTGACCATTTTTACATATTGAATTGTTACAATATTGTTTCAGTTTTATGTTTTGGTTTTTTGTTCACAAAGCATGTGAGATCTTAGCTCCCTAACCAGGGATTGAACCCACACCCTTTGCACTGGAAGGCAAAGTATTAACTACTGGACCACTGGGGAAGTACCTTTGTCTATTAGCTTCTTTTTAATGGTTTCTATCTCTTTACCATTCTGTGCTGCATTCAAAATAATTTCATTTAAAATAATTTCTACCAATCTGTCTTCCAGTTCACTAATTTTTTACTGTATCTAGTAAGCTATTTAGCCTAAATTGAACTGTTCTTAATTTTGATTTCTGTTTTTTCCCCCCCAAGAATTTCCTTTTAGTTCTCTTAAATAAATCTGTTATTTTCCATATTATCTTATTCTTATCAAAGATCTCTATTATTGTTATCAGCTTGACCACTTTTAACATACTTATTTTAAGATCTCTTCCTTATTTTTCTATTATTTGTTGTTTCTGTTCGGAGTTCTCCAGTGTATTGCATCCATGAGTATACTTCGTGGCAATTTGTTTCTTCACTTTTTTTTTTTGGTAAGTGCAATTTGTGAATTTGTCTTTTAATAAATCGTTCCTGTGGAAGACCTTCAAGATGAAGATAGTGAAGTGGGATCAAGTGAAGATAGTTCTGTGGGATTGTTTTCTGGTTGACTCTGCCTGTACTCTAAGAATTTTGGCAGTACTAAATCAGTTTTGTGTTAATTTCTCAAATTGGAATTTCCTAGCTTTACATATTGAAGATTTGGGTTTCATAATTCCCTGTTCACTTTTCCAATCCATTGTCTGTAGTAGTTGGCCTCTATGCCATACCCTTTAGCCATATATGTGGCTCTGATACCCACGTGGAGACAAGGAGAAAAGTAGTGCTTACTTATTTCTCTGGTTTTGAGTTCTTTATTTCTATCATGGAAAGTTTTCTTAAATTTGAACATAACTGTATTTTAAAATGTTTAATTATAATTTATCTAGCATTTTAAGTAATATGAATGAAAAAGTCCTACATTAGCTAAATCTACTATGTAAATTATACATTCAGACTTATTTTTTATTGTATTATTTTATATTTGTATTTTAAAATTTGCTGGAGGAAGGAAGCCTTAAAAATCAATGGAAATACTTTGTATAGGGTGATATCTAGGGGGATTCTTAGGTAACTGGATACAAATATTAAATGAAATTCTCCCTCCTTAAATCTTTCTGTCATGGATGAGAAGTGAAAGTAAGGTTTTTGAGAATAATCACCTGTAGATGAGCCTCAGCCACTCTGGCTCTGGCCCATTGTTGACCACATTTTTTTTCACTTTTGTTTTTTGTTTATTTAGTTGGCTGTTGTGCATGCTGGAAAAATATGCAAGAGAAATGTGCTCCTGTAAGTCAACACATTGCAGTGGTGAATAGTTGGATTAAAATAGTTGAAAGAGACTCAAAATTAGTGTAGGAGTCTGATCCACAAAGCTCTAAGATGTGAATGCTTTTCTGGACCACTCAAATTCCTGATTCAAAACTGAAGGATCGTCCACCACTTCGGGGAATGTTACTGATGCCCCTGAACCGTTTCATAGCCCTCTCTGGAAACTGCCTCGCTGCACAGAGCCACTTTGTTGGTGGTGTTCAGTCACTAAGTTGTGTCCGACCCTGCGACTCTGTGGATGACAGCATCCCAGGATCCTCTGTCCTCCACTATCTCCTGGAGTTTGCTCCAACTCGTGTGCATTGAGTCGGTGATGCCATCTCATCCTCTGTCACCCTCTTCTCCTTCTGCTCTCAATCTTTCTCAGGATCAAGGTCATTTCCAATGAGTCAGCTCTTCACAACAGGTTTCCAAGGTAGTGCACTTCCAGTGCCTTGTCGATATGCAAGTTCAAAGTCTTGTTGTCTGGGGTCTTGTTGTGACTGCATCAATGCCCAACTCTCTTGACCTTCCTTCCTGTCTACTGATCATGTTGATCTTGAGAACAATGCCTAATAACCTTTTGGGCACTAACCTTCACTTTGTAATCAGCCTCCTGAGGGACCCAACCTGTGGGAATGAGACCCACCACCTATTTTTGAGTCCTAAGTAGTAAAGTGAAAAGAGCACTGAACTTAGGTTTTGTTTTAAGACCCTAGGTTTAAATTTCAGTTTTGCAATGAATTGGTGGCATGATCTTGGGTAATTTATTTCATATTTCTGACTTTTCATTTCCTCATTTGTAAAATGTTGCTCAGTTGTGTGTGATTCTTTGCGATTCCATGGACTGTAGCTTACTAGGCTCTTCTGTCCATGGATTTTTCCAGACAAGAGTACTGGATTGGGTTGCCATTTCCTTCTCCAGGGGATCTTCCCAACCCAGGGTTCAAACCCGGGTCTTCGACGTTGCACACAGACACTTTACCCTCTGAGCCAGCAGGGAAGCCCTAAAATGGGAGTGACTATAGAAACGTGAAGCCACTATAAGAATAAATATGATAAATTTCCTGCACCATCCTGTAGAGACATTCTGTCACATTTGATAGGCATAGAGGGAAAAGGAAAGCCTGGGCAGACGATTAGGAACACTGGTGGATGAAAAGGCAACATGTTCCCCCCATGGTGTTGGTAGTCAGATGATTCCTTTGTATGGCATTTGAACAAGATTATCTATTTAGTAAAGGCCAGAAATGTATCTTTTCCCTTTTATTTTCTATTTATCATTTAGCAAAGTGGCTTGAAAACAGTAGCTGCTCAATAAATGTTTCTTATATAATGAATTACATTCTTCCTACAGAAGTCAAAGAGTTTCATAGACACAGAAACCTGCATGATCCACTCCCCACCCCCCCACCCCCCCAAAGAGAATCTAAATCCTTAAACTTGTTCTGGAAAATAAGATATGAATATATTTTATTAATAGTTTATACAGTTCATGATTGCATGATAAATGATGCTATTAGAAAATGTGTTAATAGAAAAGTATTCAAGAAACATAACTCCATTACCTTTCAAAACTTCTGGATAGGATCTGAATAAATACTATGGTATCTTATGATATCTGATTTTATGTATGTGTGTGTGTGTGTAGGTGGCCATCATTTCCTGAAGAGACATACTCATTTTATAATATCTTACTTTCTTCTTAAACAGAATGTAGATAATGATTTTTGTTGGTGAGATCCCAGTTCTTTGGGAAGAAACATAGTAGAATGGTGAGAACTCGAGGACCTGAGTTTTGTTGCCTCTGACTTATGAATCATAACATCGTGAACAGTATGTCTAACCTCTACAGCCTCACTTCCTTTACCTGTATAAAAGAGATAGTGCCTCACAGAATTGTGATAAAATTAAATGAGTTTATGCATGTGAACCACTTAGCAGAAAGTTAATAAATTCCTCAGAGCCAGATGACTGAGTCATTGGCAGCATTTATAGAATAAGTCATTCTTCCAGAGAAGTGTCTTTGGTTCCACTGACAACCACAAAGTCATTTTTCAGAAATGTTCCACTAGCACTTATCTTTGCATCTGTCCTTCACAGTCTTCCAGCCACCACTCCCAAATTATAGTCTTTAAACCCAGCCCAGTCACATTATAATTCCTGTGTTGTAATCGCTCAGCCTCTGATTGGTGGAAGGGTCTTCTCCCCACTTCAGTCCTGAAGTGGTCTACTGACTCATGTTTCTAGAGTTGACTCTAAACAAATTTAGTAAAACAAAGTTCAACAGAAATAATGACCATTCATTTATAACTCAGTATATACTAGCCACATGGTTTTATTCAATATTTCTCAGTAACATTATGATACAAGTTTTTATTTATTTATTTTTTTTAAAAATATTTTTATTATCATTTTTTATTAAAAAATTTTAAGTCCTCTATTACTCCTTTAATTTCATTTTTTAAAAATTTTATTATTTTTTGTATTTATTTATTTTACTTTACTTTATTTTACTTTACAATTCTGTATTGATTTTGCCAAACATTGACATGAACACCCATGTACACCCGTGGTGGATTCATGTCAATGATACAAGTTTTTAAAATCCAATTTTACTTATGAAACTGTGGTTGAGTGAGTTTGAGTTAGAAACCCAGTGTCACATTAACTGTTCAGATCAAAATCAACTGTTTATTCTTATTTGTGACCTCCTTCTTTCTGATGGTGTATACAATACTGAATACGCTTGTGCCTCTGTGTTCTCATTTTTAGATGAATATAAAGGCCCAACCACTAGCTTTACAGGCTACTGTGGAAGTCAATATAGATGGAAACCCATTATAGGAAATATGGTATACTCTCTTCAGCCTAAAATCTATTAGTGCAAAGAGAGGAGAGAAATGATTTCTAAATGCCCATTTAACATATTTGGTGACAATGCATATGGTTAATAACAGATTTGAGAAATGCGTTGTTTAACTCTTCTGTTCATAATTGACAGCTTATTCTAAGCACTTTGATAGAAAAAGTTAGGTTAATAATTGCTGGCCAATTTGCTGGCTCTTTAATAGGCTCATATCACCTCAAGAAAGGGTGAGTTCCTTGTCAAAAACAGTAAACTCACTTTACTCCAAGTAATAATGGAACTGAATGTGCTCATTTAAATTGATACCAAGTGCAGGGAGCCTGGTTATTTTCCTTGTTTGAAAAGAGTGAGGCTCTGCTCAGTACTGTGAAGCGAATGTGGTGCAACGTGAAGCAGAAGGCTGTCATCTCAACTGCTGTTTATGAGCTCTGTGTAGTCAATAGCCAAATAAACTCTGAATCTTACTTTCCCAACTAGCTTTTCATTAAAGCCATTACACACTATTTTTACTGTATTTTCCTAAGCCACACGAGGCTCTTGTTTACCTGTGTGGAACACAAAGAAAAGCAGGAGAAATTAATACTGTGCAATAATCAGGATTTCTGAGAGAGGCACAGTGTTCTACTGCAGCCCCAGGGCCAGTTTGGCTAGAGAATCGACCAAGTCATGAGAGGCTAGGATTAGGATGCGCTATAATATCCGAGGCAGCCTGCCAAGGAAAGAATCAGCGTTTAGACCAAAATCTCTTAGGTAGAGCTGAGACACTAATCCCAGTGAGACTAATTACAGACACCAGATTAAAATTGCCAGAGGTGGGATCAAACCCAGATGATGGAGCCAAGAGTTGAGGGTCAAATGGGGATGCCCTGAGTTTAAGGATAGATCAGATATGTGAGGTCCAGGGAAGTTTTCAAGAATACCCTTGGAACATTCATACATATCTACATGACTCAGTCTGTGCCTGGCATATATATCAGTCTGACTGACAGGAAATCAGAATACATTGTTCATTCTCCCCTAGAATAACTGTGTGCAAGCAGCTGCTTGTAAGATGTAGCTGAAAGAGCATGGGGTCTGAAGTGTTATCTTTCTTTTAAGAATCTTCCCAGCACCACATAGTAACTCATCCTTTCCCCCCAGGATCTTACTGCATAGGGTTAGATATGGCATAGTTCCTCAAAAAGCATCCCCTGAAGGATTCAAGTACATCTTTAGGTTAATAAGTAAAGCCCCTTGAAATAGGTTTAGTACAAAAGATACGTATACTTAAAATATATAACTTAAAAGCATTGTATTACAATATACAATTTGTATACTTAACCCCAAAGATTAATTTCTAATGGTAGGTCACTGGAGAGGGTCTGGAAGTATTGACTGATTGCAATACACCTTCTAAATTCCTAATCTGTTTCTGATACTGTTATTGTAGTTGTTACGAAGACTAAAACTCAAGTGAATTTTGTCCTGTCAATCTACCACACATTTATTCTACTCTCATATATTGTCAAGGTTAACTATTTGAACCTGGAAAGCAGCCTGGGAGAGAGAAGATAGTGATAACATAAACCATGAATGTAAAATGAAAATCTCTTGAACTCTGGGAGATAGTGAAGGACAGGGAAGCCTGTTGTGCTGCAGTCCATGGGGTCGCAGAGTTGGACACAACTTAGCAACTGAACAACAACAACAAAAATAAACTTTGAGCGGCCACTCTGAAGAAAAGCAGGCTGAAGGGTAGTTCTTGAGCTTCATGATAATTTAAATTTGTGAAGGAATGGTTAATTATTACAATTTATTATATTTTGTATCTGTGGCCATTAATTAGCAATAATGCTTCCTTGAACACCGAGTTGTTTTTTTTTTAATTCCTTTCTGTTCATCTGTAAGCATTGACTCATTGATACTCTAGGCTACGAGACTAAAAAAATCAACAAGATACTTGTTAGTGATGACTGTCAGTAGTCGGGATTTTTTCTTTTTTCCTCTTTGGTTGTTTTCTCTTTTATCCTGTTTGGATTTCTCCAGTTCTTTTCAGTGGACAAACATTACCACTCTAACAAGATCAAAAGTAACTACTATAAAAATATTTGTCATTTTTTGCAACATGGATGAACTCGAAGGGAATTACTGTAAGTTAAATGTTAAACAGAGAATGACATATACTGTATGATACCACCTATATGTGGAATCTAAACAATATAACAACCTAGTGAATATGACAGAAAAGAAGCATGCTTATAGATATAGAGAATAAACTAGTGGTTTCAGTGGGGAGAGAGGTGGGAGGGGCAATATTGGGATGGGGAAGTGGGAGACACAAACTACGTGTAAGACAGGCTCAAGGATGTTTTGTACAAAGTAGGGGATATAGTTAATATTTTGTAATAACTGGAAATGAAAAGTAACTTAAAACAGTATACAAATAATTTTTAAGTATACAAATAATTTTTTAAAAAATAAAAAATGAATTGGTGAACTGTGAAAAAACATGGATTAAAAGATAAAAATGATAGAAATTAAGAAATATTTTGCAAGGGAAATGAGAAATAATTTACAGAAGATAGATTAAAGTATTGGAAAATCTTTCTTAGGCTATGATAACAACCTCAAAATCTCAATGGATTAATACAAAGAAGTATTTTTTTTCATCTAAGGAAGACCGGTCCCATCACTTCATGGCAAATAGATGGGGAAACAGTGGAAACAGTGGCAGACTTTATTTTCTTGGGCTCCAAAATCACTGCAGATGGTGACTGCAGTCATAAAATTAAAAGATGCTTGCTCCTTGGAAGAAAAGTTATGACCAACCTAGATAGCATATTCAAAAGCAGAGACATTACTTTGCCGAGTAAGGTCCGTCTAGTCAAGGCTGTGGTTTTTCCAGTAGTCATGTATGGGTGTGAGAGTTGGACTGTGAAGAAACCTGAGCGCTGAAGAATTGATGCTTTTGAACTGTGGTGTTGGAGAAGACTCTTGAGAGTCCCTTGGACTGCAAGGAGATCCAACCAGTCCATTCTGAAGGAGACCAACCTTGGGATTTCTTTGGAAGGAATGATGCTAAAGCTGAAACTCCAGTACTTTGGCCACCTCATGTGAAGAGTTGACTTTGATGCTGGGAGGGATTGGGGGCAGGAGGCGAAGGGGACGACCGAGGATGAGATGGCTGGATGGCATCACGGACTCAATGGACGTGAGTCTGAGTGAAGTCCGGGAGTTGGTGATGGACAGGGAGGCCTGGCGTGCTGCGATTCATGGGGTCACAAAGAGTTGGACACGACTGAGCCACTGAACTGAACTCAACTGAAGGAAGACCCTTGTAACTCTTTGGTATCACTATTACGCACATGTATCAATTTAGTATTTCAGTTTGCTTTGCTCTTGCAGCATCTTCATATTAACAGCTGTGTCCAAACTTGCCAAGATAGAGGAAAATCAGAGGATTATATTTTAAATAATCTACCTGTAAATGTACATATCACTTCTATTAATATTTTGTTGGCTGAAGAAGGGAGATAAAGAAATACAGTCCCCACAGGGGGCCTAGAAAGAGAGGAAAACTGGGGATATGAAGAAGCATTCATTTCTACCACACAAAGCTCTTCTCATCACCAAGTGTTAGGCTCATTGTCATTGCTACATGCCAGAGACACCCAGTCTTTCCCAAAGGTGACTCCAAAATGCCATTGACCTGAAAATTCCAGATCTTTTGGTGCTACGTGATTGTTTCTCCATTAGGCGTGATGTGCATAGTCTTTATATCATGTCCAGATGTGGCAGCTCTTGATCTGCTCCATACAGACTTATAGTGGTGGAACAGGGTCAGTAATTATGGCAAGCATGTTCATTCTGAAAGAGGAAGAGTAAGGGAAAGGGACCGACAGGAATTCCTGGGCTGTAGTAACATTTAATGTATCCTGAGAATACATTTCAGCAGCCCCCTATCCTGAGGACTTAGTTCTGCTTCTAGGAAGGCTTCCTCAATCCATCGTTTTTTTTTTTTTTTATCATCCGTGGCTGTGCCCTCTGAGAGCTTCTTTACCTTTCATGGCCGTATCTATAAGTCCAGCAAGAATTATTGCAGAATCTTGTACTTTTTAAAAATATTTTAAAAAGTGAAACTTTTTAAAATATTTCACTTCCTGGGCAAGTCTCATGTGTGCTCCCAAATTCAAGTGTGTGAAGATGTGCAGTCGTCTGAAAGAAAATTGGAAATATGAGTGAAGAGTACTCATATTCTACCATAGATGATTCTGTCTTTTATTAAAGAGAATTTTTATTTACATCTGCAGCTTACATGGGTGCAAGCAACCTGGGGTTATTTCTGAAACAGATTTTCTGGGCTATGCAGATGAGGTGATAATTGGGCTGCAGTCTTTTTGAAGGTTGGTTAATTAATTCTAGTTTACCCTTAATCCTCAGATACAACTCTTTGCTTTCCTAAGCCAATATAGGGGATGTTTTCCAGGTGGGTCTTTGAAACTTGAGTTTTTATTTCCCTCACCATTGAGCTGTCGAAAGGACTTCTCAGCTATCTCTCCAGAACTGGCAAGTGCCACATGTGCAGAAGTAGCCCAAATGTTACTCCTTATCTCTGGAGTTCATATTTCTACCACATCGTGCTCTAGAAAATTTTCCATATTTTGCTAGTTTCCTAAGGCTTTCAAGCCAATGATTTTTATATTTTTCCCCAAGTTTTCTTGTTATTCTTAATCAGAGATTGCAAGAAACAGCAACCACTTAGATCAACTCTTTGCACTCCCCCCTCCCATTTTTCCTATTTGATTAATGAGTCATTGTTTGGATGCCTTGCTGTTGAGAGTGCGGCTTCCCAGGTGGCGCTGGTGGTGAAGAACCTGCCTGTCAATGCAGGAGACATAAGAGGTGGGGGTCCAATCCCTGGGTCAGGAAGATCCCCTGGAGGAGGGCATGGCCACCCACTCCCGTATTGTTGCCTGGAGAATCCCATGGAGAAAAGCCTGGCAGGCTACATCCCTAGGGTTGCAAGGACTGCACGTGACTGAAGCTCTGTCATGGCTGCTGGAGTGAGTGAACAGCTTTTAAATTTATTTTCAGGGATATTAAATGACGGTTATAATGCATACCATGTTAGAATACGGCTGTGATTCCTTAGGCACTATAATTTGAATATAGGTAGCTGTCACCTAGTAGATATGATGATCTTTAACATAGTATAAGGCCATGAGTAATCTCTTTTCTTACATTAGGCTGTGAGAACCAAGCAGATGTGGACATGGGACAGGGAGACAGCACTGGGAAAGTCACACAAAATGAGAACATCTAAGTAGGGAATAAGGAAAGACTCTCAAGGTATGTCTGGGCTTTGAATTTTATGTAGGATTAGGGTTGAGATCAAGGAGCTACCTAGGAGAAGAATATCTTCCACTCTTAAGGTTGAAGATAGGACCTCTCTGTCTTTGGGCAACCAAAGCTGGAAAGTGAATTGTCCAAATAAACTTGGCCTTCTTAACAATTTTCTCCTTGAAAATTAGTCTGTTGTAAATATTCCTTAGGAGCACCTCTCTCTTGTTGCCTCATCTTGCAGATTACGTTGCATATTGTTTTATTTTTTTCCCATTCTTATTTTCTTCCTGCTCTCTTGAACATGATGCTTCATATGTGTATTTGAAGTCCCGGTCTCACACAGGACTTGGACCTTGGCTATCCACTGTGCCGTACTAACCTGCCCCACTTGTCACTGTGTCTAGTACTGGCCCCAGGAACCCGAGTTTGAGATGGGTCCCTCTTACCCCATGTGCGTCCCAGAAGGAATATCAGATGTAATTTACATCTCATCCATCAGAGCCTGAGCCAGTTAGAAGACAAGGCATCTAGAAAATAATACAGAGCAACATGGCAGTGCAGGCTGTGAAATTAATGTGAAAAAGAGGCTCAAGATTCAGCTGAGAGGAAGTGCTTGATGTCACACCAAAGGCTGGCAGGCCAGGCCTAGGGCCATCATCTTACTTTTTGGTATAGTAGAGTCTACGTTTTTCAGCCATGCCAGAGGGAGAAGGCATGCTTTATAACAAATTAGAAATTGTAGAATTGAGAGTCCTAGCCAAAGGGTTGCCAGATAAAAATAGGGGTATCTGGTAAAATAGAGTAGGAAATGGCAACCTACTCTAGTATTCTTGCCCGGAAAATTCAATGGACAGAGGATCCTGGAGAATACAGTCCATGGATTGAAAAATTATCCGAAATTTTTAAAAGCTGGAGAGTCAGACAGTCAGACACAGCTGAGTGCATGCACACACACACACACACACACACACACACACACACATCTGATAAAATTTGAATTTCAGATAAGCAGTTATTGAGTATAAGTATGCACTGGGTAATAGAGGTGCTATACTTATAGTAAAAAAAAAATCTTACAGTTGATCTGCAATTCAAATTAAAGTGGGCATTTTGTAGTTTTATTTGCTACACCTGGCAGCCTCCCTCAGCCTTGAGGAAAAGCTGCTGGACTAGATGAACTCAATAATGTGAACATTTGAGAGGCATTTTTAAGATTACAGAGATTATATGCTGATCAAAAAATGGAAGAATTTCAATTTGACTAGAACTCAGTTTGAGCAAGAGGAAGCATAATAAAAAGAAACGTCAGGATGAGAAGGGCCAAATCTTATTATACTTCCATCCATACTAAAAGTTGTGATCACTCAAAAATATACATTGTTAAGTGTTGAATTAAGAGTTAAAGGGAGGCAAGTAGCATTCAACAATAAACAGAAATGACAGAATAAGGATGAAAGAAATGACTGAAAAAGAATAAGGATTGATCACTTATCAATACAGTCTTGGTTGTTTAAGTGTGATTTAAAATTATGAATCCTTGTGTGTTTAAACTGAAATGGCCTAGTTGCTATGCCAACATTATAATACTTTTATTATCTCACTTTTCAGGACATTGTTTAGAATATGACTACATTATTTTGAATTATGATTGCCCGGAATATCAAGATGCTGCCTATAGTTGGTCAGTGCAAGGCTCATTCATAGAAAACACAAAATTACAATTTGAGGTAGCTAAATAAATGTGCATTATGGTGAAAGATATCATAAACATAAATGGCTATTATTAAAGTACCTCTGAGATATGATTATCCAAAATTTTTAAAAGCTGGAGAATAAAACATTTCTATAGATTTGATAAAAAGTTCCTAAACACTGTATTTTACTCTGGAGCTGCTCGGGCATCTGTTCAGCTTCTTGCCAGCTGCTCGCTGTGGCCTGTGCCTGTCTCAGAGCATGTTTTCATCAAGCTTTGCATAAGGCAAGTTGTGTTCCAAGCGTTTTTCAAATTTAGTAAAAGTGAACCACATGTAGAGGCCAAATTCTTTCTTTCCACATTAAAGTATATTATTTTAATGAAAATGTTTCTTAAACATACTCAGACATGAATGAAAATGTTAAAAACAGTACACAAGTTAAAAACAAACTTTTAAAATATATAATTTTCAAATTAGAGGCATTGATTTAATGTGGTAGATTGTATTGTTTGATGACACTGCTATAGCTCTGCTTGAACGATAACATGGTGAAGATGCTAAATCCTTTAAATTGGATGCTACTCTACTATGGGAGGTATGCTCACTCAATTTCTCATCCAGTTTTCTCTTTTCAAATCACTTCAACATTTCTGTTCCTTTAAAGCATTATAATTGCCATTTATATAAAAAATTACTCAGCCCAAAGATAATTAAAATCATTCAGTTCCTTAAATAGCTTCTCAATTAAATGCATAAACTGAGAGCATTTTTTATGCACAGCACAGGTGAAAATGTCACCTGTGTTTTGCATCTCTGGGGGCTCCTACAGTAGAAAGCAGTTGCTCCCTGAAACACTTTATTTTCCACGGTTGACTCCAAACCCTCAGAAACTTGCTTCAGCATTCAGCCCACCTGATTTTTCTGTCTTTATCTCCAAGCTCATTGTGATGTAGGTTAACTTCACTTTTTGTTTTATTTTATTGTATTATATTATGAAGCTTCTCTACTTAAAGGAGAACTCAGCAAGTGCTAAAGGAGGGAAGGAAGGAGTGGTAAAATAGGGAATATTCAGGTATTAGTACTTTTTACTTCTGTTGAACACATTTCTTGAGTTTTAAGCCTGCCTTTCTGTTTGGCCAAGTATTCAAATTCATTGTATCCAGTGAACTCATCATATTTCCATAGATCTGTGCAGATTCTCAATTCCTTGAGAGCCTCAAACAAGAGATGTGAGAAGCAGCCCCCAAGTTGTCTGCACTCTGCTCCTGACTCCAATTTTATTTCTGCCTCTAAGGAACAGTTGGGGTTCACCAGACTGATGGAAGACACCAAGGGCTATCGAAGTTGGACTTTCAACAAACCAAAATTAATAAGAGGAATGAAAAGCTGCTATGAGGTGAAGACAATGTTTCTTGCATAGCAGGAAATGGATGTGTATTCCCAAGTCTTGGCTTTTAACAGCATTCCTTTCCATTGTCTAGTCATTGGCGTTCCTGAGGGTCATTCTGCATAAGTGATAATCACAGCTTTCCTTTCCAAATCAACTGGAGTTTCTTACTTTGTTTCTGAATGCAGTTTGCTTAACTTTTCTTTTTTTGTGTGTTGAGCCTTTGGAGACTCTCTTTTTTCTCCCTGCTGCTGCTGCTAAGTCGCTTCAGTTGTGTCCTACTCTGTGCGACTCCATAGATGGCAGCCCACCAGGCTCTCCCATCCCTGGGATTCTCCAGGCAAGAACACTGGAGTGGGTGGCCATTTCCTTCTGCAATGCATGAAGTGAAAAGTGAAAGTGAAGTCGCTCAGTCGTATCTGACTCCTAGTGACCCCATGGACTGCAGCCCACCAGGCGCCTCCGTCCATGGGACTCTCCAGGCAAGAGTACTGGAGTGGGGTGCCATTGCCTTCTCCCTTTTTCCTCCCTAAATATACTCAATTCAAGAAAGGACAACTTTTCCCAGTCTTCAAACTCCATGGGCTGCTCTGGGAAAGCTCCAGTTTCCCTTACTCATATCTTGAAAGTGAAGTTGCTCAGTCGTGCCTGACTCTTCGTGACTGCATGGATAGTAGCCTGCACCAAGCTCCATGGGATTTTCAAGGCAAGAGTACTGGAGTGGGTTGCCATTTCCTTCTCCAGGGAATCTTCCCAACCCAGGGATTGAAACCAGGTCTCTCACATTGTAGACAGACGCTTTACGGTCTGAGCCGCGGTCCACCATTGCGATATTAGCTCTGTTCAGAGATCCCCGGCCTCTGATTCTGGCTTGCCTTGATTAGGTAATTCTGTATTCAGACCTAATAGGCTCCAAAGTAAACCCACCATTTACCTCTTCCAAATCTCTGGTGTCATTATTCCATATCTAATTTTAATCTTGGTTAATAGTGTTAACACATACTTAATCCAACAAATTAGAGACTTTGATCTTTTCCTTTTCTTTCCCTAACAGTTGAAAATTAAAGCCATTTTTCTGCTTACTGTTAAATAAATCTCCTTAAAGAAGTTGCCTATACTCATTTCTATTTATTATTATTTTATTTAAGTATAGTTACAATATTGTTTAGTTTCAGGTGTACAGCATAGTGATTCCAATTTTTTTTTTTTTTTAGATTATGCTCCATTTAAAGTTGTTATACAATGCTGGGCATATTCCCTGTGCTGTACAATATATCCTTGTAGCTTTTATTTTATACATTGTAGTTTATGCCTATTAAACTGCTCCCCATATCTTGTCTCTCTCACTTTTCCTCTCACCACTGATAACCATGAGTTTGTTCTCTCTATTTGTGGGTCTGTCTCTCTTTTGTTCTATTCATTTGTTTGTTTTATTTTTTAGAGTCTACATATAGGAGATAATATGCTGTTTTAGTCTCCTTCTGTCTGGCCTATTTCACTAACCATAATACCCTCTAGATTTATCCATGGCATTGCAATTGGCAGAATTTAATTCTTTTTTATGGCTGAGGAATATTCCATATATTCCACACATGTAATATTCCACATATGAGTAACCTTCCACATATGAGTAATATATGTATGTATGTATACCACATCATATTGTTTTTTATCTCAGTGGAAGATAACATTTATTAGTCACATATTTTAGCATTAATGGTACTATCAAATCTTTACCTGATAAAAGATTAAAAAATAATTTTATTGGAGTATAGTTGATGTAAAATGTTGTGTTATTTTTTGCTGTATAGCAAAGTGAATCAGTTATACATATATATATAACACATATATACATACACACACACATATATATATGTCTGCTCTTTTTTTAGATTCTTTTCCTATACAGGTTGGGCTTCCCTCATAGCTCAGTTGGTAAAGAATCTGCCTGCAATGCAGGAGACCCTGGTTCGATTCTTGAGTTGGGAAGACCTGCTGGAGAAGGGATAGGCTGCTGCTGCTGCTGCTGCTAAGTCCCTTCAGTCGTGTCCGACTCTGTGCGACCCCATAGATGACAGCCCACTAGGCTCTCCGGTCCCTGGGATTCTCCAGGCAAGAACACTGGAGTGGGTTGCCATTCCTTCTCCAATGCACGAAAGTGAAAAGTCAAAGTGAAGTCGCTCAGTCGTGTCTGACCCTCAGCGACCCCATGGACTGCAGCCTACCAGGCTTCTCCATCCGTGGGATTTTCTAGGCAAGAGTACTGGAGTGGGGTGCAATTGCCTTCTCCGAAGGAGGGGCTACCCTCTCCAATATTCTTGGGCTTCCCTGGTGGCTCAGCTGGTAAAGAATCTGCCTGCAATGCAGGAGACCTGGATTGGATCCCTGGGTTGAGAAGATCCCCTGCAGAAGGGAATGGCTACCCACTCATATTCTGGCCTGGAGAATTCCAAGGACTGTATAGTCCATGGAGTCACAAAGAGTCAGACATGACTGAGCAACCTTCATTTTATTGAGTATTGAGTAGAGTTCCTGTGATATACAGTAGGTCCTTATTATATATCATATATAGTAGTGTATATATACCATATCTTCTCTGTTTATCTGTTGATGGGCATTTAGTTTGCTTCCATGTCTTCACTATTGTAAATAATACTGCTGTAAACATTGGGGTGATGTATCTTTTCAAGTTAGAGTTTTCATTTTTTTTCAGGTATATACCCAAGAGTGGAATTACTTATTCCACTGAATATAAGTAACTCTATTTTTAGTTTTTTGAAGAGCGGAATACTAAATATAGGTAATTCTATTTTCAGTTTTTTGAAGAACCTCCAACCTGTTTCCCATAGTGGCTATATCAATTGCATTCCCACCAACAGTGTACTAGCATTTCCTTTTCTACACATCCTCACTAACATTTATTATTTATGGTCTTTTTGATGATAGCTATTCTGAGAGGTGTTAGGTGATATCTCATTGTTTTTCTTTTTCTAGTTCCGTTAGATGATAGAATAGAGTTTTTGAGATTTTTCTTATTCCTTAAGTAGGTCTCTTTTGCAATGAACCTCCTTCTGAGAACTAAATACTTTTGCTGCACCCCATAGATATTGAAATGCTGTGTTTTTATTTTCATTTCTCTCAAAATATTTTGATTTCTTCATTGGCCCATTAATGTTTCTTTTTTTTAGTGTCCATGTTTGTTTTTCCCATTTTTCTTCTTATAATTTATTTCTGCTTTCATACCATTGTGATCAGAAGAAAGTCTTGATATAGCTTCTATCCTCTTAAATTTGTTGAGATTTGTTTTGTTTCCTAGTTTGATCCATACTAGAGAATGTTTCATGTATGTTTGATAAGAATGTGCATTCTGCTGTTTTGGTTAGGATATTCTTTAGATATCTGTTAATTCTAACTGATCTAATGTGTCATTTAAGACTCTGTTTCCTTATTGATTTTCTGTATGGGTGATCTGTCCATTGATGTCAGTGGAGTGTTAAAGTTCCCTCCTATTATTGTTTTATTGTCAATTTCTCCCTTTATGTCTGTAATATTTGCTTTATATATTTATGTGCTTATTAGGAGCATATGTGTTGAGTGTTGTATCCTCTTCTGGTATTGATCCCTTCATTATTATGTAACACCTTTCTTTGTCTTTCATTTTTGCCTCTTTTAAAATTTATTTTGTCTGATATGAATATAACCTAGCTTTCTTGTCACTTGCATTTGCATGAAATATTTTTCCAGCTTTTTACATTTAGTCTCTGTGTGTCTTTAGCTCTGAAGTCTCTTTAAACATTATGTAGATGGGTCTTATTTTTTATCCAATCAGACACCCTATGTCTTTTGATCAGAGCATTCAGTCCATTGACAATTAACTTGATTACCGAAAGATTTATACTTGTCTTTTTATTACTTGTTTTCTGGTTTTAAAGTCTGGCAGCCCAGGAAACCTACTCTAAAGTTCATTCTTGGTTGACACACAACTTGCCAGAAAAGTTTCTATGTGACTGATTTGTTACTTTTGTGAACTAACCCTGGGATTTCTTTGGAAGGAACAATGCTAAAGCTGAAACTCCAGTACTTTGGCCACCTCATGCGAAGAGTTGACTCATTGGAAAAGACCCTGATGCTGGGAGGGATTAGGGGCAGGAGAAGAAGGGGACAACAGAGGATGAGATGGCTGGATGGCATCACTGACTCGATGGACATGAGTTTGAGTGAACTCCGGGAGTTGTGATGGACAGGGAGGCCTGGCGTGCTGCGATTCATGGGGTGGCAAAGAGTCGGACACGACTGAGCAACTGAACTGAACTGAACTGAAGACTGCATGGCTAAAGCTAAGCCTTCTGCTATTCATATTTTCCCATTATAGTTTTCCTCTATGTTCTGCCATCACATGAACTTAACCCATTTAGAACAGAAAACTGTGTTCTTGTGTGACAAAAATATTATGCTTTCAGCTGTATCTGAGAGGATTAAATCACTGACTGGAACAAATGTTGTTTAGATCATTTTTATGCATAATATTTTCCTCTAATGGTCTCCTGAAAATAAGGTGTAGACAGTTCATGGTGATAGCTTGAGATGACAGTTTACCTTTAAACCCAATGGATTATGCTTAAATAACTTAATTAAATATTTAATGGACAGCTGCAAATTCTTCCTCCTATGATACAAAGTTGGTGACAGAGGGTTAATCTGGACAGAAGATGATGTCAGGTATTAGCTAATTTCAAAAGTAGTTTCAAGAAAGAATTAGATTCTAGAAGGAGAGTGTTAGGTTAGGATTGATAAATTTGACAAATGGTATATATCTACATTTAGCTGCAAAATGCTGCAGAGAGTAATTTAAAAACCTAGATAACTAAAAAGATATATCTATTGATGGTTCAGAACATTCATATTATTAAGATGACAAATTTCCCCCATTTTAGCTATAGATTCAATGTATTACTAATGAAAAGTAGGCTTTTGATGTATAACAAGCTGATTCTAATACATGAAAATGCATAGGATTAAGAGTATTTAAAACAACTTTATCAAAGAAAAAAATTGGAGTTCTTACACCACATAATTTAAAGGCTTATTATAAAGCTACAATAAGCAGGATAGTGTAATACTAGTGTTAAGGAGAGGGTAAAGTAAACCAATGGAATACAGTCCAGAAATAGACCCATGCATATATCATTAATTGATTTTTGCCAGACTGCTAGGAAGAGAAAAGATAATGTTTTCTACAAGTGTTGGAACAATTGGATAGTCGTTTGGAAAAATGAAGCTTGTTCTTTTCCTCATGATATAAAAACAATAACTTGAAATGGTTCATATACTTTAGTGTAAGAGCTAAAAATATAAAACTATTAGGAGAAAATATTCATGACCTTTGGTTTGGCAAAGATTTCTTAAGTACAACAGACAAACCAAGAAGTATATAAAGTAAAAATTAAATAATTGAACTTCATTGAAATTAAGAACCTTTGCTCTTCAAAAGACACTCTAAAGAAAAAGAAAAACGGAGACACAGATTGATAGAAAATACTTACAAAATATGCATATGATGAAGAATTTGAATCTTTAATATTAAAAACTCTTACAACTCAATAATAAGTTTAAAAAGCTCAGTAAAATGGGCAAAAAGATTCGAACCCACACTTCACCACAGAGGATATACAGGTGTTCAAATAAGTACATGAAAAGTTCTTTCCCATCATTATTTATTGTTGCTATTGTTCAGTCGATAAGCTGTGTTCAACTCTTTGTGACCCCATGGATTGCGACACGTCAGGCTCCCCTGTCCTTCACTATCCCTTGTAGTGAAGAGATAGACTGAGAAGACATGCTCAGGTTCATGTCAGTGGAATTGGTGATGCTATCTAACCATCTCATCCGCTGCCACCCCCTTCTTTTGCCTTCAGTCTTTCCCAGCATCAGGGTCTTTTCCAATGAGTCAGCTCTTCGCATCAGGTGGCCAAAGTATTGGAGCTGCAGCTTCAGCATCAGTCCTTCCAATGAATATTCAGGATGATTTCCTTTAGGACTGGCTGCTTTGGTCTCCTTTCATTCTTAAGGGACTTTGAAGAGTCCTTCAGCATCACAATTCAGAAGCATCAATTCTTTGGTGCTCAGCCTTCTTTATGGTCCAGGTCTCACATTCATACATGACTACCGGAGAACCCAGAGCTTTAACTAGATGGACCTTTGCCAACAAAGTGATGTCTCTGCTTTTTAATACACTGTCTGGGTTTGTGATAGGTTTTCTAACAAGGGGCAAACATCTTTTAATTTCATGACTGAAGTCACAGTCTGCAGTGATTATGGAGCCCCAGAAAATAAAATCTGTCATTGTTTCCATTTTTCTCCATCTATTTGCCTGAAGTTATGGGACAGGAAGCTATGATCTTAGTTTTTTGAACGTTGAGTTTTAAGCCAGCCTTTTAACTCTCCTCTTTCATTCTCATCAATAGGCTCTTTAGTTCCTCTTCACTTTCTGCCATTAGAGTGGTGTTATCTGCATATCAGAGGTTGTTGATATTTCTCCTGGCGATCTTGTTTCCAGCTTGTGATTCATTGGCCTGGCACTTCACCTAATGTACTCTGCATGTAAGTTAAATAAACAGGATGACAGTATACAGCCTCGTCATACTCCTTTCCCAATTTGGAATCAGTCTGTTGTTCCATGTAAGATTCTTACTGTTGCTTCTTGACCCACATACAGGTTTCTCAGGAGACAGATAAGATGGTCTATTACTCCCATCTCTTTACGAATTTTCCACAGTTTGTTGTGATCCACAGTCAGAGGCTTTAGTGTAGTCAATCAAGCAGAAGTAGATGTTTTTCTGGAATTCTCTTACTTTCTCTGAGATCCAACAAATGTTGGAAATTTGATCTCTGGTTCCTCTACCTTTTCTAAATCCAGCTTGAACATCTGGAAGTTCTCGGTTCACGTACTGCTGAAGCCTAGCTTGAAGGATTTTGAGCATAGCCTTACTAGCTTGTGAAATGAGTTCAATTGATTGTGGTTTGTGTATTCTTTGGCACGGCTCTTCTTTGTGATCATAATGAAAACTGACCTTTTCCAGTCCTGTGGCCACTGCTTAGTTTTCCAGATTTGCTGACATGTTGAGTGTAACACTTTAAGAGCATCATCTTTTAGGATTTGAAAGAGCTCAGCTGGAATACCATCGCCTTCACTAGTCTTGTTCACAGTAATGCTTCTTAAGGCCCACTTGGCTTCAGACTCTAGGATATCAGGCTTTAAGTGAGGGATCATACCATCATGATTATCTGGGTTATTGGAACCTTTTTTGTATAGTTCTTCTGTGTATTCTTGCCTCCTCTTTTTAATCTCTTCTGCTTCTGTTAGGTCCTTATCGTTTTTGTCCTTTATTGTGCCCATCCTTTCATGAAATAGTCCCTTGATATCTTCAATTTTCTTGGAGGTATCACAAGTCTTTCCCATTCTATTGTTTTCCTCTGTTTCTTTGCACAGTTCATTTAAGAAGACCTTCTTTAAAGGCCTCAAAGGCCACTGTTCCCCAGTAGCACAGTGGACACCTTCCAACGTGGGGACCTTATCTTCTGGTATCGAATTTCTGCTTTATCATACTCATATCATACTTTATCATACTTGCCATATCATATGCTTTTTCAAGCTTTATCATACTTTATGGTATTCTCATGGCAAGAATACTGGAGTGGTTTGCCATTCCCCCCTCCAATGGACTACTTTTTGTCAGAACTCTTCACTATAACCTGTCCCTCTTGGGTGGCCTTGCATGACATGGCTCATGGCCTCATTGAGTTATGCAAACCCCTTTGCCATGACAAGGCTATGATCATCAAGGGGCATTATTCATTAGGGAAATTCAAATTAAAAACACAATAAAATATTTATCACTATGCCCCCATTAGACTGGGTAAAAATAAAAAGGTGACCACACTTTTATGATGATGTGAAGCAACTGGAACCTACAAACATTGTTTGTGGTAAAAGAAAATGGGAAAATGACTTCCGAGGAGTTTAGCAATTCTGTAAAAAAAGCAGGCATAGCTTTCTCATAGATGATCCAGCCATTCTAATCCTATCCAAGAGATGTGAAAGCATATGTTCACAAAAAGACATGTACATGAATATTTATAGAAGTTGTGTTTATAATAACCAAAGTGGAACAATCCAAGTGACCACCAAGTTAATGCCAATTAGTTGTGGTGTAGCCATATAATGAAATATTACTCAACAATATAAATAAATCAGATATTTATGCATTCAACAGCATGGATGAATCTAAAGTAATTAAGATGAGTAAAAGACTCTGAACAAAAGAAAATATATACTTATGATTCCACTTATATAAAATTCCAGAAAGTTCAAGTAAATATTAATGACAGAGAATAAATTAGTGGTTGCCTGTCTATGGCATGAAGAAAGAATGGGAAGGAAGGATTATAGGTCTGCTCTAGGAAACTCTTGCAGAATGGGCATGCTTGTTATGTTGATTTGGTGACGGTTTCATAGCCATCTACACATGTCAAAGCTCACCAAATTGTAAGAGAGTGCAAGATGGTGGCACAGGAAGATCCTGAGCTCATTCCTCCTCCTGATTCAACAAATCGACAACCATATGTGGAATAATTCCCTCAGAAAAGAGACATGAAAACTGGATGAACAGAGCTTCCACAACAAAGGTTAAAAGGACAGTATTGAGACACAGGTGAGGCAGAGGGATGGTCTTGCCAAAGGAAAACACACACACACACACACACACACACACACACACACACATATATCAGGGGGGATCACAAATGGACCAGTCTTTTCCCTGAGGAACAAGAGGTTTGAGATGTGCATCCCAAACCCTAGATCCTGCACAGGAGAGATGAACCCCCAAACCCCTGACTTTGAAAACCAGTGGGAACTACATCCAGGAAAATGATAGAACTAGAGGGAGTGGAAAACTCTCTCTTAATGCATCTGTAGTCAAACTCACGCAACCCCAAAACCAGTACAAAAACACGAGATTGAAAAGTACTTGGACCACAGGTGAAGTGGACCCATTTATCAACTTTGAAGCATCAGCTAGAGAGGCAAAACCCATCTGGGATGCTAGCCAGGTACAGAGACACTGGCAGGAGCCACTTTTGCAGTTTTAGGCCACCTTGCTAATTCAGGTGCTGGCAGGCAGCATTTAAAAATGCTCTTTCTAACCTGTTAATGCAAGTGAGTGTACCCTGCTGAGAGCTTGCCCACCTCTGACTTTGGCTGGCCCCCACAGCCATCTAAGCAATGACCCTGCACACCAGTGTGGCCGCAGTGGAAGGTAGACATGGAAGCTAGTCTGAGGGCAAGCCCCATCCACTAGCATGCCGCAACTTTAGCCATGGCCCCATCACAACAGGAGGGAATATTATCCATCCTTAGAAAATGAAGAAATCTTGCTCTTTACAAGATGAATGGACTTTGAATATATTATAGTAAATGAAATAAGTTAGCTGGAGAAAGAAAAATACTCTATGATTTCACTCATATATGGAACCTACAAAAATAAAACAAATGAACAAACAAAATAAAACTAACTCGTAGATACAGAGATCAGATTAGTGGTTGCCAGAGGGAAAGGGGGTTGGAGGTGAGGAAAATAGGTGAAGGGGATCAACTGTGTGGTGATCGATGGTAACTGCACCTGTGATGGTGATCATTGTGTATTTATATAGATGTGGAATAATAATGCTGTACACCTGAAACTTATATAATAAAAACAACATCAAATTGTGTACTTTGAATAATGCAAAATATTTAATGTTGATTATACCTTAGTAAAAGTGTAAAACAAACCTGTTAAAAATTTTTTTTTCTTCTTGGAAATAAGATCAAGTGACTAAAAAGGACTAATAAAATTTTATTGGAAGTGTTATGCAAATTCAGTATTTAATAGAAAGCTGAGCACCGAAGAATTGATGCTTTTGAACTGTGGTGTTGGAGAAAATTCTTGAGAGTCCCCTGGACTGCAAGGAGATCCAACCAGTCCATCCTAAAGGAGATCAGTTCTGGGTGTTCATTGGAAGGAACGATGCTCAAGCTGAAACTCCAATACTTTGGCCACCTCATGCGAAGAGCTGACTCATTGGAAAAGACCCTGATGCTGGGAGGGGTTGGAGGCAGGAGGAGAAGGGGATGACAGAGGATGAGATGGTTGGATGGCATCACGGACTTTATGGACATGAGTTTGGGTAAACTCCAGGAGTTGGTGATGGACAGGGAGGCCTGGCGTGCTGCGATTCATGGGGTCGCAAAGAGTTGGACACGACTGAGCGACTGAACTGAACTGATAATATCAATATTTTGTATTTTGTTTTTCATAAGCGAAGTTTTTCTCCAAGTCATATAGAAACCCCCACCCCCCTCCCTGTTTTCCCCAGTGTTCTGTGCAAATAACACAGTTGTGTATGTGTATGTGTCAAATGAACACGTTTAGGAAGCACACGGGAAAATGAGTTACTATTAAGTGTTAGCAACTGAAAGATTTGTCTTCCTCTGCTTTTTTAAGTGCTTTATTATATTAAAAATCTACAGTGAACATGGATTTCTAATAGTTCTGCTTCACTCCAGACCTCTCTACTTCAAACCCTAGAGCCACAAGTATATCCTGAGGGAAGGGGATAGGGTGAACTTCTAAGGAATAGAAGTAAACTTTGAATTTAATAGATTGTGAGTTAAAAGGAATGTGTTTATCTTTTAATGACTAAAATGAGACCTTCCAGAAAAATGAGATTTTGAGTCAAACTGAGATGCCAATTAGGAAACTGGGTACCCAGTAGGAAACAAGGTACCTTTGAACATGGAAGGTACCAATTATTGGATCAAAAGAATGCTTTTCATGTTTATGCCCCAGCAATTTGAGACTCTATAGTAAATGAGTCATATAGATTTAAAGTGTTTTGCAAATTTCATGCAAAATTGGTTTGGATACTCACCCTACACACATACGTAACATTTCAATAGTATGAATCAAAACAAATAGGCAACCTATGAGTATCCAGGTTTAACTTCATGCTTATCCCCTTCTTTTTATCCCCAAACAAACTTATACAAAATAAAAATTCAGGCTTGCCCCTAAGGTTTGTGCAGTAATATATAACAAATTTTGGCTCCCATTTTGAGGCATGATTCCAGGACCGAATAATTTTGTACATAGCCAAGATGAATGTCATATAATGATGATACAAAAAAAAATATTTTCATGTATTTGGAGGGGCGATCAGAAAATGTATTAGTCATGATTCATCCTTGAAAATGTATTTTAAAAGCTGCTCTGTCAGACCAAACCATGTATTAAGGTTAACATTTCCAGAGTAATGAAATCATAAAAGAGACTGCTGATGAGTGAAAATTCAATTGAATACAAAGTTAAATTCTAAATAATTATAATACATTTAAATATTTTAACTTAAATGAAATACATGTAAAAATTAAATATTTATTATTTGTGGGTTGGATTTTAAACTCTAAATCAGTGGTTTTCAAATTACATTCTGCAAGAAACTAGTCTCGAGATGTTTTGTGAGGAAGGCTTCCATAAAGGTTACATAATTTTTAGAGGAGCTATCTCTCTAGTCTCTCAGATATTCCTGCTGCATATTAAAGGCTTCAGAAAGGTTGCCTCAAAGCAACAGGTTCAAATTTGTGTAAAGAGTATTTTCCACATTTATTTGACCTTAGAAAACTTTCTTGAAAAACCCTACATGTTAGGAAATCCTGTCCGAAAAATACACATTTTATCAAACAACAGGAGGATTACATTAGGGAAGGATTACCATGCTTAACTACTCATTTGTTTTGGGATAATCGAAAGTTTTCGTTTAGCTTTCAACTTTGATATTAAGTATGTATATGTGTGAAATAGGCAAATATTTATATACCCTGCATCAACAGTGTGGGGATAGTGATGGATTCATTCATTCATTTTTAGTTAATACTCTGACTTCCATAAATTCTGTTAGTTGTAATTTCATTAATTTTCTCTTCAGATCTCCCCAGTCCAGTTTATCCAAGAAACTAGACATTTACTCATACTATTTTTTTGATTGTTTGTTTTAATTAGAAACTATTTTAAAATTGGAATATAGTTGATTTGCAATATCAGGTTCATTTCAGGTGTACAGCAAAGTGATTCAGTTAAACACATATATAATTATATATATTCTTTTTTCATATTTTTCCATCATGGTTTATTATATAATATTGGGTAGCATTCCCCGTGCTATGCAGTAGGTCCTTGTTGATTATGTATTTTATATATAGTAGTATATATATATGTGTTAATCCCCAAATCCTAATTTATCCACCCCCTCATCTTTCCCCTTTGGTAACCATAAGTTTACTTTCTATGTCTGTGAGTCTGTTTCTGTTTTGTAAATAAGTATATATTTTTTAGATTCCACATGTAAGTGGTATCATACAATATTTGTCTTTGTCTCATACTACCACAGTGAGTTGGGGGTAGGAGATTCAGCCTACTTCAATACACAGAAAACAAGCTGGGAGTTATCCTGTAGTAATCACGCTGCTGCCCTCACTTCTGCGTCCTGTACAGACGATGTTTGACAGGTGATATTATTTGTCTGCTGGCTCTGGTGTGTCCTTGCTTGTTCACATCCCTTCATATAATCAGTGAGGTTTCTAGATTTCACACTGTGCTATTGTGAATCGAAATCACTGATATGGAAGCTGTAGAACTTTCAGCTTGAAGTCCGCTGAACTCTAGACCATAAGCTCAGTCTCACTGTGGTCAAGGTCATATTACTGTAGGTAGCTCTGGCTACCTTAGTGCAAATTGATGGGTTTCCTTTATTCTGAACTTTGAGTAGCAGGAATTGGGGGACTTTTAATCTCATATAAGGCCATGAGCTTCTTACACAAAATGACCACTCACTCCCTGGAATTTCTTACCACAGAGTGTTTAGCACATAACTCAGTCAATCAAAAACCCCTGCATGTCTCTACTGCAGGTCAGGAAGCCTGTTTGCCTCATATTTATGTAACCAAAGTTGATTTCTCAGGTTACTCTTCACAAAGTTTCAATTGGATTTTTTTGGTTCTAAATTCTTATAAAAAAACAACTCATTTCTTTGCTTGCAAAAATAATTTTAATGTCTACAGGGAAATGCTGATAGTTTCCTATGCTAGCAGAACTGTGAATATGAAATAAAATACATGGTCTTCCCGGGTGGCTCAGTGGTAAAGAACCCACCTGCCAATGGAGGTGACAGGAGTTTGATTTCTGGGTCGGGAAGATCCCCTGGAGAAGGAAATGGCAACCCATTCTAGAATTCTTGCCTAGGAAATCCGATGGACAAAGGAGCCTGGTGAGCTATATAGTCCCAGCAATCTCAAAGAGTCAGACATGACTTAGAGACTAAACAACAATAAAATATGTATGTGCAATAAAAATAAATAGTACATGTGTGTGCTCATGTGTGTATGACATACATATCAGGAGTTTAGTCACTAACTCACTTGAGAAGCAATCTAGGGGTAGACCAGCAGGGGTTGTTGCACTTGCTCAAAATGCCATCAGAGTTCCGGGCACTTTTCATTTGTCTGCTGTTCTTAGCCGATGAAATGTCTGTCATCATTGCATCTCATGGTCATGTAAAAGCCGTTCCACTCCAGTCTTTTCACCTGGAAAATCCCACGGACCGAAGAGTGTGGAGGACTACAGACCATGGGGTCGCAAAGAGTCGAACACAACTGAAGTGACTTAACACACAAAGCTATTCCGAGATGAGAATACAAAGGAAAGTCCTGGTGATGAGAAAGGCCTTTTTAAAATCCTTCTTTCTATGGAGGGGAAGGCTTTCCTAGAAGTTCCTACGGATTCTCTCCTGCTGGAGAGCACACATCATTTAGGCTTCACTGATTAGAAATGTTTTACATGGTTATCTCCTGTGTGATGTTACCCCTCCAGAACTATGTCCCATCGCCACCACAGAACCGTCACAAGACCGTTCCAGAAATGTTTCTACGGCCATTCGTGAACTGTGTCACATGGCCACCCAGGACTGCGTCCTATGGCCGCCAGAGACCTGTGCCGCATCGCTACCCAAGCACCATACCCTCATGGTTATCCCAGGACGCTGTCACGTCACCATCCAAGAGCTTTTCACTTAGCCACTCTGCATATGTCCCATCATCTCATTGCCACCCCAGGACTATGTTACATGGCCACCCTAAAGCTATGTCACATCACTATGTCTAGTAGCTAGGAAGACTGGTGACTGACATTTCAGGTTCTTGTGGGAGGCAGACTATCCTAGCAAAGGAGAACAGAGGAGAAAATTAGGAACCATTGGGTAGACAACCAATCCAATTTTGTGTTACTAATTGCATGTGTGTGTGTGTGTGAGATGTTAAAAGCAAAAGATAGGGAGAGACTGAGTTATCTTGAGATTCAGGAAATGTATCATCCCAGATTGGGTTGAATTATGGAACGTGCAAAAGCGAATCATTATTATGGGGAGGGAAGAATGAATTTGCTGAAACAGATGAGAGAGGCAGTTAATGGAGGAAGGCAGCAACCAGGTGCTGGGAGCTGTTTCCCATGTTCCAGTTGCTGTGCTTAGTTGGGCTTCCGGTACCTTCAGAAAAGTTCCCTCGCTTGTTCCCACCCCAGTGTAAAACTCCAGGAGTTCACTCCAGGGCCGAGGCTTCTTTCTTTCCATCAGGGTAGCATGGAGATTCACTTTACCCAGCAGAGAACATACCCAGCGGCAGTGACGTGGGCTCACCCAGCTTGCGTGTTTCCCATTGCTAATGTATAGTGACACAGATGCTGCTGCTATTTTTTTTTCTCTTGGGTGAGGGCCAGAATCTTAGCACGAAAGTCAAGGAAGGTTATCCACATTCCATACTGTCCTTCCAGTGGGGTGGGAGCTGAGAAACCCGGTTTGTTATCACAGCAGCATTTCCCATGAGCTTCAAAGGCAGCGCTTGGAACATAGTATCTTGCTGGCCTGACGCTGGCAATTGCCTTCCCGGAAAAAAAAAAAAAATCTTAATCTCAGTCACTAATCCTGTCCATTTCTTGTGATGCTTCCTAAATATGACCTGACTGCTATTTTGACATATTATTATTTTTTAAAATTAAAATTTCAATTCATTTCCCTCTTTACTGAAATTTCATGTACACAAAACCTTAGGGGTTGTTACTGAAATTGTCTAGTAATTGTGAGAAAAAAACTCAGCTACATAAAAATGTTGACACATGTTCAGAAGGCTACTGAGAAGGAATATATATATATTTCCTTTCTGTTGTCTTTAGTTCAGGGTAACATTGAGAGGCCACAGAGCCCTCTCTCCCAAGGCAGATGGTTATGGGGTAGTTTTCAAGGAGGATTTGGAGGGTAAGGTGTTGCCTATAGCCTCCTGACATCCAGAGCTTTTGTAAGGCAGCTGAGCACAGCATTTGAGAAAATTACAGAGCCGAGTTCCCGCGAGGAGCCTTCCTCCCTCCCACAGTCTAATTCCAGGCTACGGCGCCCACCGTGTTCTCCTTCGTTTCTCTTCAATGACAACCTGACTCTCAAAAGTGTTGCTAATAAGCCGGTTCCCAATTAGCTGTGGAGGTTTTTCAAGGATCTTGGCAATGTTCCCGTAGCTTCTGGAGGCTGTTGCTGCCTACAAACGGAGGATCATTGCTGTTTGCACGATTCAAAGGTGAGAGCTACTGGGAAGGCAACACTCCGGTTTCGTTATTCCTTTTCTAGCAGGAGAACAGACTACGTTGTTTGTAATGCTCAAATATGTCATTTGAGGAAAAAATATGTAAGTCCTTCTGCCTGAGCCAGCTTTCTGCCACGTATTTGTGCAAGTGCATGCATACAACCAACAGCCCACGGTGTTCTCACAGACGAGTCCTCAGAAAATCCTACACAGCAATTTAGAGACTGCAGGGTATTATAAAGGAAGCCCAACTTGAGGGTTTTCACTGAAGCCCTAAATGAAGCAGCAATGATCTGCCATTAAGCTGTTGATGAAATAGGGACAGTAGGTGGACCTTGCGTTTGACTTGGGCTCTAAGTGGGAAAGTTAACTCCACTGGTGCCATGACAGGCAGCCCCAGTCTTCCAGTCTTCAGCCACTTTGCTGGTAGACAGTTAATCACTGCTTTGCAACTGTGTTCAGTGTGTGCTTAGGACAAATAGGAATAATGCCTTTTCCTCATCCTTGGAAGACAGCAGTGCATGGCTGTATTTTCACCTATGGCCTCTAAATATAGAACAGAATCTCATTTATCCTCAAAGAACAGCTTAGGTATCCCAGTCGTTAGTGCTTGTCATAGATCCTTTTCTAGGTGCCTGCATCTCAGGCTCTTAGAAGCTGTATGTGGCAAATATTAGGTTCCGCTTCACGGATGATTTAAGTTTACATGGCCAGTCATGGGTAGAGCACAGCTTACACAAGTCTAGTTAACTCTAAATCCCGTGCTCTTGTTATTGCATCATCTCTTGTCAGCCAGGGATTGAACCTATAGAGACCTTGGATAGGGTAGGTGAGCGCTGAGTCACTTCAGTTGTGTCTGACTCTTTGTAATTCTAGGGACTGTAGCCCACCAGGCTCCTCCGTCCATGGGATTCTTCAGGCAAGAATAGTGAAGTGAATTGCTTTGCCCTCCTCCAGGGCGTCTTCCTAACCCAGGGATTGAACCTGCAACTCTTACGTCTACCTGCATTGGCAGGCAAGATTTTTACCACTAGCTCCACCTGGGAAGCCCAAGCGAATAGGTAGTAAAGGAAAAAAGAAGGAGATTTCAGCCACTAATTAAGATCTTTGGTGCTTTGCACACCAACTTTTGGGGATGGTACACTAATAATGTTAAGAGTGAAATATTTCTAGTCTAATTTGAGTGACATGAGAAAAATTTGAGTAGAAACACATAGTTCCTTAGCAAGGGTCTATTTACATGTTCCTGTCACTTACTGAATGCTTGGCATGCAACAAGCATTGCTCTAAGGGCCTTGAATACATTATTCGTAACAAGTGCTTAGTAAATCTGTGTTCAGTGCTGCTGTCTTTGCCTGTGGCCACTCACACATAAATGGAAGAAATGGGCTATGTCCCCTTCATGTGGGTGTTGTTCAGCCGCTCAGTCATGTCTGACTCTTTGCGACCCCATGGACTGCAGCCAGGCCTCCCTGTCCATCACCAACTCCCAGAGCTTGCTCAAACTTATGTCCATCGAGTCAGTGATGCCATCCAACCTTCTCATCCTCTGTCGTCCCCTTCTCCTCCTGCCTTCAATCCTTCCCAGCATCAGGGTCTTTTCCAATGAGTTGGCTCTTCACCTCAGGTGGCCAAAGTATTGGAGCTTCAGCTTCAGCATCAGTCCTTCCATTGAATCTTCAGGGTTGATTTCCTGCATGTGGAGCTTTTCTTAAATAACACTTTGCACATTTCCATTATTTAACCATTTGGGTGAAGTCTACGATGTTCAGAGTGAAAGTTCCGTGAGGGTAGTGGCCCTTTGATTCTCCTCTGAATCCTCAGGGACTTGCAGTCTTGTAGAAGCATCATGGAGAGAGAATGAATAGGTATTTGTGAATGACTGACTTACCTATTACATGGTACTAACACGTACACATGGCAAAGTGTGTGTGTGTGTGTGTGTGTGTGTGTGTGTGTGTGCTGATAGATTCCAATAGGGCCATTGTCCCATTTATCCAGGAGTAGCTTCAGGGAAAGAGACATATGATAGGAGGGGTGGAAGGGGAATCTTCTTCCTTGTCCACTAGTTTCATCTTGGGAACAGAGAACAGAAGTCGGTCTACCTCTTAAGATATGAATAGCTTTGCCTTGTTCTAGTGCTTCTTGCCAATGATGGAAAACAAAATGAGTTATTGAACAAGAAAAAAAATTAAATCGTGGCTTTCCCTTTTCTTGCATGTTTACCTACTTCTACCTCAAGTTTCTCTTTCAAGACATGCCACCTCAAGCTTACGTTCCTCTTCCTATGAAACAGCATGTTATAGAAATACAGCCTAAAGTAGCAAATAAAGGAGAAAAAAAAGGAAAGTAGGCTTTTGACCCTGCTTTTCTTCATCTCTACTCCCTGCAGTGTTCAGGGCTGGGGGAAGGAAAGCCATTGGAGATAAGCCAGGGTTAGAGAGGACGAAAGAATTACCTCTCACATAGGAAGGTCAACACAGCAAAAAACTCGTTGTGTTTGAATCCAAAAATTTGAATATGTGTCAATAATACAGCAAAACAGATATGGCCTTTATGATACCATTACTCATATGGGAGTAGAATTTGTTTGATTCATTTTTAAAATATTTAAGCTTCTCATCTGAGCATCAACTAAATATTGATAACTGAAGCAGTGAATTATCTTTCATCGCAGTTAGTGAGGCATATATTACACTCTTGTCTCCTATTGGTTGTTTTCAGCACTGTTTTTCATTTTGTTGTCTTACTGAGCATTATGACAAATTATACGTAATTATATTAGACTGAATTATTGAGGAAAATTGCCAAATCTCCTCCAGACAAGTGATTTCAACATTGATAAGATGCTCATATTTTCATTTGGGATGCAGGTGGTGTACTGGATGATCATAATATTCCCATACACCATTATGGGGAAGTCAAGATTTTATTAATATGTTAGGAAACATCCAGGATTCACACAATTCATTTTCTCTAAGGAAAAGTATATTTTCTAAGTTTTATGAATTCTTATGCCATCTGTGTGAGGATCCTGTAGACAAAGATTTCTGTGTTTGCAAATGGGGTAGTTGAAGCACTGAGTGATTCGGGTGTGGTTTTATTAAAACCATAATAAATTTCTCCATGCAACTTAGGATTTATATTGTCATCTTGCTCACTTGTGTCAAATCTCATTGCCTTAGAAACAGGAACAGGTGTGAAGGATGTTCACATTTAATTGGCTGCATCATTTGCCAGAAGAAGTGAATTTTCAATTCCCAACAAGGTGTAGTAGAACCAGGAGGCTGCGTGCACTTCTTTCTATTGAGTGTCCATCCCTCACTCTTCTCCCTCCACCTGGGATTCAAAAGTCTCCCTCCTGGGACTTCTTTGGAAGCTGGATGTTGGAGGGGGTGTTTCTTGGCCCTCTCTTTTCCTTCTTCCTTTCCTCCTGTAAATGGAAAAAAATAAGTCAGGCAGAAGGAATTTCTCTTGTTAAATTTAAGTTCTCTTTTGCTGGAGTCTTGCCTATTGAAGCTTGTTTTTAATCTTCATTTCAGTTCAGTCACTCAGTCGTGTCCGACTCTTTGCGACCCCATGAATCGCAGCACGCCAGGCCTCCGTGTCCATCACCAACTCCCGGAGCTCACTCAGACTCATGTCCATTGAGTCAGTGATGCCATCCAGCCATCTCATCCTTTGTCGTCCCCTTCTCCTCCTGCCCCCAATCCCTCCCAGCATCAGGGTCTTTTCCAATGAGTCAACTCTTCGCGTGATGTGGCAAAGTGTTTTTAATCTTAATCGATGATAAATTGTTATCAAAATGCAAAAACCATTCAATCTTCATATAATAAGGTTGATGCCTTAGATTAGTAAGTACTTAGAATATGTAATTTTATTCAGTTATTGCCTCTGAGAGGGTTCTATTCTATTGGTACATTCAGTGAGACTCTGAATTAACGTTGGTTTCTGGGGAACCTCACCAGGCACCCAAAATGTCACTTTGTTGCCATTCATTTGATAGCCTGCCAGCCAGTTTTCAAGCCAATTTAAATAGATTGAATGAAATCTTAAAGGTTGCTTTATGAGTTTGTCACCTGCCCACCAAATTCAGAATTAATCTTGTAGTTCAAAAAGAGAACCAATTTAGTGAGTTGATCACAAATCTTTATTTAGGAATCCTTGAAACTATTTATGAAACACACTATTGTAAAAGTGATAGTGATTTATTTCTGTACTCTATATTAGTCTGTTCTATTTGAGATTAGAATTTATTTTGGTTAGTTATATTATTCAGAAAACATTGCTTCTTAACATTAAAAAAAATAAATTGTAACAAATTCTCCCAATTTTGACCTTTCCTCTCAAATTTTATAACATCTAAATTTAAGGTTCACTTTTTTCTGTTCCTTTTATTGTACGAAATCATAGAAATATAATTTTAAAAAATATCAATAGTTTGGAAAATATTAGCTATCTCCCTCATCTTCAAATACCCCAGCCAAGTTGCTATTAATATCACCTGCATTTTTCCTGTTTTCATCATATTTCCTCATTAGAGGTTTTAGTCACTCTTCATTTTTCTTCACTTATAATTTCAATCTTAAACTCTTTCCCCTTGTGTAATGTATTTAAAATTTCTATTTCTCTTTATGCACCTGTTTCTCACTCAGTTCTGCAACTCCTGCCTCATATACCTCCCCCCACCACTGGTTTGCTTATTTTACTTGTTCCTTTTGTCACCACTGTCTTGCCTCCCAAATGGAAAACAGTTACAGATCAAATGATGCTGTGGAAAGCTTAACTTCTGCCTCTCATTTTTTCCTACCATAGGCTTAGCTTTAAGTGATGATTTTTAAATATTTGCCTACTTCATTTAAAATTGCAATTCTCGAACGCAAGTGTTAAAACCCGCTGGTGTGATGTGATAAGTTGTGATTGGATTAGTGAGTTATTTGAGATGATTGATTTACCAAAAGTTGTGCATGATTTACTTCTTTTTTCTTTAAGGGGGTTTTAAATGATTGTCTAGTAATGTCATTGCTATACGTTGCTGTTCAGTTGCTCAGTTATGTCTAACTCTTTGTGACCCCATGGACTGTAGCATGCCAGGCTTCCCTGTCCTTCACCATTTCCCGGAACTTGCTCAAACTCGTTTCCAGTGCATTCCAATTTCATTTTGGAATTCTGAAGAATTGCACAGAATCCTGGGTACATTGAAGAGCAAGAGCCTCTCCCCTGTTCTCTGCCTTTGTCTGTCCTTTGTAAAAACAACAGTGGTGACCATCTGTCCCATTACACATTGTGAAATAAAAGAAATCACCGTTTCCCTCATTTTTACCTTCATATATTACATTTCATCCTCAATTTATTGATGCCATTATTTTCCATTTGCTTAAAGTCTCCACCAGTAGGTATGTAAGGATCAGTGTATGCTGTGGACCTCGTTAGGATTTTTTTATTTTCTGTACCAAAGGCAAACTCATTCGAGACTGTCTGGTCTCAGAGGATTGAAGGATGGAGACCCAGTCTTCAGAAAGATCTCCACACCCCTGAAAGCCAGAAACCTGGATCCATTACTGTCCTTTTGTAGTAGCAGCTTGTTGAAAGGTCTGGGTTGGTGCCAATATTTCTTGGACTCAAAAACCTTGTTTTGGTTCATACCGTTGTTTTTGCTCTAGCACATCCTCAAGTAGCTTCTTAGGAAAAAGTGTATGTAAGTTAAAATATTTGAGTTCTTGCATGTCTAAAAATGTCCTTTTTCTTCTCTTCCATGGAGAAAAAAGTGCTGTTAGCTGGCCGCAGACCTGCTGCTAATAGTGATGCTTCCTATTCAAATGGACAATTTCACAGAACACCAACATTAGACAGGTTGACTCTGTGACATTGATGGAGCAAATAAAACACAGGATCACTCTGGAAAAGTGTCTGTGCACAGAGAGCAATGAGAACACAGAGCAAACTTTAATAATGTCCAGCATCCCCTCTCCTAGCTAGCATGAGTGATTGCTGTTTCTGTACTCCTTAATCTTTAGACCTACCTGCTCCATGTCTATGGAGTCCTAGATAAAAATTACTAAGATACCTTCTCATAGGCTCCTTCCCACCACCGGACAGCACCCCAATCAAAGCAAACCCTACTTCCTGGTATTCTTTCCAAAATCACTAAGCACAAGCCTAAATCTTATAATAAGCACTGCCTTAGCGCCTGCTTACAGATGTCCATACCTCCCCATGGGGTGAAACCTTTACTGCAGCCAGAATCAATGCATTCAATCTTATTCACTACAGGGATATTTCTGCTGTGTTTTTTTTTTTTTTTTACTATTGAATATTGACATAGCTTATTTCTAATTTGGCTGGATATGCAATTTTAGGTTAAAATATCTCATTGTCACAGAACTTTGGAAGTATTATTGTCTACTAGCCTTAGTCTTTCTGATGAGGAGTCTGTTGCCAGGCTAGATTTTGTTTCTTTGTAAAGTGTATATTTAGGTCCTTTGAAAGCTTTAGGGGAAAGAATAACATTAGGTAATACATGCCGAGCACTCATCATGTTTCAGACCTTAAACAATGTATTCTTCATGCCTTAGTTTATTTAATCCTCACAAAAGCCAAATGAGAGAGCTGCTACCTGAGGTTAATATAAATGAAGCAACTGGCTCAAGGTCACAAGGCTAGTTAGTGGCAGAGCTGGACTTCAGCCCAGATCTGTCCTACTCTTAATCCCTGAGGCTACACAATTATGCTAATGACACTTGAGGATTGTCTCATGAGCATTCTGGCAGAAAGCTTTACTTAGTGAAAAAGTTGAAACTACTGATTAAAATCAGGATTTGAGATTACATATGGCTTTCATTGGCAGGCAGCTCTCAATTTACAAATGGGCTTGGGTTTTAAAATTTCCTCATTCTTAGCTGAATGTAATTCAACCTCGGGGATAAGAAAGTCAGCAGCAAGTCCAAAGAGAATAGAATATGATGAACTTCTCTCTGCCCGCTCCCCCCCGCCCCAACTCCCCCACCAAATGCTGGAATCATTTTGAAACATTGGCATTTCCTGACCAACATGCTAGACCACAAGAGAAATTTGCATTGTAAAACCTAGAAATTTCATTTAGAATGAGCTAAGAACCTCTGTGTTATTTATTTATTTATTTTGTGGCATTTGAAATGCAAATAGGTGGTTACAACAAATGAGAATGCAAACTGATCCAAAAAAATGTTTACAATTAAAATACAAGAGGTCTATGTGAGGGAGGGTGGAGTGTGAAAATGGCTGCCAGACTAGGTCTTTGATGATGAAATCTCTGCATGTGAAGTTCCCATCAGAGTTTCCAAGCTAGCAGTCAGATCATGCTATGGCTGAACAGCTACTCAACTCTCTTCAAAATCAGAGCAACCTCAGCATATCTCTTTCCTCATTCCATGTTTCCTGTGTGACCTCTAGTTTTCTATGCTTTCATGAAAAAGAAGAGCAAGTGACCAGAGCCAGTTTTTGATGACACCACGTTGATGCAATTTTTAGCAAGAAGTCTCCCATTGCATCTAGCATTTAAACACGTAATGACTTTCCAGCTGTGGTAAACAGTGCTATACTCGGCCTTACCATGGTCAAGCAGAAAAGTCACAGGGTTTGGAATATGAATTTTGGCACAAGGAACACGGGACTACTCACTCATTGGCTAAGAGCATAGCATCTCTTAGTGATTCCTCTAGAAATTGTGGAGCAATTACAACCTCTGGGATTTCTTTGGAAGGAATGATGCTAAAGCTGAAGCTCCAGTACTTTGGCCACCTCATGCGAAGAGTTGACTCATTGGAAAAGACTCTGATGCTGGGAGGGATTGGGGGCAGGAGGAGAAGGGGACGACCAAGGATGAGATGGCTGGATGGCATCACTGACTCGATGGACGTGGGTCTGAGTGAACTCCGGGAGATGGTGATGGACAGGGAGGCCTGGCGTGCTGCGATTCATGGGGTTGCAAAGAGTCGGACACGACTGAGCGACTGAACTGAACTACAACCTCTCATTCTCTCCCATCTCTAAGGGGCTTTTAAAAATGAAATGATAACTCTTGTTGGTCTCTAGAGTGGGATAACTGTTGTAGAAAATGGTGTGTGTGTGTCTAGAAAGAGACGTTTCCAGGGCATCTGTTCCCATTTCCCAGTAGGATGGTAACTTGAGGACGTTGTGAGCTGGAGGAGGCAGAGGTGGAGGTCAGGATGAAGGTATCTTTGTGAACATTGATTTGCTCTGTTCCCTAGTGATGGTGAAAGATCAATTTCAATGATAATAAAGCTAGCAGTTTCTGTTAATCCTCAACTGAGTGCACACACTAGTTAGTAAAGCAAAGTTACAAACTACTGTAACCATTATAGGCAGGTCAACTGACCCCCTTTTATATAACACACACTTTAGTAGGAATATAAAGTTCTCGAAGAAGTCAAGGAAGATGAAGCCAACAGCCTGAATCCCACACTATTCTGTTCTGTAGGTGGAAAACTCAGGAATATTTCTTCCCCCAGGAATTAAAAAATGATTGTCATTATCATTTCTACTGAGTCCCTCAGGTCTCTGCTCTTGCAAATTTTTTTTTACTCGCCTTCAGGCATCTTGAGATTCAGAGGAGAGAAAACAGGATTTCCTTGAGAGCCAAATCTCTGGATGTTTCTAATGTGCTATAGCTCAGTTTTACTAACAATTTCTGATGCAATATGATTAGAGCTGAGTAATATTTAGATCCAGTGACCCAGTCACTCCCTCCAGCAATTTGGTGGTGCTGCAGAGGGAAAGAAGTGAAGGGAAGTAATTGGAGTGAGTTGTAGGAAGAGGAGAGTTCTGTTTAGTTTCCTCTGACAAAAATATGCCAAATAGAAAAAAACACATCACACACAGAGCTACACATCCTACTATGGATTAAACTTCAGATTTTTGCTAATATCTGCTTCTCTTAACCAAAATCAAACAATAAAGACCAAAACAAAAAAAAAGAATGCCAAATCCTCTGTCTCTCAAAGAATATATAAATCTTTTTGCAAAATTAAACAGTAATTATTATTGATCTGAATAGAGTTATACAGGCTAAACCTTAGCCCTGAATTTCATTTCTTTTCTGATAATAGTCAAGGTGAAGAAATAGTTAGTTCATCATCTGCTGTATATCAAGATTCAATTCAGTCTGTCAGTCCTGTCTGATTCTTTGTGACCCCATGGACTGCAGCAGGCCAGGCTTCCCTGTCCATCACCAACTCCCAGAGCCTGCTCAAACTCATGTCATTGTGTCGGTGATGCCATCCAACCATCTCATTCTCTGTTGTGCCCTTCTCCTTCTGCCTTCAATCTTTCCCAACATCAGGGTCTTTTCCAATGAGTCAGTTCTTCGCATCAGGTGGCCAAAGTATTGGAGTTTCAGCTTCAGCATCAGTCCTTCCAATGAATATTCAGGACTGATTTCCTTTAGGATGGACTGGTTGGATCTCATTTCAGTCCATGGGACTCTCAAGAGTCTTATCTAACACCACAGTTCAAAAGCATCAATTCTTCAGTGCTCAGCCTTCTTTATGGTCCAGCTCTCACATCCATACATGACTACTGGAAAAACCAAACCTTTGACTAGACTAAACTTGGTCCATAAAGTAATGTCTCTGCTTTTTAATATGCTGTCTAGGTTGGTCATAGCTTTTCTCCCAAGCAGCAAGCATCTTTCAATTTCATGGCAGCAGTAACCATCTGCAGTGATCTTAGAGACCAAGAAAATAAAGTCTGTCACTGTTTTCATTGTTTCCCCATCTATTTACCATGAAGTGGTAGGACTGGATGCCATGATTTTAGTTTTCTGAATGTTGAGTTTTAAGCCAACTTTTCCACTCTCCTCTTTCACTTTCATCAAGAGGCTCTCTAGTTCTTCACTTTCTGCCATAAGGGTGGTGTCATCTGCATATCTGAGGTTATTGATATTTCTCCCTGCATTCTTGATTTCAGCTTGTGCTTCATCCCGCCCAGCATTTCACATGATGTACTCTGCTTGTAATTTAAATAAGGAGGGTGACAATATACAGCCTTGATGTGCTCCTTTCCCGATTTGGAACCAGTTTGTTGTTCCGTGTGCAGTTCTAACTGTTGCTTCTTGATCTGCATACAGATTCCTCAGAAGGCAGATAAGGTGGTTTGGTATTCCTATATCTTTAAGAACTTTCCACAGTTTGTTGTGGTCCACACAGTCGAAGACTTTGACATAGTCAATAAAGCAGAAGTAGATGTTTTTCTGGAACTCTCTTGCTTTTTCAATGATCTGGAGGGTGTTGGCAATTTGATCTCTGGTTCCTCTGCCTTTTCTAAATCCAGCTTAAACATCTAGAAGTTCATGGCTTCTGTTGAGGCCTGGCTTGGAGAATTTTGAGCATTACATTGCTAGCGTGTGAGATGAGTGCAATTGCGTGGTAGTTTGAGCATTCTTTGGCATTGCCTTTCTTTGGGATTGGAATGAAAACTGACCTTTTCCAGTCCTGTGGCCACTGCGGAGTTTTCCAAATTTGCTGACATATTGGGTACAGCACTTTCACAGCATCATCTTTCAGGATTTGAAATAGCTGAACTGGAATTCCATCACCTCCACTAGGTTTGTTCGTAGTGTTGCTTCCTAAGACCTACTTGACTTCGCATTCCAGGATGTCTGGCTCTAGGTGAGTGATCACACCACCGTGGTCATCTGGGTCATGAAGATTCTTTTTGTATAGTTCTTCTGTGTATTCTTGCCACCTCTTCTTAATATCTTCGGCATCTGTTAGGTCCATACCGTTTCTGTCCTTTATTGTGCCCATCATTGCATGAAATGTTCCCTAGGTATCTCTAATTTTCTTGAAGAGATCTGTAGTCTTTCCCATTCTATTGTTTTTCTCTATTTCTTTGCATGGATCACTGAGGAAGGCTTTTTTATCTCTCCTTGCTATTTTTTGGAACTCTGCATCCAAATCAGTATGTCTTTCCTTTTTTCCTTTGCCTTTAGCTTCTCTTCTTTTCTCAGCTACTTGTAAGTAATATCAAGATTACTGCTAGCAAAAAATGGTAATTTTTGATTCAATCAAGTGTCTGTGGTTATTCACAAATTCCGTGAAAAGCTTCTTCTCCTAATGTGCCAGTGGTCTTTGGTTTTGAGAATAAGATGCCATTGGTAATCTTGCCTTCACTGTCTTTATATAATTTACCTTTTAATTATAGTTGATTTGTTCAAGAATCTACTACTGGTAGAGTAGCAAGGTGTCCTCTATCAGGTACAAGAAAATCAGGGTTTAACTGATCATTTCTTGTTGATCAGTTGCGGCCAACTGTTTGTGACCCCATGCACTGCAGCAAGACAGGCTTCCTTGTCCTTTACCATCTCCTGGAGTTTCCTCAAACTCATGTCCATTTAGTCGATGATGCCATCCAACCATCTCATCGTCTTTTGCCCTCTTCTCCTCCTGCTCTCAGTCTTTCCCAGCATCAGGGTCTTTTCCATTGAGTTGGCTCTTCGCGTCAGGTGGCCAAAGTATTAGAGCTTCAGCTTCAGCATCAGTCCCTCCAATGAATATTCATGATTTATTTACTTTAGCATTGACTGGTTGGATCTCCTTGCTGTCCAAGGCAGTCTTAAGAGTCTTCTCCAGCACCACAGTTCGAAAGCATCAATTCTTTGGCACTCAGCCTACTTTATGGTTCAACTCTCACATCTGTATCTGACTACTGGAAACACCACAGCTTTGACTGAATGGACCTTTGTCAGAAAAATGTTGTCTCTGCTTTTTAATATGCTCCCTAGGTTTGGCATAGCTTTTCTTTCAAGGAGCAAATATCTTCTAATTTCATGGCTGCAGTCACCATCTTCAGTGATTTTGGAGCCCAACAAAATAAAGCCTGTTACTGTTTCCATTTTCCCCTGTCTATTTGTAATGAAGTGATGGAACCAGATGCTGTGATCTTAGTTTTTTCAGTGTTAAGTTTTCAGCTAGCCTTTTCACTGTCCCCATTTACCTTCATCAAGCCTCTCATTAGTTCCTTTTCCCTTTCTATCCTATGATGTCATCTGTATATCTGAGGTTACTGATACTTCCGACAATCTTGATTCCAACTTGAGCTTCATCCAGCCCGGCATTTCACATTTTGTCCTCTGCATGTAAGTTAAATAAGCAGGGTGACAATGTATAGCCTTAAGGTTTACATTCAAGCTTTACCACCAAATAGCTATCTGACCATGATCTTAGACTCTGTATCTTCAGAAAAGGAACATTAATAATATGTATTTCACTGAGTTACTGTGAAACTTTACAGAGGGTATATAAAATGGTCAAACTTTGTATAACATGGAATAAGTGCCAAATAAATGATGTTAGGTTTACCCCTTATCAGGGTAAGTGAGATTTGGATACGATACAGATAATAGTTAAGACCCTACTTAGGGCTTAAGTTAATTCCGATTTTATTAACTCTTAGCTATGTCAAAATCTGCCACAGAACCTTAGTGAATGTGGATAATTAACTGCAGAGTTTCTGGAAAGTGGATCGTTTTCTTCTAAGACCTACCTTCATGACTTTCTTAGACTTGAGGTTTAAAACGAGACCTAACCTCTGTACTAAAAGCTAACGTTGTTCTTTCTGAAGAGAAGATCTTTCTTTATTGTGAAGATTCAAGTTCTCCCAAGCTCTTCTCACGTTTAAAATGTGGACTTTCTGACAGTTGCTAAAACAATAACAACTGTCACATATGACAAAGGAATTAAAGAAGACTTTGTGAACTCTCTCTGATTTGAAAACCCTTGACAATGGTTCTAGCTGATGGTAGCAGTTTTCAGAGTGGGCCACCGCAATACCTCAGTGACTGTAGACAACCTTCTTGATGTTTGATTTTCTTCCCAGTAACTCAAGGATTTAACAAAAAGGTTAAATCTTTCACAGATTTTCTAGCTGCCATTCCAGCAGATAGCCTGGGGTGACTTTGTGATTAGAAAGAAGGTATTTGAAGGCCTGACAACATGGACTATTGGATCCCTGAATCTTCTTGAATCTTTTAATGTCTCCGTATCAGAAAGTGTCCATATTTTCAACCTTACATATCATATCAACCCCTTGAAATACCCCTTGTTTATCATCTTTACTATAAAATATTATTCCAGTCTGCCAGCAAATCCCTGGCAGTGTGCTTCCACAAAGCCCAGAGGATTCAGGCATGAGAAATATGTAAAATTACTGGTAACATAATTCTCTACAAATCATTAGAAGTCTGAGGTCTTGCCTCAGTGGTTAGAATTCACTGAAGCTGGACAAGATGAAAGTACATTTGCAAATAACAAAAAACTGCTAAACATCACTGCAGAATGTCTTTTCTCTTTTATAGATGCTGTTGGAATCTAAGCATTTCAATAAGAGTGCCTTCTTGCTACTGGGTGAAACCTGTAAGAGAAAATTGGATTTCATTGAAGTATGAGGTGTTCCAAACACTCATTGCCTCAATCTACTTGAAAAACAGCTCCCTCACCACTCAGAGATATATTAATATCCCTCCCCTGTCAGTTCTTTGGGTTGCAACTAAGCCAAGAATGAAATTCACTGGAAGTTGTAAGTAACAGAAGATCTTTGTCATAAAAGCCAGAAAATTATTGTGGAGAAAAGTTACATTTCATCAGCATTTTTCAAAGATTGTTTCTTTTTGTGTTTTTTTTCCTGTAAAGAGAAAAGAATTTCATTTCTAGACTGTGATAACTTTTCTACTGGCCTGGCCTAGGTTGAAACATGGAGTTGAGTGAAAACATTTGCAAAAAGCTTGGAACCTTTTACCTGGGGAAATAATATCCAAATGATCTGAGGTTTAGGAATGTCATATAATAACAGATTATGATTTTATGGCTTTAGGGGTTTACACTGCTTTTTCATACTTCAGGTAGTGACACCTTTCAAAATATGTCCATAATCCTGATGTTTACATTTTCTTGAGTAAATGTTTTCCAACTATAAGCTGCTCTTTTTTTCCACATCCTCAATTGCCCCTGACATTTGTATAGCATTTTCTTGCTTTCTTTGGTTATCATCTTCTGCATTTTATTTGCACTTCATGAGCCCAAAGGTAGAGTGGTAGAGAGAAAATGAATAAGGACTTACAGAGTCCTTAGTGATATTAATGTTATTGATTTAAATATATGAGAATCAGCAAAGGCTGTCTTCTTGAAAAACTGCTCCTGTTGCTCATCTGATTCTGCATTAAGGCAGTCAGTCTTCAGTTCAGTTCAGTTCATTTCATTTGCTCAGTTGTGTCTGACTCTTTGAGACCCCATGGACTGCAGCACACCAGGCTTCCCTGTCCATCACCAATTCCTGGAGCGTGTTCAAACTCATGTCCATTGAGTTGGTGATGCCATCCAACCATCTCATCCTCTGTCATCTCCTTCTCCTGCCTTCAATCTTTCCCAGCATCAGGGTCTTTTCCAATGAGTCAGTTCTTTGCATCAGGTGGCCAAAATGGAGCTTCAGCTTTAGCATCAGTCCTTCCAATGAATATTCAGGATGGATTTCCTTTAGGATTGATTGGTTTGATCTTGCAGTGCAAGGGACTTGACTCTCAAGAGTCTTCTCCAACACCACAGTTCAAAACCATCAGCACTCAGAAATTATGGTCTAACTCTCACATCCATAAATGACTACTGAAAAAAACCATAGCTTTGATTGGATGGACCTTAGCTGGCAAAGTTAGGTCTCTGCTTTTTAATATGCTGTCTAGGTTGGTTATAGCTTTTCTTCCAAGGAGCAAGCATCTTTTAATTTCATGGCAGCAGTCACCATCTGCAGTGATTTCAGAGCCCAGGGAAATAGTCTGTCACTGTTTCCATTATTTCTCCACCTGTTTGCCATGAAGTGATGGAACCGGATGCCATGATGTTTGTTTTTTGAATGTTGAGTTTTAAGCCAGCTTTTTCACTCTCCTCTTTCAGTTTCATCAAGAGGCTCTTTAGTGCCTCTTCGCTTTCTGCCGTTTGGGTGGTGTCATCTGCATATCTGAGATTATTGATATTTCTCCTGGCAATCTTGATTCCAGCTTTTGCTTCATCCAGCCTGACATTTCTCATGATGTACTCTGCATATAAGTTCAATAAGCAGGGTGACAATATACAGCCTTGATGTACTCCTTTCCCAATTTGGAACCAGTCTGTTGTTCCATGTCCAGTTCTAACTGTTGCTTCTTGACCTGCATACAGATTTCTCAGGAGGCAGGTAAGGTGATCTGGTTTTCCCACCTGTTTAAGAATTTGTTTTGTTGTGATCCACACAGTCAGAGGCTTTGGCATAGTCTATAAAACAGAATTAGATGTTTTTTTCTTGAATTCTCTTGCTTTTTGTATGATCCAACAGATGATGGCAAGTTTAGCTACACTAAAATTGTTTCTTTAGAAATAATGGAGGTGAATGGATTCATGGCTACTATTTAGTGTTATAAGTTAACACTCACTAAGCCTCAGGCTATTCCTGATGAGTACTGAGGAAGGAAGCCATTTGGAATGCAGTTCTAGGAAACTGGATGTGAGTGTGAGTGTGAGTGTGTACACATGGGGAAACACACTCACATGGCAGAATTGCCTAGAAGTGTACTTATTCAGTCAAAACCAAGTAACATAGTCCAGTTCCTGTCTTGAATCAAAGAAAGATGACATCTTCCTTCATTTTCTGAAGGAAAGAATGAACATCTCCCCAACCTCTCCAAAAAGAGAGATTGAACGCTTTGCATATGATTTTAGCAAACCAACAACAACACAACATTTAAACTTTCCAAATTTTATTGGACTCATTAAATGTTGTATTGGAGAAGCGGTTTTTAAAATATACCTAGAAAACAAAAATGCCTTTTTAGTGACTATTAATGTTTTTTAGTCACTATTAAGATCTGCTGAAATAGCATATGTTATACTGTTTAAGTACTTATTATTTTTCAGCCTTTCTTAGCCTTGTCAATTTTGCTTTTCCAAACTGGAGAACTCAAGGTTGTTTTACGTTCTACTAAATCTTGTTGATTCTTCATAAGATTTTTCACATGTATTCTTTCCCTTTCTACTGTATTACTATTATCTAGGTTTTTTATTCTTCCACCCATGACCTTCTAATATCTTCCCTTCTGATCTCATGACTCTGATCCTTTTCCTAATCTATCTTCTGAAATAGTGGCCAATTGCATCTTCCTGAAAGACTTATAAGGCTCTTGGCAAACAAAACAACCATTAAGTCTTTTCATTGATTTCTCATGCCTGGAGGATAAAGTCCAGACTTCTCTTTTGGGCGTGAATTTGCTTACTGATTCCCCAACCTGTCCAGAACATCAAAATTTGTACATCTTTACCTGTTGCTTTTCCTCTAGCTTCATCAAATGGTTATCAGGATGTCCTCAGAGTCTGTTCAGTTAAAAAAATATTTTAATTGATGTATAGTTGATTTATGTGTTAGTTATATTAGTGTTAATGTTACGTTAGTTTCTGATGTACAGCAAAGTGTTTCAGTTATACACATTATATTATTTTTCATAATATTTTCCATTATAGCTTATTACAAAATATTGAGTATAGTTCCCTGGGCTACAAAGTAGGTCCTTGTTGGTTATCTATTTTGTATACAGTAATGTGTATCTGTTAATCCCAAACTCCTCGTTTATTTCCCTCACTACCACTTTCCCCTTTGGTAACCACTGTTTGTTTTCTATGAATGTGAGTCTATTTCTATTTTGTAAGTAAATTCATTTGTATCATTCTTTTAGATTCCACACATAAGTAATATCATATGATATTTTTCTTTCTCTGTCTGGCTTACTTCACTTAATACGATAATTTCTAGGTCCTTCTATGTTGCTGCAATTGGCATGATTTCATTCTTGTCTATGACTGACTAATATTCCACTGCATAGACTCACCACATCTTCTCTATCCATTCATCTCTCACTGGACACTTTGGTTGCTACCATGTCGGCTATTGTAAATAGTGCTGCTATGAGCATAGGGGTGTGTGTATCTTTTAGGGTGATAATTTTTTTTCCAGCTATATGCCCAGGAGTGAGATTGCTGGATTTTTTAGTCTTTTAAGGAAGTTCTGTTCTATTCTCCATAGTGGCTGTACCAATTTACATGCCCACCAACAGTGCAGAAGTGTTCTCAGGGCTTGTTTCTAGAGCAGGTCCAGTGATAGGGCTGCTGCTGCTGCTGCTGCTGCTGCTGCTGCTGCTGCTGCTAAGTCATTTCAGTCGTGTCCGACTCTGTGCGACCCCATAGACGGCAGCCCACCAGGCTCCCTTGTCCCTGGGATTCTCCCGGCAAGAACACTGGAGTGGGTTGCTGTTTTCTTCTCCAATGCATGAAAGTAAAAAGCGAAAGTGAAGTTGCTCAGTCATGTCTGACTCTTAGCGACCCCATGGACTGCAGCCCACCATGCTCCTCCGTCCATGGGATTTTCCAGGCAAGAGTACTGGAGTGGATTGCTATTGTCTTCTCTGTGATAGGGCTATAGAACCATTACTGATAGCATAGATAGGAAATGAACTTTAAAAACACATTAAGTGAAGGAATAAAATTTCTTGTACTGGGAAGGCTAAAGTTGTGATATACTTAGGGGAGAAATAGAGATGGCGACTAAGTGTTCACATGCAGAATTAATACAGTGACTTATCAGACAGAGAAAATGCAGAGCAAAGTTTGTGGGCTGCATGAGTTTGCCAGGGCTGGCAATGGCACCCCACTCCAGCACTCTTGCCTGGAAAATCCCATGGACGGAGGAGCATGGTGGGCTGCAGTCCATGGGGTCGCTAAGAGTCAGACATGACTGAGCAACTTCACTTTCGCTTTTCACTTTCATGCATTGGAGAAGGAAACGGCAACCCAGTCCAGTGTTTTTGCCTGGAGAATCCCAGGGACAAGGGAGCCTGGTGGGCTGCCGTCTATGGGGTCACACAGAGTCGGACACGACTGAAGTGACTTAGCAGCAGCAGCAGCAGCCTTCACCAAGTGCCACAAACTGAGTGACTTAAACCATGGAAATATATTGTCTCACAGTTCTGTAAGCTAGAAGTCCAATATCAAGATGTCAGCAGGATGGGTTCCTTCTGAAAGCTATGAGGGAAGGATGAGTTCCAGGTCTGTAAGTGGCTTGTAAATGGCTATCTTCTCTTTATATCTCTTTACATTTTCTCTTCTCTATGCATGCCTGTCTCTCTGACTAAATTTTCACTTTTTAAGGATACCCGTCATTTTAGACTGGAGCCCACCCTAAAGATCTCATTTTAACTAGATCACCTTGGTGATTCAATCTCCAAAATAGGTCACATTCTGTGATATTCTGGGGGAATATATCATAAATTAAAATAGATAGATAAAGGGTTGTCTTGCTTGCTCTAAATAATTTTTTTGGTCATTTTAACTTACTATCTTCTGTGTTGCTTTATGACATCAACCATGGTTGCAAATGGCAACAATCTTAGATTTTTCCTGCTACTGGAAATTTAACCCACAGCTGACTTTATCACACTTTTTTTTTTTTTTTTGCTAGTAATTGAAATAGTCCAAGCCCTGGAGAGAAGACATGGAGGTGGAGATGGAGTGCCTCCTCCTAGTAATACTTCCAGGGCTGGGATGAATAGGAGTTTTGGGCATTCTTGTAGCCACAAACAGCTGTGAAGTAAGAAAGGGGTATGAGTTTGTGTAATGGAGGATTACAGGGCACAGAAAATGGAGCAGGAAGGGGGTCCACCCTTGGTCAAGCATGAACAACACTTTTTACTGCTCTGAGGAACAGAAATATCATTCTTGTTCTTGATTTTCTTTCCATGGACACACAAAGTAGAAACAGGGAGAAGCTGAAAACATACTGAATCAGGTTGTAGGCATCTAGCACAGAGTGGATTAAAAACAGGATGAAATATTCAGAGGCTGTGCCAACCCTCCAGAAATTGTGTAACTTTAAAAATAGTAATAATAAAATATATGCACATTGTGATAAGTGTTATGTGATACTACTTTGAAAATGCAGCTTGGTGCAGGCAGCAGAGGGAGAGGTGTATGAGGTTTTTTTTTTATTGGTATATAATAATAACCACAAAATTAGTGGCTCGAAATAATATCTGTTTGACATGATCCTCTACATATTATCTCACACTTTCTGTAGGTCAGAAATTTTGTCACTACATAGATGGAGGTCCTCTGGTCAGGCTCTCACTACAATGAAATCAAGGTGTCTGCAGGGTTATGTTCTCATTTGGAGGTCAGGGTCTGTTTCAAACTCATCCAGGTTGTTAGGACTAAGGTTCCTCCTTCTTGCTAGTTTTTGACCAGAGGTTGCTCTCAGTTTCTAAGAGTTGCCCATAGGTCCCAGTCATGTTACCTTCACAAAACATGACAGCTTACATTTTCAAAATCAGTAGGCGAATCTCTGTAGCCTGTTCTCATTGAGTCTTGGTATAATGTGGCACGATCATGGGAGTGACTAGCCATCTTGTTCACAGGTTCTGTTCAGACATCAGGGGAAGGGATTATTATATAGGACATGTATACCAGGTAGTAGAAATATTTGGGGTCATCGTAAAATTCTGTTTATGGAAAAATATTGAAATTTCATTAAAAGGTCAGATTAGTAAAACAGCATGATGTGTTTTTTCAAAACTCCCTAGAAACCAAAACTATTTCTCTGTGTATAGTAATACTAGTAGTAGTAGTAAACTCGCTAAGTCATGTCTGACTCTTGCGACCCCCGTGGACTGTAGCCTGCCAGGCTCTTCTGTCAGCATTATAAATTCTCAGTTATTGTGGGAGGTGAGGACTGACATTTGCTCGTGGCAAGGGTAAGTGAAGAGCAGTTGTAATTGTCGTAATTAAAATTCCCTTTTCTGCTCTAATGTTCATCCTCCTTTGCATCTCCCATTCAAGGTCTGACCCTGAATTTTGCTGGTAATGAAATTCTCTAAAAGCTTAATTTTGATAAACAACTTGGCTGAAGTATGGAGCAAGGCATGATGTAAGAAGCCTCCTGAAGGCTCCTTCTGTACAGATGTGGCCACAGAACTGTTTTCAGAGCAGCCTTTGCCTCATCTCTGCTGGTGCATGCTTCTAGGTTGTCTTCTTTCTGTCCAAGTAAATAGCCAGGGCAGTCTCATATGTGAATATGAAACAAGATAGATTCTCCCCCTGTTTCCCAGGACTAGTTGTAGTTAGATGTGTCCAGTTGGCAAGGTACGTGGCTGTGTTCTGGAGCTTGATCCCCTGGTGTAACTACCCTCAGTACCACTCTGTTGAGTAGTGGTAAGCTACATCTAAGCCTGTCACTGTGGTTTCTCTGAAATCTACCTCGGAAGGTATAGGCGAAGCAGCTATATCATCTTGAGTTTGTCACTTGTAATGACATTTGTCACTTGTAAAGACAAGTGAGTAGTTTCCATCTCTCACCGCGTGTGCATTTGCCTCTACTCCACTCTCCCCCAGGTTAGCTCACCAGGTAGGTGTTGCCAGCTTAGGTGTCAGGAGGGTTTGTTTTCCTCGGTGCTGGCTCCAACCCCATGTTCCTGGCCTGTCAGTTTCATGTTTCCTGCCCGATGAAAGGTGTGGTCCTAGCACTTCTCAGCCTCCAGGGGTCAGGCTCCGCTTTCCAAAGTGTGTGACTGCTTCACCTCCCAAGAAGCCCACCTCTTTAAGTTATATCAGATGAAGACATAGGGGCTAATGTCTGCCAAGAATATTGTAAGCTCCTTCTTTAAATGAGGTCATATGCCCAATTTTGTGGTGACAAGAAATCATTATTGGGCTAATAAGACTATTTAAGTATAATTTCATTGTCTGAAAATAGCCAATGATTTCCTATTAAACGCAAAAAGGTTCAAGATTTACACATATTTTAAAAAATTCAGCTTTGTTATTGTGTTGCCAATCAGCATCAATGTTCATTATACTAGGGATAATTTAGGTTGAAAAGATTAGTGACAATGTAAATATAAAATATCTCAACCATTGTATGTGCTATATGTGTCTGTTTATCTATCATTGTCACTGTTTCAGTTACCTGTTGATGCATAACACCAACAACATTTACTTTGCTCAAAGATCTGCCGTTTGGATAGGGGCTTGGTGGGGATCATTAGTTTCTGTCTCATTGGGTATCAGCTGAGTGTCTCAAAGGCTGGGGGTTGGGATCAGCGGAAGTTCTTTTCCCTTGCATTTCAGGTGCCCAGATTGGGAAGCTTCAAACAACTGGAGGCAGGCCCCCTAGGGTATCTATCTGCACATGGCCTTTCATGTAGTTTTTTAAAAAAATTAATTTATTTATTTTAATTGGAGACCAATTACTTTACAATATTGTGGTGGTTTTTGCCATACATCGACATGAATCAGCCACAGGTGTACATGTATGGAACCCCCCTTCCACCTCTCTCCCCACCCCATCCCTCTGGGTTGTCCCAGAGCACACTGCTTCATGCATTGAACTTGCACTGATCATCTGTTTTACATATGGTAATACACATGTTTCAATGCTATTCTCTCAAATCATCCCACCCTCGCCTTCTCCCACAGAGTCCAAAAGTCTGTTCTTTACATCTGTGTCTCTTTTGCTGTCTTACACATGGGGTCATTGTTACTGTCTTTCTAAATTCCATATATATATGAGTTAATGTTTTTCTAGCGTGATTACTTCAGGGTAGCTGCCTATCTTGCTCATCTCCTTGGGCTACCAGGGGCATGTTTCCAGAAAGAGAGGGAGAGAGGATGAGAAAGAGAGCAGGCTTCAGGAGGAGGCTGCATAACCCTTCACTGTCTAGCCTCGCCAGCAGACAGCATCACTTCTGCCACATTCTGTTTGTTGAGTCTATCATAGGGCTTATTCAGGTTCAGAGGTGGGGAAGTAGGCTTCACATCTCCATGGGAGAGTGGCAAGCATCTAGAAGGGCAAATGGGGCTGGAAATATTGTTGTGACCATTTCTGAGAGGTACGATCTGCCATAATCTCATTACTGAATGTAGGCAGGTGTGGAAACAGAAATCTGAGGGAGTGGATTAGAGGTGAGGACTGGAATTGCTGTCACAAGCTGAGAAGTGCTGGTGTTGTGAATTAGTAAAAATGTGCCGACTTTAGAGTCTAAAGAACTGAGTTTGAAGCACAGTTCCATGACACCCTGCATGTGAGGCTGTCAGCAAGTTACCAAACCTCTATGAGCATTGGGTTGCCCATCTGTGAGCATATATTGCTTCTTCCCCAGCATTGTTGCAAAGATGAAATAAAGTAATGTACATATGAAAATGCATATTACAGTTAAAAAGTGCTATAAAATGTTAGTGTAACCCTACAGGTAGCATCTATAAAAGTGTTAGTGTAACCCAAATAGGAGACATTTGACTTCTGTATTCCTCCAGGATGTGAGGGTCATCCTTCTCCGAAATGATTTTAAAAAACCACTTTGAGCTCTGTGCAGAAAAGAGTTAATACAGCAAACCCGAGACTGCTGTCCTTAGAAAAGCCTGCTTATGAAGATGGCCCCTGCCTGGCATCTGGGAACTTGGATGCTGCTGAGTCCTGTGAGCCCTTCTGGCCAAACTTGAACCTAGGGATGGCATTGGATACCCTGACATAGGTTCCTAGCCTGCAGTTGGTGAGAATTCAGTTCTCAGGGGATAGCTTTTTCTCCTAGTCGCTGCTTGCTCCAGGTTCCGCTTTCCTCTAGAGAGGTGTTTTCCTTCGTACATTTCTTCATCTTTCTGCTTGGACTGCCTTTCCTGCCCACCCCTGCCAAGGAAACCCAACTGTAAGATGGGGCTCTGTGCTCTGCTGATTATTTCTGTATAGCACCCACTATCAGAAGCCAATGGGTGGAACAGACCTTTTCTAAAAGTTGCAGACAATCGAGGAGGATTACTGTGCACACCAGCACAAGACTTCACATGTAACATAAGACCCACATCTTAAGAATCCCTCAGCCAACATCACCTCTAGAAGATTTTTCTCTGACCATTGTGTCCTCCACAGACATTACTTGGCATCTCCCCCTTTTCTCCTCATTGTGGTCTCTCCATCTGTTCTCCTTCGGCCTTCAGCAACGCCCCGGTTATGTCCGGTCTCTTCATTAAGTATGCCCAGCACTTGAGTTCCTCTGTGTGTTAGTACTGCAGAGCTGCAGGACCACGTACTAGTGCCTGACCAAGGAGCCAACCAAGATGGGTTTCTCTAAGCAATGACAGTTGAGGTAAGAGTTTTCAATGTTTCTGTTATCACTGATTTATGATTTAAATGTTGGTATTATATATCTACTAATTTTTTCAGAGACATAAACACTTATTTGGTCAAGGTAATTAATATCTGACTGTTTCATAGCCATGTAGTTTTTCTTGCCTTTAGCTGTAACTTGAGGTCACTTAAGGGGGCTGCAGAATTCAACCAATGAAAAAATAGAATGAATTCTACAATATTTTCCTTTTTTGCAAGAAACTTTGATGAACAGAAACATTTTCTCTAGTTTGCTCTTATTTTCTGTATCAGTATTTTGGATGTCATAATGAATATTTCTGATCCACCTTTGGCCAGATTACACAGTGCCCCTCTAGCCTACATTCTGAGTTGTCCATTTGCTGTTTTCCTTATTCTGCTCATTTCTTCATTCTGCCCTTTGTAGTGCAGAGTAAAGGGAGAACTGATACTTACTGAGCATCTATCATGTACTAGGTGCTATTGCAGGCACTGTGCCTTTGGGTTTGTGTCACTTCATTTAATTTTCAAAACAGCCTGGGAGAAATAGGCATCGCCCCAACGTTGACTTCCCTTTCACTTTTCACTTTCATGCATTGGAGAAGGAAACGGCAACCCACTCCAGTGTTCTTGCCTGGAGAATCCCAGGGACAGGGGAGCCTGATGGGCTGCCGTCTATGGGGTCGCACAGAGTCGGACATGACTGAAGTGACTTAGCAGCAGCAGCAGCAGCAACGTTGTATATATATGGAAACCAAGAGGGAAAAGTTAATCAACTCAGTCATCACTGCATAACCTGTTAGAGCGGCGCAGAGGGACTTGAAATTCAGATCTTCAATTCTAGGGCACCTACTCTTTCCACCGATATGTGCTGAGTGGGAAGGACACAGAAGTGTGCTAAATAGTTTTATTTTTTCTTTGAAAACTGATGAAGTATGAGGATATTTTATTCATGAGATAGCTTCATCTACAAATCTGAACAGCTCTTTTTCTCCTTAAAAGTTATCTTTGCGCAAGTTTTCATAAGATGTTAAATCTCCATTTGGGGTTTTATTTCCTGTGTGAAAAAGTTAAGTTTCATGTATTAACATACCCTTTTCCTCCACTGCACTTAACATTCAGTTGGACCAATTAACTCGTCAGGATGTGACTTGCTGTGTATAATGTTGGCGCTGTCTTTACCATGGATGTCACCGGTGTGCTCAGCCTTCTTACAGAAGTGCTGAATTTGGCTCAGGTATTTTTAGCTCATCTTCAGTTGTTTTTAAACAATATACTGTGGTAAGGTGGGAACACCAATTTGCAGCTCAGCACTGAGGAGACAGACCTGATGGCCACAAGCCTTTTGAACACAATAAACGTGATGCCCCCACTTTGCGTGTGTAAATATTCTTGAGCTCTGCCTTGGGAGAGGGTTGCCAAGCAGAACAAACCATCCTGCCTTCTGCTAAGGTTCTTTCCCTTGGCTTTAACCAAGCTGAGGCCTAAGTAGAAAAGAGAAGCTCAGACCTTGCCTTCATGAGAGTGTTCTGCTTCCTGACTTTGGAGGTCAACAAATTAATTACACCAGTTGTATTGTCTGCTGCCCAAGCCACAGAATTGTTAAGACAAAGGAGCTCCTGGCATATCTGAAGGGCCCCAAGTCAGGCATAGGCCAGGCCCTGTGTGGACAGGGAGGAGGGCAGGGACGGTGCTGAAACAGACCCTCACTCACAGGCCATATTGTTTGGCTTATAGGTCAGCTTCCCTCATTTGAAAGAATGTGAGAATCAGCCCCATTGATTTTCATGGCAGTGACCTTACTAGGATCTTTGAGAACTTAGAGAGAGCTCGGAGAGTTTCATGATGGACTTGCAGTTAGAAGGCCAATGTTTATACCTTATTTTATTATGTTCTTGGCAAGTCTCTTAGCTTCATTGATTTAGTCTCCACAATGAAGCGCGGTTGTCTCAACGGCTATTGATACTGAGACTCTGCACTTGAAAGTGCCTTGTTATCTGCATGTGCCCTGCAAATGTTTATTGTTAACATAAGTGCTATTATTCTACTTCACTGTAGGGCTTTTGTCCCACCAAGTCTAGCCGTGCTTGCCCTAATTCTTTAGAGCCCTGATAGTGAGATCTTTCCTTGAGCCTTCTGAGCACGCACTTTGAGAATATTCCCTGGTCTCTGGCCAGTCTCATGTCTGATTCTCAATTAGAGGTGTGAGAGCTCCGTGGGGAATTTATAAGACCATTACCAGCCTCATTAGAGGCTCCAAACATACAAGTCACTGGTTCAGTATCCCATAGAGAGAGAAGTAAAACTGACAACAGATTTCAGATATCAGTGAGGGGTTCTTGAGGCAAAATTGTTTTCCTGATAAGCTGGCCTTGTCTGAAACCATCTGATGACGGCTGTAGGAAATTCCTAGGGCCCGTGAATCAGCAGATTCATGCACTGGCTTCTGAAAACAGCCCAGTTGAGGTATTTCTAGATTTCAGATTTGTCTCCTTCTAGCGTTTACTGTTTGGCATAATTTGGTAGGCAGCTAAAACGCAACCACTCTTTGGCTCTCAAGTGAAGCTTGATGCCAGTGTAGTATAATGAATGAAAGTGCGGGCTTTAGGGTTCCACTGGCCTAGAATTCCAATCCCTAATTATATGCTCTGTGAGCTTAGGTAGACTAAGTACATCAGTTAAGATGAGATTAGCTGCTGTAATGAATACATGCCAGAAATGAAGCATAATAGAAATGTATTTCTTACTTACATAAAATCCAAAATGGTTCTTCTTGATCAGCTGGTGGCTTTTCTCTAAGAGGCGGTACACAAGCCAGGATCCTTCCCTCTTGTAGATCCTCGGTCTTTAACATGCAGTTTTCAAGGTTGCCACAAAGGAGGAAGGAGCAGAGGGATGGAACAAGGTGGGGTTAGTGGACCAAGCCTGGAAGTGGCATGACCCTGGCCTCACACATTGCACTCTACTCAGTTACAAGGCCACGTCTAGGCTGTTTACCCAATCTGCAGCTATGTGCCAGGAAAAGAGGAAACAGATTTGCAAGAAAGGAAGATGAAAATAGTAACTGCCTCAAAACAGTTGTCAGGATTCTTCATGACCATGTATGAGAAGGTGCCATGTAGTTAATGCTCAATTAATATATTATTAGTATTATGATGACCTTGGTTCCAACTAAAATTTTTATATAATAATTTTTAATACTAGGAGTGTAGATTCAAACCTTCATCATTTTCCAGTTGCCATGAGTGAATATTAACATTTCATGGATAGTAGTTCTGAAATAATAAGAGAATCTCAATTTTAATAGGCATGCCATATGCCAGATAATGTATTAACATTTATCTGCAGTTTCTCATTTAATCTTGTAAAAACTCTCTGAAGTCAGTATAATGTTATTATCCTCATTCACAAGAAGGTAAAGGTCAGAGATACTAAGGGACTTACCAGAACCTCTCAGCTAGTGAGTAGTAGAGTCAGAGATCAGTACCCACTTACTAAATGCTAGGCTGGACGGCCTCCCCATGAATGTAAGGTCATGGACTCATTTTCTGGCTGGATTATCTCAAGCCAGAGATGCCTGAAGATAATCATAATTATTTGGAAATATTTCTAACATCTATTTGGATTCAAGGTGGAAAGCAGAAATAGAGCTTTGTTTCTAGGAATCTACAAACACCAATAACATGGACAGAAACACACTACTGAGAATACACTTCATACAAAAGCATCACATATAAGTGTGATAGATTACTTTTTTCGTAAACGAATCAACATCTTCTCCTCCCATATGCTAACCTTCCCCACCCCACCTCCATTTACTCCTTTCATTTGACCTAATTCCAGCAGAGTTGGTTCCATTTAATTGCCTCAGCTCAGGAATGAGGGCAGGCAGGGTAGATACCGGAAATAGGTTCCTAGCGGGTCAGGTTCTTCTATTCCAAAAGCGCTTAAGCCCTTAATGGACTTAAGTGAGGACAGATAAAATGACTGGGACAAACAGTGGGAGGAGGGTAGGGTCCAAGGCTAAGAACGGCTAGGAAAATAATCCCTGGGACTTGTGAAGAGGAGACAGATGAACAGGTGATGAGTGTAGAGGAGTGGATAGTTCCCAAGGAACAGAACCCTGGGTTCTGTTTAGCAGGAAGATTTCCAAGGAGGCAATTAGAGAGTGGGAAAATTGAGGCAGACAAGGCCACAGACAGCCTCACAAAGATTTCTTCTGTCTTAAGCTTGGTATAGAAATAACATACTGGAGTACTTCTAACTCTGACATAAAGATACCCTGGAGATCTGGTTAGAATGCAGACTCTGATGCAGTAGGTATGAAGTGGAGTCAGAAATTCTGCATTTCCACTAAATACCCAGGTGATACCAAAGCTGCATGCTTAGAATAACGATGGCATAGAGAGTAGCTGGACCTGAAAGGGCCATGTGGGCAGAACTGAGCACCTGGGGGTTGTGTGTAAATGGAATCATCCTCTGCAGACGTGAAGCATCATCTGAGCAAATCCAACAAATCCAACAGTAGTTCAAATTATCTTCACCTTTGGTCCATACTTTCCTTTGTCAATAACCTACCCCTTGAATAGTGACATCTAAAAAAGGTCAAGCCCATTAGAATCTGAAACCTTTCCTCCACCCACATCTGACTTATCCCCCATGAACACCCCTGAGACATCCTCCAATGACCATTTTGAATTCAAGCAAAGGTGCAAACCCAGAGAAGTGGTGGTGATGGGAAAGGCCCCTGCATTCACACTTGTGCACCAGTCTCTAAACCATAGTAGTTAATGTATTCTGAACTAACAGCAACAACAACAGAGCCTTGGCTCTGGAGCTCAACAGACAAGATTTGCATTATGGCCTTACCAGCTTGCTAGATGGGAAATATCTTTTCCCTGAAGTTTATTATTTTTTGGGGGGGCAGGGTGGTTTGCTAAAATGAGACTTTTTTGGGGAAATAAGAGAATATTAGGTTTTTTCATGTTGGTGTTAGTGAAAACTGAGTCAAGTGGGTCAGAGAGGAAATGAGTTGGATGATCCCTAAGGTCCTCTTAAAATAGTTCAGTAGGGGCTTTTTTTTTTTTTTTTTTTTTAACAGCATTTAATCTCTGTGCAAATTATATTCAGGCAGTTTTTAGTTCCCAAAACATAGAGTTCCTTTCCTGCCTGATGGTGTTGGATGTTTGGCATAAGAGCCTTAAAGGGAGTCAATTGTAAACCTTCTTTCTCCATCAATGATCCATTAGTTACTTATCCTACCTCTGCCTTTAGGCCACTTATCTGTAAAAGAAGTTTGCTTTTAATTTTGTTCTGCAGTTCAAAGCCAAGGCTATTTCCCTTAGTTACCTTGATCTCAAAGGAAGTAATTTCTTACTATCAAGATCTCTTATGATTCAGATTAAAACAAATCAGATTTAGACAGAATTGCCAGTAAATAGTGTTTCTGGAATCTCTGGGACATTCCTTCCTCCTGCTCCATTTGTTTCTGGTCATGCTGCACTTTATACCAGAGATTCTGCCACATTTGCTTTAGTGAAGGTTAATTTTGCCACATATACACAATCAATGGCATTTTAAAGGAAACATTTACCATATACTGCTGTGATTAGGTTAAAAGGGTGACTGTAAGATTAGAGTTGGGCTTCCCAACTCCAGTGGCTCAGTGGTGGCTCAGTGGTGAAGAATCTGCCTGCCATTGCAGCATACACTAGAGAGGAGGACTCAGTCCCTAGGTTGAGAAGAGCCTCTGGTGTAGGAAATCACAACTCATTCCAGTATTCTTGGCCTGGGAAATCCCATGGACAGAGGAGTCTGGCAGGCAACAGTCCATGGGGTCGCAAAGAGTCAGACATGACTGAACACACCTTCATGCCTAAGACTGGAGCAGCAATAAAGATGTCTCCAAAGGAGAGAACAATGACCCAGTAGTTCTGAAAAGTGCAAGGACTCCCTTTCTAAGGAAGCATAAGGTACTTGCAGCAACATATTAGTGACTAGGAAAATTGAACTTTCCATACTGTACTAGGAATGGGAATGCTCTGAACATTTTCCTTTATGACAACATCAGTGGGGATACCAACAATTACCACTGAGTTGTTGCTGAGGCAGCGATTGGTAATAAGCAAATTTGTTTGACACAAAAGATGAGTTCAAATGGGACTAAGAGATGATGAAGTTTAATGGAAAAAGGATGGATGTGCTAATAAGGAGCTTTCTTATAGTGATCAAGCATTTAGAGTGATTGAACCCTTTGCTGGCTTTTAGGCAGAGAAACAATATTATTATAATATATTTAAGAAAGATTGTTTCTGTGGTAGTATGCCCAATAGATTGATAAAGGTAGAGATATCAGATAGGAGGTTTTGGTGGTAGACCAAAATGCAAAGTGATCACGATTTTTACTGTAATTATGTCTTTAAACATGAAATAATTATGTTAGAGATGTGTTTTAGGAAAAAAAAAAACACACCTACCAAAATATTCCTTGGAAAGGATATTAAATGTGGAAAGCAGAAAAGGTAATATCAGCACTTTGTTATTTAAAAAATAATAGAGAGAATATATTCTTTAGTGAGCATTCAATGGGTAAGACAAGGGCCATTTGACCAGTTATGGATAATAAAACTGGTATGAGCTAAAGGTAGAATCTGGCTCACTTAAAGGATTTCTTTGCACAGCACAGTTCAGTTCAGTTCAGTTGCTCAGTCGTGTCTGACTCTTTGCAACCCCATGGACTATAGCATGCCACCCCTCCCTGTCCATTACCAACTCCTGGAGCTTGCTCTATCTCATATCCATCGAGTTGGTAATGCCATCCAACCATCTCATATCTGTCATCCTCTTTTCCTCCTGCCCTCAATCTTTCCCAGCATCAGAGGCTTTTCAAATGAGTCAGTTCTTCGCATCAAGTGGCCAAAGTATTGGAGTTTCAGATATCCTTGAAGCATCCATCAGTCCTTCCAATGAACACTCAGGAATGATTTCCTTTAGGATGGACTGGTTGGATCTCATTTCAGTCCAAGGGACTCTCAAGAGTCTTCTCCAACACCACAGTTTAAAAGCATCAGTTCTTGGGCACTTAGCTTTCACTATAATCCAACTCTCACATACATACATGACTATTGGAAAAACCAAAGCTTTGACTAGACAGAACTTTGTTGACCAATATGTCTAGGTTGGTCATAGCTTTTCTTCCAAAAAGCAAGAAACTTTTAATTTCATGGCTGCAGTCTCCATGTGCAGTGATTTTGGAGCCCAAGAAAGTAAAGTCTGTCACTGTTGCCATTGTTTCCCCATCTATGGGCCATGAAGTGATGGGACTGTATGCCAAGATCTTAGTTTTTTAAATGTTGAATTTTAAGCCAGTTTTTTCACTCTCTTCTTTCACTTTCATCAAGAGGATCTTTAGTTCTTCTTTGCACATATCTGAGGTTATTGATATTTCTCCCAGCATTCTTGATTCCAGCTTGTGCTTCATCCAGCCCAGCATTTCACATGGTGTTCTCTGCATAGAAGTTAAATAATCAGGTTGACAATATGCAGTCATACTCCTTTCCCAATTTGGAACCAGTCTGTTGTTCCCTGTCAGGATCTAACGGTTGCTTCTTGACCTGCATACAGATATATCAGGAGGCAGGTAAGGTGGTCTGGTATTTCCATCTCTTCAAAAATTTTCTACAACTTGTTGTGATCCACACAGTCAAAGGCTTTGGCATAGTCAAAAAAGCAGAAGTAGATATTTTTCTGGGATTCTCTTGGTTTATCTATGATCCATGGATGATCCATGGATTTGGGGAATTTGATCTCTGGTTCCTCTGCCTTTTCTAAATCCAGCTTGAACATCTGGAAGTTCTTGGTTCACATACTGTTGAAGCCTCACTTGAAGAATTTTGAGCATTATTTTGTTAGCATGTGAGATGAGTGCAATTGTGTGGTAGTGTGAACATTCTTTGGCATTGCCTTTCTTTGGGATTGGAATGAAAACTGACCTTTTCCAATCCTGTGTCACTGCTGAGTTTTCCAAATTTGCTGGCATATTGAGTACAACACTTTCACAGCATCATCTTTTAGGATTTGAGATAGCTCAACTGGAATTCCATTAGTAATGCTTCCTAAGGCCCACTTGACTTTGCATTCCAGGATGTCTGGCTCTAGGTGAGTGATTGCACCATCATGATTATCTGGGTCATGAAGATCTTTTGTGTATAGTTCTTCTGTGTATTCTTGCCACCTCTTCTTAATATTTTCTGCTTCTGTTAAGTTCATTTCATTTCTGTCCTTTATTGTGCCTGTCTTTGCATGAAATGTTCCCTTGGTATCTCTAATTTTCTTGAAGAGATCTGTCATCTTTCCCATTCTATTGTTTTCCTCTATTTCTTTGCACTGGTCACTGAGGAAGGCTTTCTTATCTCTCCTTGCTATTCTTTGAAACTCTGCATTCAAATGGGTATATCTAGTTCCTTGACCAGGGATTGAACTTGGGCTTTTTGCATTGGGAACAGAGTCTTAGCCACTGGACCACCAGGGAAGTTTTGCATAGCTCATTACTTAGTTGTTTTCAATGATGGAACTCAATTCACTACTCTGTTGTCTGATGTGTAGTCACAAAATAGAGCAGTTTACCTACCTGGACTCCGTATACATTTGAATTTGTGACCTCAATATCACACCTTTTTTGAGATTCTGTTTCTCTAGTTTTATAGTGCTGTGCTTCTACATCATAGCAGAACTGCAAAAATTGCCATTGCCTTTCATCTTGTAGCAGCATGGTTACACAGCTCCCACACATAGATCCTGAAATTATGCAAACTTTTGGAAGTAGAAGAAAAAATAATGTTTCTCTATCAGTGTGTGGGCTGCAGACAGAACATTAAGGTTCTCTTAAAATGCAAGCCATGAAGAAGATGCAGAAAGTGATGAATCTTTGCTCACGAGGTCTTAGTCAAGAGCAACCTTTAATCTACCTTAGTAAACAGAGGGACAGAAAGAAGGTAAAATCAGAGAAGACTTGACATGGTTTTAGCGAGGAAGGGCTTGGAGGCCTCTTGGGCAAACTGAGTAAGAGGCCAGAGGATAAACCTAATGTCTAGGAGAGGGCCAGGACGAATCACAATTTTTCTCTCAGCTTGGCTTAAATTTTCAATTTTATGGTCCAGTCTTGTGCAGTTGAAGTGATGGACAGGAAAAGTGCTGATGGCTTATAAAATCGGGAAGGTTAAATGACACTTATCTGGATTGAGGAAAGATACAGAGAGACCAACATGAACACGAGGTTGGCTCAAAATGTTTCATGCCAGTCAAGGGAGCCATAATAACATTTTCTCTTAGGACAAAATGTAGATATCATTTTAAAAAGGATTACTTTGTTAAAATACATCTTCACTAGAAGGAATCTTGCATACTAATATATCCATCCTTGGGGCTTCCCCGGTGGCTCAGCAGTAAAGAATTCACCTGCAATGCAGGAGACCCAGGTTTGATTCCTGGATCAGGAAGATCCCCTGGAGGAGAGCATGGCAACCCACTCCAATATTCCTGCATGGAGAATCCCATGGACAGAGAAGCCTGGCCGGCTACAGTCCATAGATTCACAAAGAGTTGGACACAACTGAAGTGACTTAGCATGCACACACAAATATATATCCTCATAGGAGAGCACTTAATTTTGTTTCCAAGCAAGCAAGTATAAAAGCTACTATTTGTTTGCTTGCTTGTTTTTTAGATAAAACCTAATGCAGGTTTAAGTAGACTTATAGTGTTCAGGTATACCCACTGTCCCCCTCTGTGCCATATTACCAGCTAGCCCATGGGATTTTAATTCCCATTATTTTAACTGTTGTTTTTGTTCTCAAGAGAACAAGGTAAAGCTGAATTTCATAACATTTTCTCCATCTGCCCTGAGGCTGCACAACTTCAGAAATCTGGATTGGTACACTAAAACCTTGTGTTCAAAAGAGTATAATTATTTTGTACCAAGGCAGTAAGATGGGAGTATACAATGTAATCAAAATTCTTTCAAAGTACCTATTTAGATACTCAACTTTCTAATACTTTGAATGCTTAAGTGTTATAGCCTCAGTGTTGCCTCAGGATCAAGGAAATTTTATGGAGAGCTAAATTATAGCTTTCTTTCTAGGATAGCAAACACATGATTTAGTCAAGAAGAAAGGGGTACATTGGAGACCTTTCATTTGAAGATGATTTTAAATGATAGTATCTTAATTTGTGGCTCTAGTAGTATACTCTTATTTTGAAATACAATCAACACATATTGAATATTTGCAATGCATCCAATACCATGATTAGTGCTTTAGCGTGTATGGAGTAATTATTCTCTCTGTAGCCCTCTGGGCTAGAGAGCATTAGCGTTGTTCTAACTTTCAAGATGAAAAACACGGATGCTTAAAGGAATTTGCCACAGTTAACAAGTGGCAAAGTGAGAATTTAAACTACAACTCTAACTTTTATTCTATGACATACAGATAAATCATTGTTCAAAATGCCTGTATTTCAAGAGAATATAGCAATTTCCTGTTGAATGCACAATTTGAACAATTTGAATGCACTGGATTTCCAACAACTTTGCTACTTTCTCTAGTTGTACATGCTCTGAATGTGTGTATGTGTTTGTAAGTGTAGCTGTTTTGGGGAATAAACTACTTTGTGAAACTAAATACTCAGTTTGGGGAAACATTTGCTTAATTGTCATCTACTCCTGATTCACTGGTGGCTCAGACTGTAAAGAATCTGCCTACAATTCTGGTGACCCAAATTTGATCCTGTGTTGGGACAACCTCCTGGAGAAGGGAATGGCTACACACTCCAATATTCTTGTCTGGGAAATTCCATGGACAGAGGAACCTGGCAGACTACAGTCCATGGGGTTGCAAAAGTGTTGGACACAACTTCAGCTACTAAGAATCCCTGATTTAAATGTGGCAGTTAAATAAATGAAATATTTTCTGAATTCAGGTAAGATCTTTCCTATTGTTTCCAAATATAATGTAAGTGAAGTTGTTCACCTTGTGCATCGACTGTTATAAAGTATTCTGACTAGTTTATTTAAATCAGCTTTTCCCAACTTTGAATGCTGTCAAATAAATGTTTATAAAAGCCCCGTTGCTATAATTTTCCTTCTTACTTAAAAAATTTAGTGGTTAAAAAAGTATTCTCATGTGAGACTTCCTAGCTTTCTTCCATTTATCCTACCTATTGAAGGGACTTTTGTCTTTGCTTGTTTAGTGCCTTCTCATTCATCCTCTAGGGAAGGGGTTTTCAAATCAGATTTCAGGAGATTATCTAATGAGGGTGCTAAAAACTCCATCTTTCTTTTTACTAACCACGAAATAAAATTAAACATCATCAATTATGAATTTAAGTGGCAACAAATGAAGGTAATGTTAGTGACATCGGAAGCTTTTCCACACTAGAAATATATTTACATATATAAGTACATATTTATATATACTCATGTATTATATATATTTTTATATATATTTAATTGTAGATATCTCAAAATGTCATTTATACTGATCACTATTTTTAATTATAGCAGCTGTTAATTTTATCATCAGATCTTGTTATTTAATGTATAGATAAAAGACATATATGTTGTTGTTTAAACACTAAATCATGTTCAAAACTTTTGTAACCCCATGGACTGTAGCCCCCCAGGCTCCTCTGTCCATGGGATTTCCCAGGCAGGAATACTGGAGTGGGCTGCCATTCCTTTTTCCAGGAGATCTTCCTGACCCATTGACTGAACCCATATCTCTTGCCTTCAGTTCAGTTCAGTCGCTCAGTCGTGTCCGGCTTTTTGTGGCCCCATGAATCGCAGCACGCCAGGCCTCCCTGTCCATCACTAACTCCCGTGGTTCACCAAGACTCGCATCCATCAAGTCAGTGATGCCATCCAGCCATCTCATCTTCTGTTGTCTAATAGTACTCTGCATTGGCGGGCAGATTCTTTTCACTGAGCCACCCGGGAAACCTGTGTGCCAAGTCACTTCAGTTGTGTCCTACTTTGTGCGACCCTGTGGACTGTGGCCCACCAGGCTGCTCTATTCATGAGGTTCTCCAGGCAAGAATACTGGTGTGGGTTGCCATGCCCTCCTTCAGGGGATCTTCCCGACCCCACGGATCAACCTTGCATCTCTTGTGTCTTCTGCATGGGCAGGTGGGTTCTTTACCACTAGTGCCACCTGCAAAGCCCAAAAGACATATACTATGACATAATTATTTAATATCATGTTTTATTCACTACGTTTCAGTCTATTTGGTTTCCTCTATAGTCTAGTGTATTCTGTTTTAGGCATTTAGAAGCATTGTTCTGAGAGAGGTCAACAGGCTTCACTGGACTGCCCACCAGTTGATGGCACAAATAACGTTATAAGCCTCTGCTGTAGTGAGAGTCCAGTCTTTCCTGGGGGACTTCAAGATTGCATAAAGGAGAAATGATGGATTGATAGAGGAGGGACAAATGAAAATGGGAAAAGGTAGAAGGAGAAAGAAAAGTAAGAAAGTGGGAGAGGGAACTAGGAAAGTGGGAGGGAAGAAAATAACAAGTGTTGTGTGTGTTGGTGAAAAAACAGAAGGTGAAAGACTAGGGATAGGGAGAAACTATGGACGTTATGGCAGCCCACTCCAGTATTCTTCCCTGGAGAATCCCATGGACAGGGTAGCCTGGTGGGTGGGCTACAGTTCATGGGGTCACAAAGAGTTGGCCATGAGTTAACAGCTAAGCACAGCAAGCATGGAAGTTAAGACAGGAATGAGAAAAGAAAGAGGGTTTTTGAAAGCGTTGATTTCATTACAAACAGCATCCCTGTTAATATTAAAAAGTACCAGAAATACGATTGTTTTGTTGCTGCTTTTTCTCTTTCCACTTCTCCTTGTCCTCCCCTTGACCATTCCCAAGCATATCTTACAAATATGCCTCTGCTATTTCTAGATTCTCTGCCTGAATTCTCTCCTTTCAACCCTTTCCCCATTTTTACCAATGACATAGGCCCAACTCTTCTACACCCACAAAACCTTCTGTAACAACTACGCTATCAGCAAACTGACTCTACTGCTAACTCACTTCAGTCGTCTCCGACTCTGTGCGACCCCATAGACGGCAGCCCACCAGGCTCCCCCGTCCCTGGGATTCTCCAGGCAAGAACACTGGAGTGGGTTGCCATTTCCTTCTCCAATGCATGAAAGGGAAAAGTGAAAGTGGAGTCATGTCCGACTCTTAGCAACCCCATGGACTGCAGCCGACCAGGCTCCTCCGTCCATGGGATTTTCCAGGCAAGAGTACTGGAGTGGGGTGCCATTGCCTTCTCCAAAACTGACTCTGAAAAATACAAAATGTAATAAATATTTTAGGTGTTGTGTACTTAATCAAGTCTCTGTTCAGTTCAGTTTAGTCGCTCAGTCGTGTCCAACTCTTTGCGATCCCATGAATCACAGCACGCCAGACCTCCCTGTCCATCATCAACTCCCGGAGTTCACTTAGACACATGTCCATCGAGTCAGTGATACCATCCAGCCATCTCATCCTCTGTTGTCCCCTTCTCCTCCTGCCCCCAATCCCTCCCAGCATCAGAGTCTTTTCCAATGAGTCAGCTCTTCGCATGAGGTGGCCAAAGTACTGGAGCTTCAACTTTAGCATCATTCCTTCCAAAGAAATCCCAGGGTTGATCTCCTTCAGAATGGACTGGTTGGAACTCCTTGCAGTCCAAGGGACTCTCAAGAGTCTTCTCCAACACCACAGTTCAAAAGCATCAATTCTTCGGCGCTCAGCCTTCTTCACAGGCCAACTCTCACATCCATACATGACCACAGGAAAAACCATAGTCTTGACTAGACGGATCTTAGTTGGCAAAGTAATGTCTCTGCTTTTGAATATGCTGTCTAGGTTGGTCATAACTTTTCTTCCAAGGAGTAAGCGTCTTTTAATTTCATGGCTGCAATCACCATCTGCAGTGATTTTGGAGCCCCCCAAAATAAAGTCTGACACTGTTTCCACTGTTTCCCCATCTATTTCCCATGAAGTGATGGGACTGGATGCCATGATCTTCGTTTTCTGAATGCTGAGCTTTAAGCCAACTTTTTCACTCTCCTCTCTCACTTTCATCAAGAGTCTTTTTAGTTCCTCTTCACTTTCTTCCATAAGGGTGGTGTCATCTGCATATCTGAGGTTATTGATATTTCTCCCGGCAATCTTAATTCCAGCTTGTGCTTCTTCCAGCCCAGTGTTTCTCATGATGTACTCCGCATGTAAGTTAAATAAGCAGGGTGACAATATACAGCCTTGACGTACTCCTTTTCCTATTTGAAACCAGTCTGTTGTTCCATGTCTAGTTCTAACTGTTGCTTCCTGACTTGCATACAGATTTCTCAAGAGGCAGGTTGGGTGGTCTGGGATTCCCATCTTTTCAGAATTTTCCACAGCTTATTGTGATCCACACAGTCAAAGGCTTTGGCATAGTCAATAAAGCAGAAATAGGTGTTTTACTGGAACTCTCTAGTGATGCTTTCTAAGGCCCACTTGACTTCACATTCCAAGATGTCTGGCTCTACATGAGTGATCACACCATCGTGATTATCTGGGTCGTGAAGACCTTTTTGTACAGTTCTTCTGTGTATTCTTGCCATGGCTCAATTCTGCTCATCTAACAGAAAAGAGACCATAAAAATATATAAATGGATGAATGTTGCTATATTCCAATAAAATTTTATTTACAAAACAGGTGGTTGGCCAGATTTGGCCCATGGGTGGTAGTTTTTTGACCCCTGCTCCAAATCACTGCAACTCTTCTTTTATCTGAATTCTACTAACAGCTATTTTTAATAACCACTTATTTAGTTCTATTTATAGCCTTATAGTGTTAGTTATATTTTCTACTATAAGTTTCTTCAGAGAGAAATCTGATACTGTGGACCCTATTTTTGAAGAAATACATGAACAAATAATTGCAAGTCAGTGAAATAAAATGTGCTAGATCTAACACATTTTGAATAAGTATTTCTAGTCCATTATGTCTGTAAATAATACAGCTTCAATCATGTATAATTGTCAATTTAGACTAACCAATCCCCATACTGTCAAGAAACATTCAGAGCTTTTCAAAAACACTGATATTGTTGACTTGCATTACAGAGAAAAATTAATAATATTTTTCCTACCATGAAATTTTTCCCAACTTTTTGTATCTGATTTTAAAAACTCATTAAATTTACATTATCTGTTTTACTGATAAGTTTTAGTGAATTTTACTAAATGGTTTATTATTATATTTGTCATAAATGCTGTTACTTCTCAGAAAGATGGAATTTGGAGTTAAAAAAAGCCTCGATAAAGCCTAGATTTGAGACCCAGCTCCATCCACTGGCTCTGTGACATCAGGTAAATCATTTAATATGTAGGATCTCTATTTTACTTTTTCATAATGACAGGATAACACATGTATTCACTGCCCTAAAATGAACAGTGAATGTTTAAGTCCTTTGTAATGGGTGAAATAATGTAACTCTCACTTACTGTTGTTAAAAATGCTACTTTTGCTTTAAGGATCTTTTCCTTCAATGTATTAAAAAAAAAAAAAAAGAACTGCTTCTCTAGGGCAGTGGTAGTCTATTGATTTGGTATTCTGGTAGCACTTTGGTCTGGGCTTTCCAGGTGGCGCTAGTGGTAAAGAACCTTCCTGCCAGTGCAGGAGACATAAGAGATGTTGGTTCGATCCCTGGGTAGGGAAGATCCCCTGGGGAAGGGCACGACTACCCACTCCAGTATTCTTGCCTGGAGAATCCCATGGACAGAGGAGGCTGGAGGGCTTTGGTCCATAGGGTCACAAAGAGTTGGACATGACTTAAGCAACTGAGCATGCATGTCAGGCACAGCACTTGGTCCATAGCCTAAGTAAAAGGAACTTGTTGGAGGTAAATGAAAAAAATCAAGGTCAAATCAGGAACTCTATCCCTCAAGGTTTAAATTGATTCAAGAAAGTGTGAGAAATTCAATCCATTGACTATGAAAGTACCTAAGTGGGTCTAGATTAACTGGAGTAGATGGGAAACAACACTAGAAATGCAGAAAAGACACATCCTAGTGTTTGGTAGATAACTTGGCTTGATTCTGGAGAATCATTTTGAGAGCAATCAGAAAAACTGAAAACAGGGCTCAACTCTGCCAGGAATAAAGGATGGGGATGAGCCACAGCTGGAAAAAAAACTTAAATACTGCAACTAGGCTTTTCCAGAACATCACATTTTCTGAGGAAGAGGACAAGCTTGGATGCGCAGGACCTGCTGTGGAAGCCTATCAGTTGGCAGGGGTAGACTATGTCTACACGTTGATAGAGTTGGTGTAATACAGTGGAAAGAGCAGAGTTCTGGAGCTAGGCAATTTTAATCTCAGATTTGTTTCTTTGCTAACTCTGTGATGTCAGTTTTCCAAAAATCTCATGCTCTTCATCTTGTAGATATTGTGAAGAAAGTAGGTAATGCAGGGCCTGGCATGTAGAATGCATTAAATAAATGTTAGTTCTTTTTAAGACAGTCTGGGTCTGTATTTAAGACAGTAAAATTTGTTTCCAATCAACTTTCTGCTTTCATGAAGGTTTCTCAGAATTTGCAGGACTGACACACAATGTTTGAGCAGATTTTAGGTGACCCATTGAATATTAAGGATAGCTTGAAGAAATATAATGGGATAAAGAGCATCTAGATTTCAAAGAATTTTTTTTTGTTTGTTTTTGTTCTTAACTGTAGTTTGAGAAAGACTGATTTCCTGGTTTTAGATAAGTATCTGCATGTGTGCCCAGTCACTCAGTCTGAGGAACCCCATGGACTGTAGCCTGCCAGGCTTCTCTGTCCATGGAATTCTCCAGCTAAGTATACTGGAGTGGGTTGCCATTTCCTCCTTCAAGGATCTTCCCCACCCAGGGACTGAACTTGTGTCCCTTGCATTCTTTACCACTGCCACCTGGGAAGCCCCGTAGATAAGGAAACCTATTTTAAAATGTGTTAATTTATGTATACCGATTGCAATCACTTCCTGGATTCAATGTAAATTGAAAATTTGAAAGACTAGTTTAGTGTCCTTGTTATACAACAATTTTACATCTGTTAACTTAGAATTACATACATAGATTTCCATTTTTCATTTCTGTCTCCTAGACACTAATTATAAACAGACTTATTAGGAATGGCTTCTATATTCATTTCCTACAGTGTTGAAGTTTATTTCCTGCTTTGTGGCATTCTGTTACAGTCTATGAACTTAATTATTAAGTTAAAATTATTAGATTATTTTCTTAAAAGCATCTCTGTGTTTTTTTAACCTTTTTTTAATTTAGTATTTTAGCACTTTGAAGTAGATATATTGTTCAATGTATAACAAGTTATGTAAGTGGAAATGTTATACAGTATTTTAATAGGATATATTGTTACTGTGTATTAATTAGACCTTGGGTTGTTTTAGTTGAAGACAGTAACTTTTGCTACTTTCAACAGAATGGGAGTTACTAGGGAATATTACATTGCTCAGAGAATCGTTGAAAGATCTGAAGAAATAAGCTTTTCACTTTCAGAACAATAGAACCTCACTTCTAATTGGCCTGATAGTGATTGCTATTGCTACCACCAACTGCAAAACAATGACAGCACAGTAGCAAAATTGATGTCTAGCTTCCTGCTTTCCGTAGCTCACTTTCAAATTAAAGTCTCCACAGTTCAGTTCAGTCACTCAGTCCTGTCCGACTCTTTGCAACCCCATGAGTCGCAGCACACCAGGCCGCCCTGTCCATCACCAACTCCCGGAGTTCACTCAGACTCACGTCCATCGAGTCAGTGATGCCATCCAGCCATCTCATCCTCTGTCGTGCCCTTCTCCTCCTGCCCTCAATCCCTCCCAGCATCAGAATCTTTTCCGATGAGTCAACTCTTCGCATGAAGTGGCCAAAGTACTGCAGTTTCAGCTTTAGTATCATTCCTTCCAAAGAACACCCAGGACTGATCTCCTTCAGAATGGACTGGTTGGATCTTCTTGCAGTCCAAAGAACTCTCAAGAGTCTTCTCCAACACCACAGTTCAAAAGCATCAATTCTTCGGCGCTCAGCTTTCTTCACATTCCAACTCTCACATCCATACATGACCACTGGAAAAACCATAGCCTTAACTAGATGGACCTTTGTTGGCAAAGTAATGTCTCTGCTTTTCAACATGCTATCTAGGTTGGTCATAACTTTTCTTCCAAGGAGTAAGCCTCTCCACAGGTACTTCTAATTGTTGGAACTTAAGGCACATGTCTGCACCCCAAAGGAAAATAAAAAGTATTTTTTCCTAAAATTTTAACCCAAGAGTATAAGATTCAAAATATAGGAACCTATCAAATGTGGAGAGATATTCAGAGTTTTACAAGAGCCCTAAATGACATTAGACCAAGCACTCTGCTCAGTCTTCTCAATAGCAGTGGAGAAAACTGTCATAAAAGTTTATTTGAAAGCAGGGAAATAAACTCTTATATAGTTTTCTTTCCATTTTTAGGACTCATGTAAATATACTTTATGTAAACATTTCCAAAATTGAATTTCTCCTTCTTGCCTGCTCCCCATCCATCCACTGCTGCTCATCATTCTTTCTTAGCTCAGTAAATGGCATTGTGATTCACTGAGAGTCAGCCTTGCTTTCTTTCTCTTTCATCATTCTTCCCTCCCATCACAAAGTCTTACCAATTCAGATTTTGAAACATGTATCAAATATATCCACATTGGTCCGTCTAAACTGTCGCAACATTAGGCCCAGTTAGCGTTATCTCTTTCACAGACCATTTGCATGAGTGTCTTAAGTTCTTTCTCCTCTTCCCCTGGTTTTATTTATTAAGTTCATCCCCTTGCCAAAGGAAGTGAGTGTCTTCTGCAATATGCTTACATGGTACCCATATTTTTCCGTACATAACTTTTCCAATTATACTTTTCTACATTTATAATTTAATAATTATTATCATAAATTATAAAATATGTCTTTTCCACTGAACTGCAAGCTTCCGGAAAGAAGGGACTGTGATTTTCATTGATACATTTTTATGTATAATATAAATATAGTTTTAAAAATGTAAGAATGAAGTTAACATTACATACTAACTTTGGAAGATTAAATTTTGCAAAGGTTTTTCTCCACAGCTTTAAATGTCCTGAAGAATCTGTGTTGCTGTTGTTTAGTCATTAAGTCGTATTTGACTCTTTTGCAACCCCATGGACTGCAGCCCGCCAGGCTCCTCTGCAGAACTGCCCAGGCAAGAATACTGGAGTGGGTTGCCATTTTCTTCTCCAGGGGGTCTTCCCAACCCAGGAATCAAACCCAAGTCTCCTGGCAGGTGGAGTCTTTACTCCTGAACCACCAGGAAAGCTCTTAAAGAGAATCTACTCAATCTTTAATGCTTTACTCAATGCTCAAAGCTTAAGTAAGCTCAACGCTTAATCTTTTGAAGAAAGGACACTATTTTTAATATCAATATCAAGGAAGAGACCAGGAAGAAAACTTATTCATCCTAGATAGACCAGCACATGGCTTTTGTTCATGAATGGGCCTCCATGACTACCCAAACCAGAGTTACCTACAATGGACATTTTATTCTTTCTTTATGTATTTCTCCACTGTGCCACTAATATGTGGGTTTTGTAAAAGAGATGCTCAATTTCTGTTTATCAGTGACCTTTGTACACGATTCTTCCTTTTCCAGTTCCAAGCAAATGCCTTATGCAGTGGCTATGAATTGCTGTACTGCACCAACTCTCCCCAGCACAACTAATGTAAGGAAACAAAGAAAAGTTTTGCTTGTCCTCATCAGTGCACTCATGCAAACTAAGTTCTCCCCTTCCTTCCTTGTGCCTTCACTCTCCCTATACCCACCATTTTGTATTTGTGAGGAATGAAAGCATGACCCAGCCTATTTCTTTGGAATTTATTATTCTGACTGCTAGGCACCTGCTTCCTGCAGCTCCTTTTGTGTAGAGAGCAGTAAGCCTTCCTTCTATTCACTTTAAGATGCTTGAAGAATCATGTCAGTAGGATGTAATTAAAAAAGACAAGAGCAGCAGGGAAAATGCCAGGCAATTTACTAAGAGACACAGGGTAAAAACAGGTTGAGACAAACAAGCTTATATCAGAAGGAATTCTGATTACCATGGTTATTATTGGTATTTAACATTTATTGAGCACCAACACAAAATTACACACTGTGCAGAACACAGAATTAGACCCCTTTCTAGCCAGGTAGCAATAATTAAAGAGCTGTGAAGATTCTTCTTTTTATTTTATTTTATTTATTTTTTAATAGTTTTGTTTTTGGCTTCACTGCATGGCATGTGAGATCTTAGTTCCCTGACCAGGGATTGAACCCACTGCCCCCTACACTGGAAGCATGTTGTCTTTAACCACTGGGCCACCAAGGAAGTCCCAGCGTGGTGATGTTCTTCTAAAACCGCTGGCCTTAGGGCATACTCTCCTGCGAGGAGGATTGGAAGCTTGTGATCCTACGCACATCTTGGAACTTTTATAGGGGAAATAAATGAGGTAATCAACTAAAAATGACAATTGTTTACAGTGAGAACTCAAGAAGAATTTGTTATACAGAGGGGGAAAGCAAGCTTAATCTTTCACAACAGCATTGGGTACCCAAGAGAAGCTCCTGGCTTCCTGGAGAATGTGGCTTTTCCATGTATGAAACTGAATTCTTTAGGTTGTGCTTTATTCTCACCAAGTCCCTGCAGAAAATACTATTTTAGTTTTTCTTGAGAAAATGTTGTTCAAAGAACTTGAATAATATTATCAAATGCAAATATTTAACCCTAGGCAAGCCAGACAATAGCCCAAGTCCTTTGACTTGGCAGAAGATTATTATTTTTTAATCTCTGTAGATCTTATACCTGAAAGAGTACCTGGTAAATAATAGGTGCTGATAAGATGAGTTAAGGAGTAGTGAGCAAAAGCAATGAAAACATATTTAAATAACCAAACTGTCAAAACAACTGGATTCTGAATTTCCCATACAGAAAGCTCTTTAGAAGAAAAAAAAGCCTTTAGTCAACCATATCACCATACCAAACTGTGGCAGAGCCATAAACTGTAACGGATACAGGCCGTGGCAGTGATACGACACATGAGAGCCAAGAAATTGTCTTTTTTTGGCAAACAGCAAACTGTTATACTTGCTATTAGCCCAACCTCTGTTAAAGTCTAGTTAATTTCCATTTATTTGTTAATTTTCAGGTCTGAGCTGATTCTTACAAGTGCGTTTTCAGATAAAACTTACTCTCTTTAAGTCCTAAAACTCTTTTGGACGGATATCTTTCCGAAATATGTATACATCACTATTCTTTCCGAAGCAGAACAGATTCTATTCAGTTTTAATCTGCACATTCTTGGAGTAATGTTGGAAAATTGGAGCAGATTTAGAAAATAACTTTCCGCAAACTTCACAGCCCGGGACACAGATCCTGAACTTGTTGCTTTCCCAGCTTGCAACTCTGAGACATTCAAGAATTCCAAATTCCAATCTGGTGTTCCAGGTGGTTTTAAAGGATATTAGTTTAGGTAGGAAGATAAAATAGATTTTACTTAATTGGTGGTTTTCTTAAAAAACCTGATTTATATGTTTTAAATAATTTGGACTCGACTCTGTTCATATTCCTGTCTCATGGTCAGCAAAAGATAGGCTAGACCTGTACCAAATTTGTCCACACGAGCCATCCTCAAAGAAAACAGAGAAAATGGAGCGTGAGTGTTCATTCATGTCACTATAAGTAAACTCCTTTCCCACGACACCTTTTAATGAATCAAAAGTGACTGAGAGAAACCTGGGCTTTAATCCAGCACAAGCCATCTTTATTCTGGGCATATCTGAATCTAAATGGAACTCTTGAATGCTATCATTTCTCTAATTCTATAGAGTTTGTTCTGTTGGCTATGACCGCGTGACCTTTGGACAGCAAACATTAAGAAAGGCAAGCCTTGGAAGAAACAATTTATCAGGGTGAAATCCATGCTACCGTAAATCATGAAGATTTCCCTGACAGTATTTGCCAGGTTTTTTTTTTTTTTTTTGAGGATAAACTGGGATAATCAGTGCTTGCTATTCACATAACAACAGGATAAAGTGACTGTTTTTTCTCTCCTCTGTGTAAAAAATGAACAGAAAGCTCTGGTTATACCAGATAATTATGTAGATGGATCTGAATGCCTGTAGTGGCATTAATGACATGATTTAACCTGAACTTCACCACCTCCATTTTCTTCCTACACTCACTGGAGCACTCACTAGTAGTCAAATGTAAATGTCAGCAAATTGCTTCTTCTTGATGTCTTGGCTAACTGATATCTGCTTTTAAACTGTCCTCAAGACTCAAATGCAAGCCACACAATCTATAATTTCAAGCAGAATCCCCTCCCAAGAAGGAGGCCTGACTTCTCAGTTTTTTCCCCTGAAGCTGGGTCATCACCTGAGCTTCCACTTTTGCAATTTGAAAACTTGCAAAACCAAGTCCTGTTCCCATGTTACTTCCTTTTACTTACAAAAAAACACTTTCTTCGATTATTATTTGCCAGTGATGTAATGTGAAGAAATAGAAAATATACTGCTTTGAATACAGTTTGGTGGAGATTAAACATTTTCTAATGAACTGTAAACACTTTGAAGGGGTATTGGAAGAACAATTTTCACAGCAAATGAAAATGTGTGAAAATTGTTTTCACTGCATTAGTGTCCCCTGCTCCAGTATTTTGAATACTTGCCAACTGAGTGAATAATTAGTGTGGTTTAACAACTAGATATGTTCATTCAGTTGTGTGTGTGAGAAATAAATTTATTCTGCATGGCTTATTTCATCTAATATTCTTACATATACTAAACATAGTCCAGCCAACTGAAATGTTGCTATGTGATCCTAGATTCATAGGATCTTACATTACGCTTAGCTTTCCAATCCATAACTAATTAGTAGCTGTGACAGCTTACACAAAAGCCTGCTTTAAAGCAGAGAAGTCTAGGTGGTAAACCTGAAATAAAAGTCAATTTAATAAAGAAACTGTGTTTGATAACAGTAGGACATGCATGGGGCTTTTGTTGTTCTTGCTTTGGCAAATGTGGAAGTAATGTTGTTGATTCAGACCCACAGCTATAAATTACTGCAAAAATAATTTAAAAGTCCCAAAGGTTGCTGCTCACTCTCCCATTGTTGCACTGTGTTCACTTATGAACTGTTTAGTCTTCCTTCAGTTTAACTAGATTGAGCACCCCTTCAGGGAAACTGGAAGACATATTCATCCCTAATCGATTCTTGAAAAAGTCAGTTGAACATAGTAATAATAATAATAAAACCCTGAGTGATTTCATGGCACTGGGGACCATGTCCTGATCATGTGTGTGCCATCAGTTGGGTTTCCACTCAGCCGTGAGCTTTGAGATGAGGGATACTGTTTCAGTGTCAGCCATCTAACTTTAATCAAGACACTTCAGAAAACAAAAATGATCTCACATTCTGTTTTTTCCCCAGATAACTCTATGGCTGTAAATAAATTTTAAGAAAATATTAAGTGAATGTGGTATAAGGATGGAACTTGAAAAGGATGATTGTGGATCATCAGAAGCAACATGCTCTGACTTAGAGATTGATGTGAGATTCAAAGCTCAGTGTTCTGTATTAGATATAATGGTGTTATGTGTTGGCATTGGGCAGAATTCTGCTTTGACTCTGGCTTTGCTCACTGCTAGTTGGCTGACTTTTGGCTGTTATTTAACAGCTCTGCACCTTGGTGTCTTCAGTATGCACAATAAAATTTAATAATACTAAGATGGGAATACCAGACCACCTGATCTGCCTCTTGAGAAACCTGTATGCAGTTCAGGAAGCAACAGTTAGAACTGGACATGGAACAACAAACTGGTTCCAAATAGGAAAAGGAGTACGTCAAGGCTGTATATTGTCACCCTGCTTATTTAACTTCGATGCAGAGTACATCATGAGAAATGCTGGGCTGGAGGAAGCAGAAGCTGGAATCAAGATTGCTGGGAGAAATATCAATAACCTCAGATATGCAAATGACACCACCCTTATGGCAGAAAGTGAAGAGGAACTAAAAAGCCTCTTGATGAAAGTGAAAAAAGAGAGTGAAAAAGTTGGCTTAAAGCTCAACATTCAGAAGACTAAAATGGCATCTGGTCTCATCACTTCAGGGCAAATAAATGGGGAAACAGTGGTTGACTTTATTTTTCTGAGCTCCAAAATCACTGCAAATGGTGATTGCAGCCATGAAATTAAAAGATCTTACTCCTTGGAAGGAAAGTTATGACCAACCTAGACAGCATATTAAAAAGCAGAGACATTACTTTGCCAACAAAGGCCCATCTAGTCAAGGCTATGGTTTTTCCAGTGGTCATGTATGGATGTGAGAGTTGAACTGTGACGAAAGCTGAGCACCAAAGAATTTATGCTTTTGAACTGTGGTGTTGGAGAAGACTCTTGAGAGTCCCTTGGACCGCAAGGAGATCCAACCAGTCCATCCTAAAGGAGATCAGTCCTGGGTATTCACTGGAGGGACTGATGTTGAAGCTGAAACTCCAATACTTTGGCCACCTCATGAGAAGAGCTGACTCACTTGAAAAGACCCTGATGCTGGGAAAGATTGAGGGCAAGAGGAGAAGGGGATGGCAGAAGATGAGATGGCTGGATGGCATCACCGACTCAATGGACATGGGTTTGGGTGAACTTCGGGAGTTGGTGATGGACAGGGAGGCCTGGCATGCTGCGGTTCATGGGGTTGCAAAGAGTTGGACACAACCGAATGACTGAACTGAACTGACTTAACCAGGGAGATTTGTTAGTATTAAAGGGAATAAGGTTCAGTACCTTCTCAGCAAGCCAAAGTTATATTTTCCCATTAATATTAACATAAAGTTAAGAAAATAAGTCCTTACCAAATTTGAATAAATTCTCCCAAAGAGGCTTCCTAGGTGGTGCTAATGATAAAGAATCCACCTGCCAATGCAGGAGACACAAAGGACACGGGTTTGATCCCTGGTTCAAGACGATCCCCTGGAGTAGGAAACAGCAACCCATCACAGTTTTCTTGTTTGGAAAATTCCATGGACTGAGGAGCCTGGTGGGCTGCAGTCCGTGGGGTCACAAAGAGTCGGACACGACTTCGTGACTGAGCACATATTCTCTCTAAATGCGAAGGTGGCTGTTTCAATGGACACATAGCAAGGAATATCTTTTATACCTCTGGTGGGAACATCATACCTCAAAGTTTAGTTCATTACAGGTCGGCTTATTGGGAAAGAAATCCATTCGCGAACTTTAGTTTAGTCAAAAAGTCATTTCTGTGACACAAATTTAATCTTTTATGTTTTTAATCATCTCTATAGACTGGGAACATGTTGAGTATTTATTATATTAATGGATATGTTTTGCTTATTCTGGGAATCTGAGTCAGTTTCAGTAAACAGTGAAATTTTAGAAATCATGAAAATACTAAAATATAGATAGACTGGAGCTCCAGTGAGTAACCTTTAATAACAATCTAGGCAACTGCCTGCAAACCAAGCTTGAAATCCTGTTGTAGATCAGGGGACATGGACTCCGACTCTCATTTCCTTTGTAACTCAGCTGAAAGCATTATTTCTGGTTCTCACAAACATAAGTACACCACATGACTTTTACTGGAAGTGTATTTCATAGTATCTTTCGTTTTCATCTTTTTTCCTCCAGTGTTTATGTATCTCCCATGTCTTTCCCCTTCAGAATTTTCCCTGTTCTTGAATAGCCTATACTTTTCCTTCCTTTTAATTCATCAACTTTCTCCTCCATTATCGTCTATGAAAGACCATGTCATCATGTTGTCAGCAAATCCTTAAAGTTGGGGTTTGAGATTTATGAGTCCATCATAATACTCTGTTTTATCCAGCAATAGTCCATTACACTGAAATCTAGAAGGAAAACTGTTAGCTAATATTGATATCCTAACCCTTCACAGGGAGAAGGCAATGGCACCCCACTCCAGTACTCTTGCCTGGAGAGTCCAATGGACGGAGGAGCCTGGTGGGCTGCAGTCCATGGGGTCGCAAAGAGTTGGACATGACTGAAGTGCCTTAGCAGCAGCAGCAGCAGCAACCCTTCACAGTATCATTCACTCGTGGTATCTCAGTGTGTCATAGATACACAGTGAGGATTGGATGACACAACCAAAACTTTCTTGCCAGTCCTCTCTCAAGAAATTGATAAAAGAAAAAAAAAAAAAAGAGGGCACAGAAAAATGGAAGCATTACTTTCAATTCAGTTCAGTTCAGTCGCTCAGTCGTGTCCAACTCTTTGTGACCCCATGAATCGCAGCACGCCAGGCCTCCCTGTCCATCACCAACTCCTGGAGTTCACTCAGACTCGTGTCCATCGAGTCCGTGATGCCATCCAGCCATCTTATCCTCTGTCGTCCCCTTCTCCTCCTGTCCTCAATCCCTCCCAGCATCAAAGTCTTTTCCAATGAGTCAACTCTTCGCATGAGGTGGCCAAAGTACTGGAGTTTCAGCTTCAGCATCATTCCTTCCGAAGAAATCCCAAGGCTGATCTCCTTCAGAATGGACTGGTTGGATCTCCTTGCAGTCCAAGGGATTCTCAAGAGTCTTCTCCAACACCACAGTTCAAAAGCATCAATTCTTCAGCACTCAGCCTTCTTCACAGTCCAACTCTCACATCCATACATGACCACTGGAAAAACCATAGCCTTGACTAGTCGGCAAAGTAACGTCTCTGCTTTTGAATATGCTATCTAGGTTGGTCATAACTTTTCTTCCAAGGAGTAAGCGTCTTTTAATTTCGTGGCTGCAGTGAGACACAAAATATCTGCTTGATATTTATTTTCAGGCAACATGTTCATAAATCTATTTCTAGAAAAGGCAAAACTTGAGGGCATTATAGCTCCTCTAGACTCTTTTCTGATGAATACTCATCTTCTCTTTAATTTAGGTTGATTGTTGGAATTATTAGCACAAGAAGTAAAGACTTGCTAAATCACTTGCCGGTGATTGCACAGAACAAGTCAGAAGATGTTAGGAATTAAGGACTCTTGATGTTTTGTTTCTTGCACTAATTAGTAAGCACATATCCTCTCTATTAGCTGTACAAAAGGCATATCTGGTGTCACTAAGTAAACCATATGTTTATCAGGCAGGAAGTGTGCAGCACAGTTTCTTTCCTTCTACTGTCAGGAGCACAGTGCTTAAGAGTACAATTTTGGAACAGAAAAGATTCAGAATGCCATGAGGCTGTTGCAGCTACACCAGGCTCGGAGCACTGGAGGTTGAAAAGAGGAAACTGCTATGGTGGAAAGAGCTTCCTAAACAGTACAGGCTGATATTTCATCCCCCTGCCTATTGGCACATCCTGTGGAAATAAGGATCAAGCTGAACATGGAAATAACTTCAAAATGTGTATAGTAGTATGACTGACTATATAGTGCTGTCACCTATTTCCCACTCAACTCATCTTTTTTAGTTAAAATAAAATACTATGTGGCAGTGAGGCTGCTTGAGGAGCCAATGATTACAGGGTATATTAACAATAATACCCCAGTTAGAGGCTGGTGGTTTGTTAGCACAGGGAACACCCTCAGCTTTGCTTTGAGCTATTAATTAACCAACCGGTCGTTAACTGCTGCTAACAATTGATTTAGAAGGAATTATTGCTTAAATAGCAGGTGGTATTTAAGAGGAAAATAAATTAAAGCAAAAAACTGCTGGATCCTGAGGAAAAAAATAGGAGTTATTGAAATATAGAGAATAGCTGCAAGGACTCTGTAATTATCAAGTGATAAACAATCATTGGGAAGCACATTCCTTTATTTTATTTTTTTTTTCCAGAAATAGTGACAGTGTCTTATAATCAAGGACACCACTGTCTTTACTAATTGAATGATCTAAAAATGAATGATATTATCACAAGCATAACTGAAGTAGTGAATTGTTATTTTAATGAGTTACCAAAACATTTACACTGATCAGAATTAGACTGTCTTGGCAATGTATTGTGGACATTGAGTTTACAAACAAAAATTTAAAATAAACCAAATGACAATGTATCTATTGCCCATGAGCTGAGTCACAGGATGAGCTTACTGCATGACTCCAGGGGCAGCATTTTCTCCTATGTCTGTCCTTGGGTTAGTTTATTTTAAAGGCAATGGCCTCTCCTGATGATTCTCCTCTTATTACCTTAAGAATCAAGTTTACGGAGGTTATTGGTTTTGGTATAAAGAAGCAATAAGAAAAGGGGTTTCCAAGGTAGTACTAGTGGTAAAGAACCCATCTGCCATTGTGGCAGACATAAGAGATGGCAGGTTCGATCTGTGGATTAGGAAGATTCCCTGGAGGAGGGCATGGCAATCCACCCCAGTATTCTTTTTTTAAAAAAATTAATTTATTTTAATCAGAGGCTAATTACTTTACAATATTGTGGTGGTTTTTGCCATACATTGACATGAATCAGCCACGAGTGTACATGTATCCCCTCATCCCAAACCCTCCACCTACCTCACTTCCCATCCCATCCCTCTGGGTTGTCCCAATGCACCAGCTTTGAGTGCCCTGTTTCATGCATTGAACTTAGACTGGTGATCTATTTTACATGTAGTAATATGCATGTTTCAGTGCTGTTCTCTCAAATCATCCCACCCTTGACTTCTCCCACAGAGTCCAAAAGTCTATTCTTTATATCTGTGTCTCTTTTGCTGTCTCGCATATAGGGTCATCATTACCATCTTCCTAAATTCCATATATATGCATTAATATACTGTATTGGTGTTTTTCTTTCTGACTTACTTCACTCTATATAATAGGCTCCAGTTTCATCCACCTCATTAGAACTGATTCAAATGTGTTCTTTTAAATAGCTGTGTAATATTCCATTGTGTGTATATACCACAACTTTCTTATCCATTCGTTTGCCAATGGACATCTAGGTTGCTTCCATGTCCTGGCTATTATAAACAGTGCTGTGATGAACATTGGGGTACGTGTTCTCTTTCAATTCTGGCTTCCTTGGTGTGTATGCAGTGGGATTGCTGGGTCATATGGCAGTTCTATTTCCAGTTTTTTAAGGAATCGCTGCACTGTTCTCCATAGTGGCTATACTAGTTTGCATTCCCACCAACAGTGTAAGAGGGTTCCCTTTTCTCCACACCCTCTCCAGCATTTATTGTTTGTGGACTTTTTGATAGCAGCCATTCTGACCGGCATGAGATGGTACCTCATTGTGGTTTTGATTTGCATTTCTCTGATAATGAGTGATGTTGAGCATCTTTTCATGTGTTTGTTAGCCATCTGTATGTCTTCTTTGGGGAAATGTCTGTTTATTTCTTTGGCCCATTTTTTGACTGGGTTGTTTATTTTTCTGGAATTGAGCTGCATGAGCTGCTTGTATATTTTTGAGATTAATTCTTTGTCAGTTGTGTTGCTTGCTATTATTTTCTCCTGTTCTGAAAGCTGTCTTTTTACCTTATAGTTTCTTTCATTGTTCAAAAGCTTTTATGTTTAATTAGGTCCCTTTTGTTTATTTTTGCTTTTATTTCCTTTACTCAGGGAGGTGGGTCATAGAGGGTCTTGCTGTGATTTATGTCAGAGAGTGTTCTGCCTATGTTTTCCTCTAGGAGTTTTATAGTTTCTGATCTTACGTTTAGATCTTTAATCCATTTTGAGTTTATTTTTGTGTATGGTGTTAGAAAGTGTTCTTTCTAGTTTCATTCTTTTACAAGTGGTTGACCAGTTTTCCCAGCACCACTCGTTAAAGAGATGATCTTTTTACCATTGTATATTTTTGCCTCCTTTGTCAAAGATAAGGTGTCCATAGGTGCATGGATTCATCTCTGGGCTTTCTATTTTGTTCTACTGATCTATATTTCTGTCTTTGTGCCAGTATCATAATGTCTTAATGACTGTAGCTTTGTAGTATAGTCTGAAGTCAGGCAGGTTGATTCTTCCAGTTCTATTCTTCTTTCACAAGATTGCTTTGGCTATTTGAGGTTTTTTGTGTTTCCATACAAATTGTGAAATTATTTGTTCTGTTTATGTGAAAAATGCCATTGGTAGCTTGATAGGGATTGCATTGAACCTATAGATTGCTTTGGGTAGTATACTCATTTTCCCTATATTGATTCTTCTGACCCAGGAACATGGTATATTTCTCCATCTATTTGTGACATCTTTGATTTCTTTCATCAGTGTTTTATAGTTTTCTATATATAGGTCTTTTGTTTCTTTAGGTAAATTTACTCCTAATTATTTTATTCTTTTCATTGCAATGGTGAATGGGATTTTTCCCTTAATTTCTCTGTTTTCTTGTTGTTAGTGTATAGGAATGCAAGAGATTTCTGTGTATTAATTTTATATCCTGCAACTTTACTATATTCATTGATTAGCTGTAGCAGTTTTCTGGTGGTGTATTTAGGGTTTTCTGTGTAGAGTATAATGTCATCTGCAAACAGTGAGAGTTTTATTTCTTTTCCAATCTGGATTCCTTTTCTTTTTCTTCTCTTATTGCTGTGGCTAAAACTTCCAATACTCTGTTGAATAGTAGTGGTGAGAGTGGGCACCCTTGTCTTGTTCCTGACTTTAGAGGAAATGCTTTCAATTTGTTTCCCTTGAGGATAATGTTTGTTGTGGGTTTATCATATATGGCTTTTATTATGTTGAGGTTTGCTCCTTCTATGCCTACTTTCTGGAGAGTTTTTATCATAAATGGGTGTTGAATTTTGTCAAAGGCTTTCTCTGCATTTATTGAGATAATCATATGGTTTTTACCTTTCAATTTGTTAATCCACTCCAGTATTCTTACCTGGAGAATCCCATGGACAGAGGAACCTGGAAGGCCCTAGTCCCTAGGGTCACAAAGAGTCAGACACTACTGAAGCAATTTAGCATACATGCATTTAATGCTATAAGAGATTATTTCATATGTGAGTATTCTGCTTCTTTAGAAGCATTTTGGTAATTTTGGGGGAATTTTTGTTTATCACAATATGTAGGAAAGGGTTTGTCAGTTTCTACTGACATTTACCAGACAGGCATCTAGGGATATACATATAAAGTATTTTTTGTACATTTTTAATACATACCAAATTTCCCAGGTATGCAAACACCATGAAAACCAATAAAATATTGTTCTTTGTTTTGTATGGAAATTTCCCAAGAGTGATTTGCAATTTTAGAAGCTCACATGACTGACAACACTGCTATTTGTGGTATCAGGACTGCTAACAGGTACACATATTTCAGTTTGTTTTGTATCTGTCACAGTCAATACATACAGGCAGTCCTTGCTTTACACAGTACCCATGTTAATTGAAACTTGTGCATATTGGAGCTGTGGCCTCCCTCTGCATGATTCTGAAATGCATGGTTTCAGTTAACGTAGTGAAGGAAGGACTGTGTGATGCAAGGACTATCTGTGATAAGATTCAAAAATTAGAGATTTCCTTAACAGACTGCCTTAGAATTAATGGGCTTCCAGGTGGTGCAGTGGTAAAGAATCCACCTGCCAATGCAGGAGACACAAGAGATACGGGTTTGCTCTTGGGTTGGAAGATCCCCTGTAGTGGGAAACAGTAACCCACTCCAGTATTCTTGCCTGGAAAATCCCATGGACAGAGGAGTCTGGCAGGCTATACAGTCCATGGGGTTACAAACATGACTGGGGTCAGTCAGACACGACTGAGCTACTATGCATGCGCACTTTAAATTAACATTATTAGGTGAGTAGATAGACAAAATATTATGAAAGGATATCATGAAGTTTTGTGAATAAAATCTGTTTAAAAAATTCTTTTTTTCCATCACATACTCTTTAAGTGTTGAAGTCAGATGATAAGAATCATAAAAATTACATGAAAATAATTTGTTTATTTATGATTGTAATGCTTCTTGGCTTGACTGTGACTTGTTATATTACTTTTTCTTTTTTCCATTCCACCATCAATTTTCCATTGTTTATTGAAGGATGTGACTTCCATGATTGTGATGGTTAATTTTATGAAGAGTGATTTTGAATTGGATTAATGTTTAAACTGGTGAAATGAGGGTAAGACAGATTGCTCTTCATAATGTGAGCGGGCCTTATCTAAGCAGTTGAAGTTCTGAATAGAACAAAAAGACCAGCTTCCCTGAGCAAAATGAAATTTGTCAGCAGACTGTCTTCATATTTCACCTGTACCATTGACTCTCCTTGGTCTTCAGATTGCCAGCTCATACTGCTGCTTTGGTCCTCCATAATCAAGTGAGCCATTCTTTGTAACACACACACACACACACACACACACACATATACACACACACACCATCCTGTGGTTTCTGTTTCTCCAGAGAACCTTGACTTATACAATGATTTTTTTAAAAAATTGACAGTAGTTTTTTTTTGTTGTTGTTGTTGTTGTTTTATGGCAGTATGACTTTAACACATACACAGCTTCAGTGTGACCACCACTATAATCAGGAAACAGGGTAGCTCCATTACTCGAAAAACTCCTGCAAAATGCTGCTTTAGTCATAACCTTCCCCTCCTCTGAACCCCTGACAGTGAGTAATCTGTTTTCTGACAAGGTCAATATGGTTTTGTCTTTTACTCAGGATAATGCTTTTAAGATTCAACTAAATTGTTACATGTATCAGTGGTTTGTTCCTTTCTATTGCTAAGCAGTACTCCATTGTATGCCCAAGGTCTTTTTGTATATGAGATATATTTATGCATTCATATGTCTGAAATTTTAAAATGAGATATGTTTTCTGTGATTTTTTTTTTACTCTCCATAATATGTTATAAAAAGTGAATTATTCTGAAATAAGTTATAAGTCAGGTCCAGCTTATCTGTGAACAAATATATTTTTGTATTTTCTTTTATGGACAGTCTGTAATTTATCTTATTATGTTGCTGCCACCTTAGTTAAGATTATTTTTTTTTTGTCATGTTAACAGTTCTGCTCTGTTATTATATGTGTTATCACTGATTTCTATTCAATGATAAGACAAGAGGCTTAAGACACGATTTCAGTTCAGAGATCCAAAGCCTGAACTTTCTGAACTTTCATTGTCTTCTTTATTTGAATTACATAGAAGTCTTCAGGTGTGTTCACACATACTGAAACACATGTTATAATAATGTTTAAATATATATTACCTTGTAAATTACTCTCATTTTATTAACATTTCTCCTTCTTATAATATTTAACATATTGCTTAGAATTTTTTTAAAGTTCTATGGTTACTGGGTCATAACATGAATTTCATTTTAACATATTAAAGAACTAATTTTTCTAAATACGGGACACTAGGACAGATAGCTATGAGAACCATGGCTTATACCTACAGCTACTTACTTTTTTCCCTTCTTCTCCAGGGACATTAGAACCTCCTAGTTTGACTAGATGATTTCTAACTTCCCTTTGCATTTAGAGAATTTAGAATATGTATTATATACATGAATGTGTTTTTTTTTTTCCATTCATGTTCTATCAGTCAGCTTAGTTTGTTATTTTTCAATAATAAACAGCCCCTAAATCTTAACAGCTTTCAATAACAATATTATTTCTTGCTCATGTTACGCCCTGGGTCAACTTGATGGCCTATTTTGTCTTCATGCTGAAACCCAGGATGAAAGAGTGGCTCTGGTATGTGCTGATCTTACCTTATAGTAGAGAGAAAAGAGCAATGGTGAACCAAATGATGCCTCAGACTTTTTTCTGAACATGTTTCATGTTAATTCCACCTACATTTCATTGACTAAAACAATCACGTGGTCAAACCTGAAGTATCTTCCTATTAGGGAGAGTCAGCAAATATTTCTGAATAGTGATATAGTTTACCACATGTTGCTTGCAAGTACCAATATTATTTTATTTTTACTCTATTATTATTTGAACTATGAGCATATATGCAGCTTATAGTTCATATTGTGAAGTTGCTCAGTCGTGTCTGACTCTTTGCGACCCCATGGAATGTAGACTACCAGGCTTCTCTGTCCATGGAATTTTCCAGGCAAGAGTACTGGAGTGGGTTGCCATTTCCTTCTCCAGAATAGTGCATAAGCACATGTTAAATGATTATATGAGTTAGGCACTGTCTTAAGAGTTTTGTATCTTCTTTATTTTCTTTAACTTTCCCATAAGTAACCATAAGAGTTAGCTAATATTTGTAGTGGTGAATAATTTGCAAAAATTCAGTTTTATCTTAAATTTTATATAATCCTAGCCCATGGACTCTCAGTAAACTGTTTAAGGAACTATTTTTCATGGTTCTCTTTTTAATTGTAAGCTTATAAGAGTGTCTAGGCAATACTCTGCAGAAAAACATGTCACAAGCATTTAGGTACTTCATAGAATTTTTTTCTCATTGATTTCTCTATAGAGCTAGGAGTGCTCTGAAGAGTGAAACCATCTTTGAATCTTGATGGTAGCTGATGCTATCATTGTCTGGTCCATATCTTCTCTGAATGCCCACCAGAGTGCTTCTAGTTGTTAGCTTGTTGACTTTTGGCCTTTGGCCTTTTCTTTAGTGACAAGAGTCCACTGGCCTATGTGCAAGACAGGCAGGAAGTGCCCAGGAGATAACAACCGTGCCCCTGGGCTGAAGTGATTTTGAGACATGGCCTACACTGGCTCCCAGAGTTCTTGGTGGGGTTGAGCTCCACTGTCCTGAGCAGTAACCTGCATAGTAACCCCTTTTATTACCTTCCTTTCCTCCTCATCTCACTTACCTACTCCTCTTACTGGTACTTTTGGAATCATTCAAGTTCACTCAAACTCTTTATATTCATACCTTTTACCTAAGGGTCTGTTTCTGGTAAAACCTGATCTAACATGCTTATCATGTGGGTTAAAGCCTGGCAAGTAATAGGTGCTTTGTGAATGTTTATCGTAATGGTTAGAAGTAGGAAAGGGAGTAAATATTTTCCTGAGAAATATTGTTCAATGGACACATGTAAAATGAGTTTTTAAATTCAGTATTTCTTGGGGATTCTCTGGCAGCCCACTTTTAAGATTTGGTGATCTCACTGCTAGGGCCCCAGGTTTGATTCCTAGTTGGCGAACTAAGATCCAACAAACCATGAGGTGCGGCCAATAAATAAATAAATTTGGTATTTCTCTCAGTGTATATAATAAAATCACCTGCTTATAGTTTAACATTTAAAATTTTATCATGTCTTATATTTTTACATTTCCGTTAAGTTCTTCTACGTGGTATCCTTACACTACCAATATCCTGTAATCTTATTTCCAATTTTAAAGTCCTACAAAAGACCATGCCCTGAAAATTAACAATAATATTATTATTATAACAATAATAAATATTCAAATGTGCTGTGCTAAATACTGTCCTAAGGGCTTTGTATTAATTCCTTTAAGCATTGTAGCATATTCCGGAGCATAGTATTATTATTTATCCTCCTGTTGGTTGATTGAGAAACACACAAAGGAAATAAACACAAAGGAAACAAAGTTATTATATTTAGATGATACATTTGAATATTTAGAAACCCAGGGAATATACTTTAAAACTAATGTGTGTGTGTGTTGTGTGTGTGTATTAAGTCACTTAGTTGTGTCTGACTCTTTGCAACCAGATAGACTGTAGCCCACCAGGCTCCTCTGTCCATGGAATTCCTCAGACCAGAATACTAGAGTGGGTAGCCATTCCCTTCTCCAGGGGATCTTCCTGACCCAGGAATCAAATCCGGGTCTCCTATATTGCAGGCAGATTTTTTACCATCTGAGCTACCAGACAAGTCCCCTTAAAACTAATTAAAACTAATAGAATTTATGAAATAATTAAGCAATGAAATAAAATACTTCAGTAGATTAGAATATGGAACAATATTGATCACCTCCCCTCCTTATAGGCTCTTTTATAATCTTATCCAACCATAACCCCCTACCTCATTACTGTGAGCACCTGGGCCAGCAAGGCACATATTCTAATGTTAGGTAGGAAGGCCTATTCTGAGAATTCAAGCCAAGAGACATAAAAGACATGAAGACTGTTATGTCAATTTGTGGCTGGAACAACGATTATGTCAAGCCAAATCTGGAACCACATCATACTGAATCCAACCACAAGCTGGACATCATCATGAAGAGTAGAAAATGTGAGGAAGCGGAGAAAACCAGCTAGTAAAGAGGAGAGAGAACTGAATTGAGCAGACGCATGGCCTGGGACCTGACTGAAAGGACTTACCCGTGTCCAGAACGTGAGACGTCACATTCCTGGAGGAATGCCAGCAAGTGTAGAGGGGCCAAGGCTGAGAAGACTTGTAGGTATCAGGCATGGAGAGAAGCGCAGAGTGTAGGAACAGCACAGGCTCAGAGAGGCTGATACTCCAGTTCAGTCACTCAATCGTGTCCGACTCTGTGACCCTATGAACCGCAGCACGCCAGGCCTCCCTGTCCATCACCAACTCCCTGAGTTTACCCAAACTCATGTCCATTGAGTCAGTGATGACATCTAACCATTTCATCCTCTGTCATCCCCTTCTCCTCCTGCCCTCAACCCTTCCCATCATCAGGGTCTTTTCCAATGAGTCAGCTCTTCGCATCAGGTGGCCAAAGTGTTGGAGTTTCAGCTTCAACATCAGTCCTTCCAGTGAACACCTAGGATTGATTTCCTTTAGGATGGACTGTATCTCCTTGCAGTCCAAGGGACTCTCAAGAGTCTTCTCCAACACCACAGTTCAAAAGCATCAATTCTTCTGCACTCAGCTTTCTTTATAGTCCAACTCTCACATCCACACATGACTACTGGAAAAACCATAGCCTTGACTAGACAGACCTTTGTTGACAAAGTAATACTAGATGAAGGCAAAGAGGTAGCAGCCAAGCTGAGTAAGGGCCGGCGGGCTGTGGAGAGGGGTTTGGATTTCTCAATTGGGAACCCCAGCCCAGCTCTGTTCGGCTACTCTCTGAAACTGTTCCATTGGCTTTTCTGAATGGAATCTCACCTTCTTTAAAACTTTCACTGACATACATCTCTAAAAATTTGCATATAAATCCCTGGATCAGAGATTTTTTTAGAATATGTTTTATCTTTCAAAGAATGTCATGTCTTAAAAATCAGGAGGCATGAATCTTTGTACCCTCTACAGATGGTAGTGAGCTGAGTGGGTGCACAGTAAATATTTGTTGGCCCAGTAATGGGGACAGTAATTAAATATTCCCCACAGTGGCTAAAGTTTCTCACTATGCTCTCTCCAGAAAAGTTCTAAACCCAAATTATATGACACCAAATTGTTAACCAAGTCTTTCTTTGTCAAATTGGCTTCTCAGTTGAGCTAATGACTATGGACTGATAAATCTGTTATTAAGGGCTTGTGTGTTTTATTGTCTGGAAAATGGGGAGCACTATTTTGTAAATCCAGGAAAAACTGCACAGCCATATAAGTAACAATTACTGAGCCTCTACCGGGGGCAGGGTTGTGTCTAATGTTTTATAAGCCGTTTTTATTTAATCTTCAAACAACCCTACTAGTTTCCCACAGCTAACTAGTATGTGGCAAAATTAGTCACCCAACCAGGTTGGTTGAACCTGAGTCCATACTCTTAAGCAGCTGGCTAAAGTTGTTCCAGAATGTCTGGGTGAAAGCCGATAATTTTCCTTTTCCTTTTGTTCTCAGTTTGACATATCAGCACCTTCTCTCTGGTGAAAGCCATACTTAACTTCATATATGGGTGAAATTTTGATTATTTTCTCTAATATTTGTAAGACTGAAGAATTCAAGCTTATAGAAATAGATTTACCTATCAGTCTTACTCTTTCTGTAGTGCCTTCCTAATCTTCATATTTTTCTGATATTGACTATGAAATTTTTATATACTTAGATGTGTTTAATACTTACAAGTAGAGTGTATAGTATTAGCAAAGCAAACTGTTTATATCTATATAGTTAATTATATGTATTTATAAGAAAATACATAGAAAATATGTTTACACTTTTCTATTGAGGAAGATAAATTACTCATTAAGAGGTTTTTTAAAATCTTTGATAATAGTCATTTATTGATTCCTGCCTATATCTGAGATTTATATCAAATATTTAAACATTTGATAAAAACTAGATTGATGATAATTAAAATTTTAGTCAAATGGGTGACATCATAATGTATAAAGATGTTTTTTGTCTTTGAAAACTGTGAATAGTAGGCTCGATTTGCAAGAATACTGAAGGTATGAATTAACAGTTCATTTTATGAAAAATGTGAACAATAAAAATGATGAGTCAACCAAGAATTTCTTTTACAAGCTTCTCCAAGTGACAATCAGCCCTACCAAACTGCAGTTAATCTTAGCTCGATTCCGCCTTAAATACCTGTGCTTTCAGATGGAGGCTGTGGTTTGGCAACCTTTTCCTCAGCCTAGGAGGACCTTCTAGGTGTGGTAATACTGGAGCAGAACTCAGCCACGGGGCTGTAGTTAGCTGTGGATATTTTAGGACTGTGCTTCTCGAATGTGGTCACCCACACTGTTAACGTAAAGCTACAAGCTAGAAACATCAGTCTTAACCAGTGGAAAGTAAATGAAATAATAGTTTGTATGTTAAAACAAACATGGACATATGATGAAGTAGGAAGCAAAAGTCGCATACATTTTTCCATACTATATATAAAAAAAAAGGATTTAAAAAATTGTCAATTTGGAATGTCTGGATTCAAACTTCATTTCTCTCTGGCATTTGAGGAGTAATTGAGATAATTGTTTAAGATTCAGATTTAACCAGACTTCTGTGGTTTGAATCCTGGTTTTGCTGTTTCCTAACTGGAACTTTTGGCAAATTATTTAACTTCTGTGGGTCTCAGTGCTTTTCTTGGTAAAATGAGGATAACACTAGTACCTGCTTCACGGGCTTGTTAGAAAGATTATGTGAGTTAACATTTGTAAATTGCTTAGAACTGTCTCTAGCCCATAGTAAATGCTATGAAAGTATTTGTAAAATAAATGAGCAAACTGGTACCACAGTAGTAAGTTTTGAGAGCATTTAGTTGCTCTCAAGGTCAGGAGTACTGTCTGTGAAAATGGCTGGGCAATTTGCCTGAGACCTGAATTCTGCTGCCTCTGTTTTGCTTTCCTTTCTCTTCCTCACCTGGAAATTTATCTGTGAATTCATCCTCACCAAGTTCTTGAGCCCATCTTTGGGCTTCAAATCCTTTGTTCTTTCAATTATCCCATATATTCCAAACGGTATAAATGTGTTTCAGAGCACTGCTTCTCAAACGTTTATGTGTATATAAATCACCTAGGGATGTTGCTAAAATATATGTTGTGGTTCAGAAAATTTGGGCTGGGGCTTCAAATCCTGTATGTGTAGCATGCTCCCACATGTCCTTGCTGCTGGTCCAGGATCACATTCTGAGTAGCATGTCCTAGGAAATTTAATCATCTAAGAAAATGATCTAGCACAATGTAAATATGTGCTTCCGCTTCAGGTCCCAGGCCCTTAAATAATTATTGCCTAGTATCATGGTCGAGAGAATATTCTCCTTTGCTCTTTAGTATCTCATGGTTATGAGGAAAATGGATAGAATAAAGCAATGACATTTCAAATGTCAACCCATCTGCTACTTTTCTTGTATACTGTGCTGGGGGTGGGGGTGGAGTGAGCAGAACATTTTGAAAACCTCACCCCCAAGTTGATTTGCTCCAGGAGCATTTGACAATGGAATTTTCAGAGAATTCGTATTTCATAATTGTAGGCAGAGGCTCTTTCCTGGATCTAGCAGCATATGGCAAGCCTGTGGGCACTGCCCTTGGTGGGTGGGGAAGTGTGATTCTCTGATAGCCATGCTCAGGGTTTGCCAACCTGAGGCCGGGCCCCCAGCGGGAACCACATTGGTGGGGGCCGGGGAGTGGGGATGGAGTCAGAAGGAGAGCTGGAGGAAGAACCCCTTTCCACAGGCTGTGCCAGTATTTAGGGCTCTGCCCAGGGCTGAATCAGTAACACAGTTCAAGGGAAAACATTCACAAAGAGAATTCCCTGGGGGAGATTCCCAGGAACAGTCTTCCCGGCCCTCCACCCACTCCCAGAATTCTCTGAGAACACATTGACAATGCTATGAAGGTAATGAACCCATAACATCATCATTCATTTTTCAGCTTTTAAAATTATGCACAGTAATTGGCTCTTTAGATGTTTGTCAAGGGACCAGCTGCCAAAAACTTCTTCCCAGGAAAAGTTTTATTCCAGCAAAAGAATGGAACTCTTACCTCCAAAATAATATTTTACTTTGAATACTTAAATACTTGAGAATTATACAGAAATCTTTTCAGGAAAAGTAGAGATACAACAATCAAATATGGATTTAGAAAACATATATCAGGGGATTAAGAACCTACTATGCAATGGGGGAATTGTAATAAAGTTAATGTAATATTTGCTGTGTGTGATTTTTGTGCTTCCTGAGGCTGCCCAGATTAGCTGAACCTAGGGAGTAATAATGAACATGGCCAGGCGGTTCTTTGTGAGTAGGTGTTCCGGGCTAACGGGCATCCATGTCCCATGCCATCTGCTGCTCCTGGCAGTGACCAAGTGTGCAGGTTGAAGTCCTTCTTCCACATCTTGCTCCTGGGGCTCCCCCAGCAAGGCTCTGGCACAGGTGACTTCAGCACAGCTTCCTTTCCTGACTGAGCCCTGGATTCTGAGCAAGTCCAGGGAAAATTCGATTCCTGTTTCACCATCTTTAACCTCTTGCTCTGATGACTGTCATTGCTTTGAAACCATCTGGAATGCCATCCAAAGTGTAAATAGGCCATTCCTAAAAACGGTCAGAGAACTCACAAATGGAAAGCTTTCTGCTACTTTGTTTTACGGACCTAGGGGTCAGGGTTTTCTCACTCTTGGATCATTTTCTTGGGACCACAGCAGACCATGTCTGCTGTGTTAATTCTTTTCACTCTACTTCCTTCCCCTTTACTCTTCTGCCCTCCTCTACCCTGTGACCCAACTCACTACACTAGTGGAGTAGCTTCTCATTAAACCTCCTAAGGCCTCAGGTTTGGTTTTACGGATAAAAATAACTATCCTACACTATGATGTCTCTGAAATCATTGAAAATGGTTAAATGTTCAAATAATAATTTTTGCCATTTTATTACAAAACAATAAATAGAAAATCTAAAAACCTTAGTAATTTTGGAAATTTCAAAGAGAAGTTGAAGTCTCTAAAAATGCTAGCACTCACATACCCTTTCATTGATGACGAATATTTTGGAATAATTGTATTTTCTTTGATTTGCTCCTTTTCTACTTTCCTACTTTTCTTCCTGGTGTTTTTATCTTTCTTTTCTTTCTCCCTTTTCCCATTTTTCCTAATCATCTCTCTCCCCAGTCTTGCTTCTTTCTCCTCAGAATAAATTTGGCTTGAAGCAAGATTTTTCAGTGACTTGAGTGAGTTAAGGGCAGATTTAGTTTGTTCCAAACAGTCACTGCTTATGTCTCTATGGTAGTCATTAGTGCATCTTCCCACATATTTCTGGTTCTCTACATTCTGGGGATGTGGTAGGGGTGTGCTTCCTAGGCTGCTGTCATTGGCTAGGGCCATGTGGCTAGTTCTGATCAATGAGCTGTGAGCAGATGAGAGGCATGTCACTTCCAAGGATGGGCGTCTAGTTGCAAATGTGAGACCTTCCAGAATGATATCCCTTGGTATAGCAACTGGAAATGGCTGAGATGATACCTGCTCTATCATTCTGGGCCCATGAACAACTGCAAGGAGCAAAGCTCCTAAAAGACTTATAATAGACATGTATCATAAGTAAAAAATAAAGTTTAGTTGTTTTAAAACTAAAATTTGGAGATTTTTAAAAACCACAATATAGGTTAGATTATACTGACTGATGCCTCCACTAAAATGTGAACTTCTTTAGGGAAGAGAAGATAAAAAAAAGAAGAAAGGAAAGTGTTTCCATTGATAGGTTATTGTGTATCTCTGATAGGTGCTCTCATAAGAACACATTAAATTATTATTGATTATTGACCACTAAAATTCAGGTTGGAACTACTTGAGTATTTTTTAAAAATGACTTGTAGTACTGCACATCCATTAGCATTTTTAACATAATGGTCCTTAACACAGGTAACTAAGATAATGAACAACCTCCACATGGAAGATCTAGATGGGTAACATGGGCTAAATCTCAACAGAGAATTTTAAGGGCAGTAGTTATCTTTTTTGCAATCTCAAAAACAACAGAATGATCTCTGTTCATTTCCAAGGCAAACCATTCAATATCACAGTAATCCAAGTCTATATCCCGACCACGAATGCTGAGGAAGTTTAAGTTGAATGGTTCTATGAAGACCTACAAGACCTTCTAGAACTAACACCCAAAAAAGATGTCCTTTTTTATAGGGGACAGGAATGCAAAAGTAGGAAGTCAAAAGATACCTGGAGTAACGGGCAAATGTGGCCTTGGGGTACAAAATGAAGCAGGGCAAAGCCTAACAGAGTTTTGCCAAGAGAACACACTGGTATTAGCAAACACCCTCTTCCAACAACACAAGAGAAGACTCTACACATGGACATCACCAGATGGTCAATACCAAAACCAAATTGATTATATTCTTTGTAGCCAAAGATGGAGAAGCTCTATACAGTCTGCAAAAACAAGAGTGGGAGCTGACTGTGGCTCAGATCATGAGCTCCTTATTGCTAAGTTCAGACTTAAAGAAAGTAAGGAAAACCGCTAGACCATTCAGGTATGACCTAAATCAAATCCCTTATGATTATACAGTGGAAATGACAAATAGATTCAAGGGATTAGATCTAATAGAGAGAGTGCCTGAAGAACTATGGATGGAGGTTCATGACATTGTACAGGAGGCAGTGATCAAGACCAGCTCCAAGAAAAAGAAATGCAAAAAGGCAAAATCGTTGTCTGAGTAGGTCTTATAAATAGCTGAGAAAAGAAGAGAAGTTAAAGGTAAAGGAGAAAAGGAAATATATACCCATTTTAATGAAGAGTTCCAAAGAATAGCAAGGAGAGATAAGAAAGCCTTCCTCAGTGATCAATGCAAAGAAATAGAGGAAAACAATAGAATGGGGAAGACTAGAGATCTCTTCAGGAAAATTAGACATACCAAGGGAACATTTCATGCAAAGATGAGTGCAATAATGGACAGAAATGGTATGGACCTAATAGAAGCAGAAGATATTAAGAAGAGGTGGCAAGAATACACAGAAGAACAATACAAAAAAGGTCTTCATGACCCAGATAACCATGATGGTGTGATCACTCACCTAAAGCCAGACATTCTGGAATGCAAAGTCTAGTCGGCCTTAGGAAGCATCACTCTGAATAAAGCTAGCAGAGGTGATAGAATTCCAGTTGAGTTATCTCAAATCTTAAAAGATGATGCTGTGAAAGTGCTGTACTCAATATGCCAGCAAATTTGGGAAATTCAGCAGTGGCCACAGGACTGGAAAAGGTCAGTTTTCATTCCAATCCCAAAGAAAGGCAATGCCAAAGAATGTTCAAACTACCACACAATTTCACTCATTTCACATGCTAGCAAAGTAATGCTCAAAATACTCCAAGCCAGGCTTCAACAGTACATGAACCATGAACTGCTAGATGTTCAAGCTGGATTTAGAAAAGGCAGAGGAACCAGAGATCAAATTGTCAACATCTGTTGGATCATAGACAAAGCAAGAGAGTTCCAGAAAAACATCTACTTCTGCTTTATTGACTATGTCACAGCCTTTGGATGTGTGGATCACAACAATCTGTGGAAAATTCTTCAAGAGATGAGAATACCAGACCACCTTACCTGCCTCCTGATAAATCTGTATGCAGATCAAGAAGCAGCCATTAGATCCTGACATGGAACAACAGACTGGTTCCAAATTGGGAAAGGAGTACATCAAGGCTGTATATTTGTCACTTGCTTATTTAATTTATATGCAGAGTACATCAGGCAGGTTGCAGAGTCGGACATGACTGAGCGACTGAAATGAACTGAACTGAACTGGTTCTCATTTATTCATTCAACCATCATTTCAATGATAAATTATTTATTGGCTACTTAATTTGGTCAGCCATTGTGCTATGTGCTAAAAAAAAAAAAAAAAAAAAGCAAACAGTAACTATCTTGGATAAAACCAGTACTGTATTCAGAACAGTTTTCCTCGTATTATCTCATTTTACTTCATAATAGCAAACTCTTCATTGTTGTTTTTTTGGCTTCACCATGAGGCTTGTGGGATCCCACTTCCCCAACCAGGAATCAAACCTGGGCCCCTTAGCATTGGAAGCTCAGAGTCTTAACCACCAGACAGCCAGGGATGTACCCATTCTGTGTTAAAGATGAGAAAATCAACACACAAGGAATAAAGTAACTCGATCAAACTCACTGTGGTATGCAGTAATAAAACTAGATTTACCCCTATTTTCACACAATTATTAACAATTTATTTAACAGTTATGAAAACTGTTAGGAAAGATTGGAAATGGATATTTAATCATAAAATATATAATTATTTGATGTGGAAAAAAGGAATTTTTAACAGAAGTACATGGATGCCTTAATTTGTAGAACCTTGAAACTGTAGACAACCCTTAGAAGATCCTGAAAGTGGTTAATTATTTAAAAGCATTAAGAAAAATTACTGTGCAATTATAGTCTTATTAGACAAGTGAGGAGACAAAAGAATTACATTTTCAACATTTTATTTCTCAGGAACTCCAGCATTAGTGAGGAAATAGTAATTGCATTTTCTCCTTTTATTTGTATTTGTGAAATTTAAACAAAAGTATAAAAGACACATCAACAATTATTTGAAAAAATTTCTCTATTTTACTAGTGACTGAACTGGAGGAAGGGCTCTTGACTTAATTCTCTCTTTTGTAGAATTATTGACTAGTGGAGTTGAAAGAGAATATAGATCATCTGAGACACCCCTTTGTTTGGAGAGGTGTAAACTAACACCCAGAGAAAGTAGTGATGTAGTGATATGGTGATGGGGCTAGAGATGGAAATCAGGGCTTCAGACTCCCCCAGACACTTTTTTTTTTTTTAAAGAAAAGACTCTGCTTTTTTTTTTCCTCAAGGTAACATTTCTTTTTGTCCTCTTTTTAATTTTTTTAAAAAATTTGTCGATTATTTATTTTTGGTTTTGCTGGATTTTCGTCGCTGCTCGTGAACTTCCTCTGGTTTCGGTGAGCCAGGACTGCTCTCTGGTCATGGTGAGTGGGCGTCTCACTGCTTGGGCTTCTCTTGTTTGTGGAGAACAGGCTTGAGGCATGTGGGCTGAGTGATTGTGCACGGGCTTAGTTGCTCTGTGATGTGGAATCTTTCCGGACCAGAGATTGAACCTATGTCCCCTGCACTGGCAGGCAGATTCTTAACCACTGTACCTACAGGGACGTCCCCTCTAGTCACTCTTGAGTCCATTTGGGGGGCTTCCCTGGTAGCTCAGCTGATAAAGAATCCGCCTGCAATGCAGGAATCCCCAGTTTGATTCCTGGGTTGGGAAGATCTGCTGGAGAAGGGATAGGTTACCCACTCCAGTATTCTTGGGCTTATCTGGCCGTTCAGATAGTAAAGAATCCATCTGCTGTGCAGGAGACCTGGGTTCGATCCCTCGGCTGGGAAGGTCCACTGGAATGGCTACCCACTCTCGTATTCTTGCCTGAAGAATTCCATGCACAGAAGAGCCTGGCAGGCTACAGTTCATGGGGTCACAAATAATCGGACATGACTGAGCGACTTTGACTTCTCTTCACTTCTTCCTCCCCTTTCCCTTCAATTATATTTAAAAGGCATATCACTACATTTCAAAACATTTTATTGGATATATCAGTAAATTAGTATATGTGATAATTTAGGTATTTACATCATTTAAGGGTCTTCTCTGGTGGCTCAGATGGGAAGAATCTGCCTGCAGTGCTGGAGACCTGGATTTGATCCTTGGGTTGGGAAGATCCCCTGAAGGAGGGCATGGCAACTCACTCCAGTATTCTTGCCTGGAGAGTCCCCATGGACAGAGAGTCTGGTGGGCTACAGTCCATAGGGTCACAAAGAGTCAGATAAGACTTAGCAACTAAGCATAGAAAGTCATTTAAAAATGTATTATATGTGTGGCAGAATGCATACAATATTGTAAAGTAAATAGCCTCCAATTAAGATAAATAAATTTAAATTAAAAAATGTATTATACTTGCAGTAGAAAAGTTAGAATGCTGACATATAACATTAGCACAAAATGTATGAAGGCAAAAAGAAACCCTTTGCTGTGTGTCCTGAGTAACTTTCTTTCTGATTTCATATATGTGTCAAAGTTCTTCTTAGTATATAGCAATAAATACAAAATTAATTTACACATAAAATTTGCATTGCAGTGTAATTTACAGACTTGACTTTTCTCTCTCTTTTACAAGCCAGTAATACCGAGACTGATGCAGAACTTTGAAAGGAGCTGAGAGTTGGACTGGGCATCAGGAGACCTCAAGGGTAGGACTAATTCATTCAGCTTGGTTAGTTGCTAGTTGTGAGAACTTGGGCCACTTTACTTCACAGAACCTATGGTCCTTTATAAAGTGGCCCAGGTTCTCACAACTAACAGCTGACTGTCCTCGCCTATAGCCTCCCAGCACCCTGCACCTCAGTGGCTAAACACCACCAGAAACAAGAAGCATTTCCCAGAGGTCAGCCTCCCAGGGCAAGACAGGGACAGGGGGAGGGGGCAAACTAAACTGCAAGAATTTTGATATTAAATAAGTTATCATCTAGTCTCTTCACTTGCAGTTCAAATAAATTTCAATGAAACGTTTTCTCAGATCATTTCTTATTGACTGTAGCATTCCTTGAAACACATCAGCAAGAACAAAAGTAGTCATGAATGATAATTCTGCTACATTTTTTTTTTGCTATCATTTTTACATTTAGTTCCTTCTGTTATCCAGCCCACTAGTGAAGTCCTTTCCTCTCTGATTTGGTTCAGAACCAAATGTTTTTAAACATCATTTTAATTTTTACTGTGGTCATAATCCAGGCAGTATATCTATAAACCTCTATAGAACCCACACATTAAAAAAATCATACTTCTCCTAAGGGAAAAACATAAAAGATATCTTTGAAATTTCTGATAAATAATTATAGAAACAGCAAAGGTAAGTGCTGTTTATTCTGATTTTATTACATGTTTGTCAGGCGTCATGAGTTTCTAGAGCTGGAGTAAATCTCAGATCATGCATTTATGCATGTCAGTGGGTGGCATGCATAAATACCATGGGCACAGAACACTTCTGTGGGGGATCCCTTCCACTGAAGGTTCCTGCAGGGAGCAACTCTAGCTCCAACGGAGGCAGGTTTTTCAAAGAATCAAATTTATCTCTTTGACCCAGCTCCCTGCAGAGGTTTTTCCAGGTCAGATCGGATTCTCCTGCCAGGTAGGGTGCCACCAGGAAAATCTAACTTTGAGTGTGAACCAAGAAAATCAAAGTAGAAACATGAATGTCAGCGGACTGGAGAGCAAACGCCAGGTGTCTCCATAGTTACCATTAGCATCACTACTACACATGCAGTAGTTCCATCCAAGCTCACCCAAGATGAAGAAGCCGTGGTCAATAACCTGAAGGCTAATACAGAGCAAGTGTCCCCATGTCCCTGGATCAGCTCCTGAACAGTGTGCACAGTGGGAATAATTGCTGCACTGTTTTGGAGGGAGCAAAGGTACTAATACTGAAGTGGACAGAAATTGAATTGGTACTGAGTAAAGGATGGAGCTCTCTTTTTAATTGGTTCATATAGGTGGGCCTTTGAAACTATGCAGTTGAGTCTATTTCTGGTGTCCCAGGGATGAGAGGCGTTCAGCTTGCTGTCCATGAATCTCATGATCTGACTTGTGCTCTGTGGCATACTGGCTTCCTTGGCGGCTTGGCAGTAAAGAATCTGCCTGCCAATGCGGGAGATGCAGGTTCGATCCTGGGATGGGGAAGATCCCCCAGAGGAGGAAATGGCAACCCACTTCAGTATCCTTGCCTGGAAAAATTCTATGGACAGAGGAGCCTGGTGGGCTATAGTCTGTGGAATTGCAGAGAGTCAGACATGACTTAGTGACTAAACAAAAACAACAAGGATAATGGTCAGAAATGAAAGAATTAAACCTTTACAATTTCTCCAATAGTTGATAGAGTAACAATGGAATTATTTTCCATCAAAGGAGAAAAATTAAATTTTGGATAACAATTGGGGACATTTTTACTAAATGTGGTATTTTTGATTTTTGGAACAGCATTAAGTAAATGAGGCAATTGAAAGAAATTAGAAAGTGGAAAATGAGAAAGTAGATACTTGACAGCCTTGTTTTGTCCATATTTTATAAAGATAGAAGCTGTGGAAGCTCCCTGAGGACACAGAAGAATAGCCTGGGTATTTTAAGGATTAGATTATTTATATCTATTTATTTTTAAAAATTGTGACATTTGGACTTAATGAATACAAAAACACTAGTCATAAATATCTGGCAAAAGAGTTAGGTTAATTTTGGAACATAAAGAAATAATTTTCTTTGGGTCATAAAATCCAAATGTTGGATCCTAGTGACGCTACTAAGAGGGGGTTTAAGGACATCACAGAATCTGCAAAGGCTATCTTTTCTCTGACCGTGACAGTATTTCCATTTTATATGACAAAATGTCTTCTTATGGAATGCGGTTGTTAAGCTCAATTACCTCACCCATATAAGAAGAATATATATATATATATATTTCCTGTATCTAAACCAGTTTTCTGACTAAATGTATTTTCATCCATACATAAACATATCTTATGTGTGTGTATGTGAAGCGACACAATTTTCCCTCAGCAGCGTCAACTGACATAAAAATACACAATGTGACAGCTCTCAGTTTTAGTTTTATTGGAGGACTTATTGAGGACTACAGCCCCAGATACAGCCTCTCAGATGGCTCTGAGGAACTGTTCCAAAGAGGGAAGGGGGACAGTCAGTATATGTGTGATTGTGGTGAGGGGAGTACATGTAATCAGGCTTGCGTTTCAGCAGAAAGTTGCTGCTAGTCACGAGGAAAAGAAGTCTTAATGATTTTAGTGTTTTTCTATGTACAGGAAGATGCAGGAGTTTGGGTTCAAAAAGATTTTTCTCCTGAAAAACATCTAACTGTTTGAAGGCCTGTTCTGTCAGTTTTCCCGGAGTACAGAGAGCCTCATTCCTGGTCTCCTCCCTAGACTCCTGTCACGGTGTGTTAAAGGTTAGCAACTGCAGTGGCTAACGACTCAGTCCTTGTAGAGCCGATGGCTAGAGACATTCTTTAGTTGGCAGCAGCTTGAAATCAAGCTCGGAAAACTTTGGAAATCACGTAATTGTTCATGACTGGATAGCTAGGTTGTTGAGAATGTTTCTAGGCTGAAGTCTAAACTTTCAGACTCAAAGGGAGAAGTATCTGGTTAGATATGTTTAATCAGATGAACAGGCCTGCCATTAGCTGCTGTGGTTCCATCTGCTAACGAAGACAAGGCGCCCCCTCTATATAGGCAGACACGGCCCTGACAGCCACAGCTTGGCTCCTGGACCTGAGTGGATTTCAGAAACTCCTCAGGCCTGCAGTTCAGTGCCATTGTGCAGTACACAAACTCCGCAACAGGGGAAGTCTGAATATCAAGGTGTTAAGTGGTTAGCACCAGAAAAGTCCACAGGAGATTCTGCTTATATTTTATCCAGAGACTAGTATTCTTGGTAAATTAATAATCAGCTTTGCTACTGCTACTGCTAAGTCGCTTCAGTCGTGTCCGACTCTGTGCGGCCCCATAGATGGCAGCCCACCAGGCTCCCCTGTCCCTGGGATTCTCCAGGCAAGAACACTGGAGTGGGGTGCCATTGCCTTCTCCGAATAATCAGCTTTAGAGATGAGTAAATAAACCCTCCAAGAGATGAGTAAAAGAGAGGCAAAGTTATTCTTAATCTTTTCCACCAATGAAGAATGCCCTGTATTGTTTTTGACTTGTGCTTTGAAATATTTGGTCTAATGAAATAACTGAATTCCTTAAGTAACTATTTCTTTGCATATTTTGATCTTTTAGTCAAACATGTGACTGCCAGCACAACTTCTGATGAGCATATGATGAGTATTATCATATTGGGTTTGTGTGATTTTGAGTTCAGACAAAATAAGGTCATCCTTTTACTTAATCCATGTGTCTGTGCTCTAAGTGAATGTATGATTTTTACATGGCTTTTTTCTTTTTGCCTGATAAAGGAAAAAAATTGATCATTTTATCCATTATAAAAAGATTAGAAGGTGTGTAAAATAAGAGCTTCTGCATGCTCTAATTCTAGTAAAGTTATCAGGACCCTGAATGAGTGGACTGGATTTAAAGGGAGAGAAATGACTTTCCAGGGGAAAATTTGGGGGGCATGAAAAATATGATTGTGAATAAGAATAATGTTTTACTTAGGTAAATGTCTTTTAATATATATGTGTAATTCTACAAATATTTGTTCTAGAATATGTGTATGCATTCTGAAAAAATATTTATATATGGGGGCATTGTTATTGACCTTTTTGGGTCAAGAAGGGCCATCTTGCCTAGTGTTGTTTGAGTCAATGGAATGAGACCAAGTTCCCTTCAGAAGCAAAAGAAAGCTTTATCTTTACTTTTTTATTTATTTGGCTGCGCTGGGTCTGAGTAGTTGCACGTGGATCTTCTATATTCATCGTGGCGTGCAGGCTGTTTAGTTGCAGCAGGTGGGGTTCAATCCCTGGTCAGGGAACTAGATCCCACGTGTTGCGACCAAGAGTTCACATGCCACAATTTTTAGGTCCCACGTGCTGCAAGGAAAGCTTTATTCTTTCAATAAAGAAAGGGGAGGCAGGAGCTTGGGCTTTAGAGCACAGGCTTTCCCAGAAAGGGTGTGGGTGGAGCTACTTTTAGGAGTCTCAGGGGCAGGGGAGGAGGGCTTAGGGTTCAGTGAGAAGAGGGCGGAGTTCTAGAGGAGCAGGCGCTTCTGCGGGTGCTTAGTTTCAGATCTCAGTGTCTGGGGCAGGGTTTCTGCACATCCACCCAACCCACTGTCTTGAGTTGCAGTGTCCCGAGCAGCATTTCTGCTCCAGGCCCTAAGCTCAGTGTCAGGGGCATTTTGCATTGGGAACGCAGTTCTTAAGTGCCAAGTTTGAGTTCTCCTCACGTGGCCCTCTATGAGCAAGTGAAACTGGATGAAGCACAAAGGAAAAAAAAAAAACTTAGACTTTATCTTATTACCCAGATTCTGTTTTTATTTCCTAGGAATTGTTAATGGGCTTTGTTGGTGGTAGTATTGAGGCTTTGTCCTAAATGAAAAGTAGATATCATCCTCACCTGTGTTCCTAAGGAAAGATTTGTCTTTAGATAATAGGGATCAGGGATTGTTGTTTTTCAGTCGCAAAGTCGTGTCCAACTCTTTGTGGCCCCATGGACTGCAGCATGCCAGCCTTCCCTGTCCCTCACTACCTCCTGGAGTTTGCTCAAATTCATGTCCATTGTGTTGGTGATGCCATCGAACCATCTCCTCCTCTACACTCCCTTCTCCTCCCACCCTCAATCTTTCCCAGCGTCAGGGTCTTTTCAGTGAGTTGGCTCTTCTCAGCAGGTAGCCAAATTATTGGATCTTCAATTTCAGCATCAGTACTTCCAATGAATATACAGGGTCATTTCCTTTAGGATTGACTGGCTTGATCTCCTTGGACTCTCAAGAATCTTCTCCAGGGCCACAATGCGAAAGCATCAGTTGTTTGGTGCTCAGCCTTCTGTATGGCCCTGATCTCACATCCATACATGACTACTGGAAAAACCATAGCTTTGACTATTTCGACCTTTGTTGGCAAAGTGATGTCTCTGCTTTTTAATATGCTGTCTAGGTTTGTCATAACTTTTCTTCCAAGGAGCAAGCATCTTTTAACTTTGTGGCTGCAGTCACTGTCCACACTGATTTTGGAGCCCAAGAAAATAAAATCTGTTACTGTTTCCACTTTTCCCCCATGTATTTGCCATGATGTGACATGGGTTTCAGGGATTAATCATATTTTTATACTTTATCTTTAGGAAGTGTAGTGTAATAATGTGAATCAGATGCTGGTGGTACCCCAACAGGTCCCCTCAGATCCCTCTGACTTTCTATGTGTCCATCCGCTGCTTTCAGTGTGCTTGGCCTTAGAGGGTGGCCTCTGTAACCCTCTTTGGAGGACTGCCCTTGGGCTGCTGGTGCCATGGTACCCATCAACATCTATGGGGGTTGGCATGTCCTAGCCCTTACCGAGGACGGTCTGGCCAAGGTCATGAAGGCTCAGCAAACTTGCCTCAAGTTGGGACCTTCCCTGAGGCAGAACTTAGGTCCCAAAGCTCCCCTGCAGCATGTGGCTGAGGTTGAGACTTTTTGTCTGAAGTTGTGTCCTTGCTTGTCCTTTTTGGGAACCTGACCTAAAACTGTATTTATATATCACAGAGTTTAAAAAATGTTCACATACAATGTGAAGGTTTGTTAAGTCTTGGATGCCATGCTAATTTCAAGACAAAATAATGATGGTGCTCACTCCCTACCTTCCAGCAAGGACTGAAAATCATACCTGATATCTGGTAAAGCATAAAACAGGCCAACTCTTCACCTACTAGAACCATAGATAGTAGTTGTTTTTTTTATGATAGAATTCTCAATATATTGGTGGCTGCATATATCCACAGAGGCTTAACATGACCAAGTTTGTGAAGTTAGGTAATCCATAGACATTCTTCCTGTGAGATGAATGCAGTAGAACTTGGGCAGATATAGACTGAGGTTGAATTTACTTACATCTGAAGCTCACTGAACTGGAAGTGACATTTGGTTCTAGTCCTGGTGCAGCATCTTACCGTGAATTCCTGAGCAAACCGTTCTGCTTTTTTCTAGACTTCAGTTTACTCAACTTGCACTGCCTTTTGTCATTTCAACTGAATATTTTACATTTCTCTTTTCTTAGGAAATAAGTTTTCTTTCTTTTTTTGACTTTCTTATGGTTAGCCTAAAGTATGCATTATACATGTACAGCCAATCCAGGCTCACTTTCATGTTACTCATTAATTCTGCAAATTCTCAGGTGCATCATACAACTGGGCTGGAGCCATTAAAATATTGAATCTATCTTTAAAGTGCCAAGTGACAGTAAGAAATCACCTTCAATGCTAGGCAAATGGTTTGTGAGAAAAATATAAGTCCACATCCTTGCTGTTTTATTTCCTTCTTTTACCTTTTGGAACAGGGCTCTGAGCAGATGAAATCATTCTAAGAGATGTCCAGAAAAAGTGTGAGAACTTTTTTATATCATTAAAAAATTTACAGTCAGAAATACTATACCCAAAACTGCAAAGCATTCATATTTCCCAGGGATGTCAAGTGATTCTTCTGGCATTAGGACTTAATGGGCATATGGAAATTTAAATGTAGTTTTTATACTAACTCTTTGTTTACCTTTTAAAATAAATACACTACATGGTACAACATTTTATTAAGTAGAAAATTAAATCTTTATCTCCTGCCCATATTCGCCCAATATTCCTCTGAGGAGATAACTAATGTTGCCAGTTTCTTCATATCTTTCAGAGCTAATTTATGTAAGCAAATACTCTCTGGTTGTGTAAAAATGTGTGTGTGTGTTTTACATACTGTTATGAACCTTCTTTCTTTCATTTAAAAATATAAATTAGAAATTTTTCCATATTAGTACTAAAGATATCATTTCAGTCAGTTCAGTTCAGTTCAGTCACTCAGTCGTGTCCGACTCTTTGTGACCCCATGAATCGCAGCACGCCAGGCCTCCCTGTCCATCACCAACTCCCGGAGTTCACTCAGACTCATGTCCATCGAGTCAGTGATGCCATCCAGCCATCTCATCCTCGGTCGTCCCCTTCTCCTCCTGCCCCCAATCCCTCCCAGCATCAGAGTCTTTTCCAATGAGTCAACTCTTCGCATGAGGTGGCCAAAGTACTGGAGTTTCAGCTTTAGCATCATTCCTTCCAAAGAAATCCCAGGGCTGATCTCCTTCAGAAAGGATTGGTGGGATCTCCTTGCAGTCCAAGGGACTCTCAAGAGTCCTCCAACACCACAGTTCAAAAGCGTCAATTCTTAGGAAAGACTGGAGATCTCTTCAAGAAAATTAGAGATACCAAGGGAACATTTCATGCAAAGATGGGCTTGATAAAGGACAGAAATGGTATGGACCTAACAGAAGCAGAAGATATTAAGAAGAAGTGGAAAGAATACACAGAAGAACTGTACAAAAAAGATCTTCAAGACCAATATAATCATGATGGTGTGATCACTGACCTAGAGCCAGACATCCTGGAATGTGAAGTCAAGTGGGCCTTAGGAAGCATCACTATGAACAAAGCTAGTGGAAGTGATGGAATTCCAGTTGAGCTATTTCAAATCCTGAAAGATGATGCTGTGAAAGTGCTGCACTCAATATGCCAGCAAATTTGGAAAATTCAGCAGTGGCCACAGGACTGGAAATGGTCAGTTTTCATTCCAATCCCAAAGAAAAGCAATGCCAAAGAATGCTCGAACTACCGCACAATTGCACTCATCTCACACGCTAGTAAAGTAATGCTCAAAATTCTCTAAGCCAGGCTTCAGCAATACGTGATACGTGAACCGTGAAGTTCCAGATGTTCAAGCTGGTTTTAGAAAATGCAGAGGAACCAGAGATCAAATTGCCAACATCCGCTGGATCATCGAAAAAGCAAGAGAATTCCAGAGAAACATCTATTTCTGCTTAAGATATCATTTTATTTTACTATAACTGAGCACCCCACATGCCTATCTTCCTTATATTTTGCTCCAAAATAAACTAATAATCATCATTTATTTGTTTATCACTTCCGAAACCCAACTAGAATATTAACTACCTAAGAGCAAGTTTGTTTTTTTTTTTTTTTCTGCATGCATCTCCAGTGCCTAGGAGAGAGTGCCTGGAATATAGTAGGCACATGATAAATACTTAAATTTGTTTAATGAATGAATGCATTAGCTTTTATATTTTATTCTACTGCATGCACTTAACAAAATTTATTTAGCAAGTTTTGTATCGATAGACCTTTAAGTTGTGTCTGGTCTTTTCCTATTACAAGCTCTGCTGCCATGAACATCCTGGTACATACATTAATTAATCCATGAGCCAGTCTATCTTGAAGGAAAATTCCTGAAAATGAAATTTCAGGCTCAAAGGATGTGGGGATTTTTAATCTTGATATATAATGCCAAATTCTTCTCTTTGGAGGTAATACTGATTTATACTTCTATCATCAATATGTGTATGCATAAATACAATTATATTTACTTTAAAGGCAAAGATACCAATTTAAATTAAAATACACACGTGGTGCTTTTCTCCATTAGGGGAGTAAGTTGGAGACTTAACTTTAATATAAGATGAGTATAGTTTATTCTTTGCTAGAGAATAGTAACTGTATGGAAGCCTAAAGTGGAGTGAAGTTGCTCAGTCATGTCCGACTCTTTGTGACCCCACAAACTGTAGCCTACAATGCTCCTCCATCTATGGGATTATCCAGGCAAGAGTACTGGAGTGGGTTGCAGCCTTAAAACAAATGTTAATTCATTGTCAAATCTAAGAATTCTATATCTTCAACTTCTAATTAAAAAATTATGATTCAAAAATAATTGCAATGTGTTCCAGTAGTAAAAACATGGCATCAAAAATCCAAGCCAAGGAAAATTAATTATGTTATTAATTATATTCATTTTTGAAGAAATCTAAAAGCTCAAAATTTTTCCTGCATTTCACTATTCTTTATGGAGAATTTAGATTTCAGTGTAATGTAAATTCATTTGGGAATATATTTTTAGTCTTATTTCTATTCAGTATCCTGAAAATGCATTCATGTTAGAGGCTGTTAAACTGTAACACAAGGAGAGATTCAAATCTTATAAGCAGGGATTTGGAGGAGAAAGACATGCTATGTTATGTACAAAGGCATAGGTAGCTTTTAACAAAGCAAGTTTATCTAGTCTGTAATTAGGTAGATTAAGAGGTTTAGTAAACTATTTCAAAGAGGAAATGGGATTAGAAATCTTGATTAAGAAAGTATTACTGAAAGAAGGAACTTGCTCAGCATAGAGCCCCCTTCCTTGTTCCCACAACCTGAAGGAAGTAAGTCTTTTAACCTGGAGACAAGGAGAAAACATAATTCTTTCTGTGAGTCATGCTAGAAATGGATAGAAAGAGTTCTTTAAAACCAATCACAGTTGCTCATAATGCTTCAAATAGTAATGTTTTCTTTCAAATGGCATATCACCAGGCTGCCTGGTTAGAGAAAACGGTCTTTGCTGGGGATGTAAGCAATGAACATGTGAAATGGTTACACAGGGAACCTAGAGCTAATTTGAAACCTACTGATTCAAAATATGAAAACAAGTGATGCAAAGACTTATTTAATGAAGAAATGCTGGTATTTATTTTTGGAGATGCTATAGAATTAAAAAAAACAAACTTCAGTCCAAATTTAAAACAAATCTAGTAAACTTCAATAAGACAAAAGTTTTCCTATTGACTGAGTTATTGATATAACTTGAATTTAGGACTTTCACAGTGGCTCAGACTGTAAAGAATCTGCCTGCAATGCAGGAAACACAGGTTCCATCTCTAAGTCAGGAAGATCCTCTGAAGAAGGGAGTGGCTGCCCATTCCAGTATTCTTGCCTAGAGAATTCCATTGGACAGAGGAGCCTGCTGGGCTTCAGTCCATGGGGTTGCAAAGAGTCAGACATGACTGAATGACTAACACTTTGTTTCACTTTGAAGACTAACTTTAATATAGTCTTCCTTAGAGAGGCTTTCCCAAACATGAGCAGAGGCAGGATCAGGACTTGACCTATAGCAGGACTATCTAGACCCTGAAACTGATAAATCAATACAATTTTCAAGGGCCAGAAAGTAGTGTTAAAAATATATTTTGGTCCATAATCAAATAGGTGAGCCAGTGGATGATTGGGACCAGATCTAGAACTTGAACAGATCTAGGTCCGGGGAGATGTGGCAGTTTTAGAGGGAGATAATCTCAGAGACCAAAGAGGAGATGCAAGATTACTGATCAGAATGAGGCAGGCCCTCATTCTTGGGGAAATGAAATAACAGGCGAAGGTGAAGATTTTCAGAAGAAAGGTGTAGCAAGTTAAATATGAATAAAAGGCAGCCTCAGCAAAATTTTTCTAATCCTGAACAGGTATTTTATTTCTGTTCTTGTTGTTCCTCCTACCAGCTGCTCTTCCTCCTTCCTTCCCCCTGAGTGGGTTCTACCCATTCAGACTACTGGAACAGGATCATGGTGCCTGGACATCTTTGGGGAATTGACCCAACTTGGCTGCAAATTGCCTTTCTCTTGATTCTGTTCAATTCCGATCAACCTTTTCTTTTGACTCACTATTGTTCATTGGCTTGTAGATGAGGAAGCTCAAGATTTCTCATTCTTGGGGCCCTACTCAGTCAGTTTTATGGTCTCAATCTCTGAACTGTCTCCCTGTTCTGTCCCAACTCCCAAAGCTAGAGAGTGCCTCTCCCTGGACATACCCAAAGACTGATAGTCATTCATATTTCTGGAAAACAGGTTAAGGACTCAATTACTGTATAATTTACATTGCTAAATATTGATGATAGTGTTAATAATAATGGCTTAGAAACTAGATGCTATGCTTGGTGCTTTTCACAGGTTCTGAAATTTATTTCTCACAGGCTTTTTAAGGAGTTAAGTGTATCATTCCTATTTTACAGAGAATAGAAGTGAGGCAACTTTTACAAAGTGCATAGGTAGCAATACGGAATGCAAACAGGCACTCTGTCTCCTGGATCCACCATTTTAAACAGGCACAGAATCCCAGCTGTAGTAAGAGAACACAAAACTTATTGCTGATAACTTAATTAGTGACCTAAATTCTTAAAATTGACTTGAAAGGAGACAGGACTGGTCTCAGAATCCTGGGTTAGCTGAACATTCAGGCAGCTAACTACTAGATATAGTTAGCCTTAGACTTAACCCAGCTGAGCTCCCAGAGTTTTGCAGAGTAGAAGTATGAGATTTCTGGCCAGTTTATCAGGAACCAATGAGTACCAGTGAGTAGATAATTACTTACTAGTATCATCAGAAGTTAAAGTATCAGAGGCTTGCTAGATGCTCAGCAGTCCTTCTTCCTTTTCTTGGACACATAGAAAGGCCATATTCCACAGCCTCTGTTGTAGTTAGGTTGGGGCTATATGACTGGGTTCTAGCCTGCAGGGACTTTAAGCTGACACTCATCCCTCATGCAAGAACACGGCCTAGAACAAACAGCTCACAGTCATGAGCAGATTTAAGTTCCTAATCCCGCAACAGTCCTTGTGATCAACAATCTCCAAAGCCTCTCAGTGTCTGTATTCCTTATGGGCCCCTTATAAGACCTCACTCACTTGTGGCTTACCAAAACCCCATTATTTTTATTTAAATTGAGCAGTCTGGCCCCAGCCTGGGGATCCCAAAACACTGCACCCATGAGTACATCATGAGAAATGCTGGACTGGGAGAAACACAAGCTGGAATCAAGATTGCCAGGAGAAATATCAATCACCTCAGATATGCAGATGACATCACCCTTATGGCAGAAAGTGAAGAGGAGCTAAAGAGCCTCTTGATGAAAGTGAAAGAGGAGAGCGAAAAAGTTGGCTTAAAGCTTAACATTCAGAAAACGAAGATCATGGCATCCGGACCCATCACTTCATGGGAAATAGATGGGGAAACAGTGGAAACAGTGTCAGACTTTATTTTTTTGGGCTCTAAAATCACTGCAGATGGTGACTGCAGTCATGAAATTAAAAGATGCTTACTCCTTGGGAGAAAAGTTATGACCAACCTAGATAGTATATTCAAAAGCAGAGACATTACTTTGCTGACTAAGGTCCGTCTAGTCAAGGCTATGATTTTTCCTGTGGTCATGTATAGATGTGAGAGTTGGACTGTGAAGAAGGCTGAGCGCCAAAGAATTGATGCGTTTGAACTGTGGTGTTGGAGAAGACTCTTGAGAGTCCCTTGGACTGCAAGGAGTTCCAACCAGTCCATTCTGAAGGAGATCAGCCCTGGGATTTCTTTGGAAGGAATGATGCTAAAGCCGAAACTCCAGTACTTTGGCCACCTCATGCGAAGAGTTGACTCATTGGAAAAGACTGATGCTGGAAGGGATTGGGGGCAGGAGGAGAAGGGGATGACCGAGGATGAGATGGCTGGATGGCATCACAGACTCGATGGACGTGAGTCTGAGTGAACTCCGGGAGATGGTGATGGACAGGGAGGTCTGGCGTGCTGCGATTCATGGGGTCACGAAGAGTTGGACACGACTGAGTGACTGAACTGAACTGAACTGACTGATGGACAGTAATATAGGCTTGTGCTTCAGGTCCTGCCGCTTTTTGTTTGCACTCTGCCTTGACCTCCCTCCTCAAGGACCTGAGATTAACATACTTCTGGGGTTCAGCTGGGTAGCTCAGCTGGTAAGGAATCTGCCTGAAATGCAGGAGATCCCAGTTCAGTTCCTGGGTTGGGAAGATCTTCTGGAGAAGGGATAGGCTAACCACTCCAGTATTCTTGCGCTTCTCTGGGGGCTCCTCAGATGGTAAAGAGTCCACCTACAATGCAGGAGACTGGGGTTCGATCCCTGGGTTGGGAAGATCCCCTGGAGGAGGGCATGCAACCCACTCCAGTATTCTTGCCTGGAGAATCGCCATGGACAGAGGAGCCTGGTGCGCTACAGTCCAGGGGGTTGCAAAGAGTCGGACACGACTGAGCAACTAAGCAGGTGCTTCAACTATTTTAATTTCTCTTGTGGTTTGCTGTTGAACCCCAGGTCACCATGTGGCACTCCATCTCCACTCAAAAGATGCTAATTTAACAAAGTCAAAACAGGAGGTTGACAGTACTAAAGAGAGACAGAGACAAAGACAGAGAGAAAGCCTGAATGAGAAAGAAAGAAAAAGGGAATAACTGTTATAATTTGTACTTAATGTTCTTGGGTATAGTTTTAAGATTTTTTATTCCCAGTGGAAAGAAAACAAGCTATTTTCTTTTAGGCACACACACACACACACACACACATGCTTATCTGTGTTTAAATTTAGGAATGAATGCAAGTCAGCTGTGTGATGTAAATCCTCTCCCAGGCAAAGAAGCAACTATTAGGGGAACAAAGTCTTTTATATTCCTTCATGAGTGCACTTCCTTACTCCAGTGTTAGAATCAACAATAGGACAAACAAAGTCTTATAGGGCAGTAATTCAGTGAATAGGAGTTATATTGTTTATGCTTAATTGTATTAAGAAAGAAGACATTTGGTGGCATAAGGGACATAATGAGTTGGAATTTTAAATAAACAATAAAGTCAAGGTTTAAAGAAGGCAATGCAAGAACTAAACTCTTTAATTAGCAATCATGCCTTAATCTGGAGCATTTATACCAGAGATCCGGAAGCTGACCTGACATTTACTTTATTCTTTCTGACATGTTGACAGGTGCCCTTGGAAAAGCACATTCCAAATACCACAAGTGCAGATGTTATCAGCAAGTTTGAGGGTTTTATTGACTTACTATTGATATCTCATTATTTATAGTCTCAGTTCTAGCTGCCAAGGGACAGTTTTATTAGGTTGGTGCAAAAGTAATTGCAATTTTTGCATTGTTGAAATTTGCCTTTGATATTAGAATACATTCTTAAATGTGGTTATGTTATACATCATTTCCATGAACATTTCTCATTTTATGATTTTTTTTTTCCCTAGTGACTTATTACTGTTTATTTTATATGTATTTTAGACTATGGAAGTGATGCTAGATAAAAAGCAAACCTGAGCAATTTTCCTTTTCGAGTTCAAAATGGGTAATTAAATAGAAGAGACAACTCGCAACCATGCGTTTGGCCTAGGAACTGCTAAGGAATGTATAGTGCAGTGGTGGTTCAAGACGTTTTACAAAGGAGATGAGAGCCTTGAAGATGAGGCCAGCCCTTGGAAGTTGACAGTGACCAACCCAGGTGATATAGTCTTTAGAACTTCCAAAGCGGCTGTGCCGCCATCACACCAGTGATGCATGAGTGTGCCTCCTGTTCCACGCTCTGTCAGCTTTGGGCGTCTCCAGTGCCTTGGATTTTGACCATTCTAATAGGTGTGTCGTGGTAGTTCATTATTGTTTCAATCTGCAATTCCACAGTGACATATGAGGCTGAGCATCTTTTCAAATTATTTGGCATGTTTATCTTTTTTGGTGTCTTTGGCCCATTCTTTGGTCAGGATGTTTGTTTTCTTATTACTGAGATGTATGAGTTCTTTTTATAGTTTGGTTACAAATTCTTTATCAGATATGTCTTTTGCAAATATTTCCTCCAAGTCTGTGGCTGTCTTTTCATTCTTTTTACAGCATATTTCATGGAGTAGGATTGCTTTTTTTTTTTAATCTTTATTATATATTGTTGTATAGTTGATTAACAATGTTGTGTTATTTCAGGTGTACAACAGAATGATTCAGTTATACATATACATGTATGTTTCAATGACATTTAGCTTACCAATTATTTCATTCAGAAATCATGCCTTTAGTGTTGTTTCTAAAAAGTCATTGCCAAATGTAGTGTTATCTAGATCTTTTATGTTCTCTTCTAAGAGTTTTATGATTTTGTATTTTACACTTAATTCTGTGAGTTAGAAAGGTGTGACATCCGTGTCTCTCACCTGATGAGAGACTCATCTTTTTTTTTCTTGGGGTGGACATCCAGTTGATTCACCGGCATTTGTTGGAAAGGTTAGACTTTCTCTGCTGTATTGCCTCTGCTCCTTTGTCAACGTCACTTGACCAAATTGTGTGGCTCTGATTCTGGACTCTGTGTTCTGTTCCACTGATCTGTCTATTCTTCCAGGGCACCGTGCTACCTTGACTAGTGCTGCCTTGTAAGTCTCTTATTAAGTTGGGAAGTGTCAGTCCTCGAACCTTGCTCTTCTTCTTCTTTAGTGTTATGTTGGTTGTTATGGACATTTTGACTCTCCATATAAATTTTGGAGTTACTTTGTTGATATCCATAACATAATGGATTTTGATTGGAATTGCATTGCATTTTTTTTTATTAAGAAAACTGACATCTTGACAATATTATCTTTTTATCCATGAGCATGATATATCTTTCCACTTATTTTGTTCCTCTTTAATTTCTTTTATAAAAGTTTCATAGTTTTACTCATATAGAGCTTGTACATATTTTGTTAGACTCATACCTAAGTATTTCATCTTTTTGAATGGTAAGTACTGTTGTATTTTAAATTTCATATTGGTGGCAAATGGGAAAGTGATAAATTTTTATGTATAGTAAATCCCTTACATATGAACCTTCAAGTTGTGAACTTGTGTTTCTCCAGCTTTTGGTGTGTTGGTTGTCTCTTTGACCTCAGTTTTCTGATGGATCTAAGAAAACTTGTTGATTTTGAATTTTTTCAGTTTTTTGATTGTTGCTAGGGTGGTGTGATGACTTCTAAGCTCTTTACATACCAGACCAGAAACTAGAAGTCCTTAATTTTATTTTTAACATGAAATATTGGATATTATGCTTTTAAAGTTAATAAAATAAGCTTTACAGCTTTTTTTACAATTTATTTTTCCAATTAATAGTTACTCTTACTAAGCTATTTTTAAATTTCTGTGGACAACATTGTTCCTTATATATTATGATTTCCCTCTGGTTTTTTCCCTCTGATTAAGTGCATCTCTTAATCAAATTTTTAATAAGGGACTATGGGTGGTAAATCTCTTGATTTATTTTAATATCTGAAAATATCTTTATTTTCCTTGATTTTTTTTTTTTTAGCATAGCTTTGGGAAGAATCTAGGACTTCAGGTGTTCACGAAGTGTTGGTGATCAATGTATCCTGTAATTTACATTAATTCATGAGGCTAGTTGTGTTCTTCATCTGCCCATGAGCTCAGTGATCAACTGCTGAGTTGTACTGCCTTGAATTTTAAATGACAGTATAACTGGGTTTGTGATTCTAAGTTGATAGTTATTTTCCTTTAGAAATTCAAAGTTATTATTCCATTTGTTTTGGTTATTTATTTCCTGCATGATATTAGGAGTATTTAAAATCTACTCAAGAAATAGCTTGATTTTTTTACTCATCTTGAGCTTCAGGCAGTAAATCTAGGTGTGGTCCTTACCTGACTTGGAGCACTTATGAATATGAAGCCATATAGACCAATGGCTTCAATCATGCTAATTTGTTTTTTTAATTTTATTTCACAAAACTGTGTATATATATATATTTTTAAATCTAGCATTTTGGTTTGGTTTTATTTGGTCTTCTCTTTTCTGTCATTTCCACATATTTGATTTAGAAGTTGGCCTCAATTTACTAATTCATCTTTGGGAGATTTTAAATTATATTTTTAAAAAAGTATATGACCATGCTATACTTCTGCTTAAAATATGTTTTGACTTTCCTTGAAATTCATGTTGATAACTTTTAATATAACACACAAACCCTTCAAGGTCTGACCTGGGATAAAGCTTACAGCTTCATCTCATACTGTCCCCTTATGTCCATACTACATTCTAGACATGTTAAATTTCCTCCTAGTTCCAAAATACATATTATGTCAAACACATGAGCCTTAAAACATGTTGACATTTCTGGCTCAAATGACCCTTCTTTTATACTGGCTGTTTTCTACCTAATCGTTTTTGTATTTCTCTAATCTCCCCATTAAAGTTACGTATGCCTGACACTATGTGCTTCTCATGTAAGACTGTCATCACTATATTATTATTTACAAACATGTCAGTTTTATTATTTAGGCCCTATACTAGCTAATAGAACTTTCTATGATGAGGTTAATGTTCCAGATCGACAGTGTTCCATAGAGCCTTGTGTGATGGTGGATCTATAATGTCTAACCACTAACTATATGTGGTTACTGAACACGTCAAATAGGTTTTAATGTGACTGAGTAAATTTTTATTTTAATTAACTTAATTTAAATGATTACACATAATTAGTGGTTACTGTATTAGAGAGTCAAGTTCAAGATTTTGAATTTGATTCAAAGGCAGAGGAGATGTATTGACTACTTTCTTTGTGATACTCAGTAACTAGTCCATAGTGAATACTCATTATATGGTAATTAAATGAAGAAATAAGCAAATTCTAGAAGATAAATTAGTATTTCTACTGAGAAGCTGAAAAATTCAAGGGAACATTTTACTATTTTAGCAGAAAATAAGCTCTTATTCTTTTTAGTTAGATCTAAACTATGTCAGTGGTTTCATTTTTCCAGGATTCTTAGGGGGAAAAAAATAGGGACTAAAGACTAGTGTAGTTGAAAAGTCCACAGAAATGTGTTTCTCACAACTGAGAGATTATTTCATGTTGAGTTTTCTCTTATAATCGTTTTAGAAAAGGTCAGTATCAAACCTAAGTGTAAACTGGTATTGTTAAATTTTCTTTATTTAGAAACCTGCTTCCTGGCAGGAAAAGGTAGCTGTTTTATATCCTTATACATAATATCAATTGTCCCTCCTTCGGTCTGCAATTTAAAAAGTTCTTTTATTTCTAGTTTAGTAGAGAAATTTGAAATCCATTTGGGACTGGAACACCAAATTTTTTTAAAAAAATTTAGTCTTTTTTTATTAATGTTCAGAAATCAAACAGGGAAAGTAGTTTCAGGAAAAACAATAACAACTTTAAGTCAGCCTCTTCATCAAGTTCCTAGGTTGGCTTATGCTGTAGGAATTTTTAATCCTATGGGAGAAGCAGGAACGATATGAAGTTGCTTTGGTAGAAGTAGTATGCAGAAAGAAATGCTGTTGGGGAGGTAAGCCAATAGAGTGGATAATTACTAAACTCTGTTTTGTGCTTGCAAGAGTTTCAGAGATTGCAGTCCAACCATGAACTGAGGTCATCTGGTTTGATCACAGTTTTACTAAATGAACATTTTTAATGCATTCACTTTCCTTTATTGAAATATCTAAGATTTTTAAAGAAGGCAAAGCTACTATAGAACTTCATTAAAATTCATTTCTGGAGCTATGGTTCATCTTGGGAATCTTAAAAATCATTTGATGCTCTAAAGTTTTTGGCTGCACAGTCCAATGTATCATTCAGAATGAGCTAAATTATACAACCATAACAAACAGCCCTCAGATTTCTCAGATCTCAAAGGCTTAAACCTTAACAAAAGGTATTTCTTGCTCACTCTTCACCTCTTGTAGGTAGCAGGGGGCTTATAGTCTTTCCTTGACACAGGCTGACCCAGATTCCACCATGACATATGCTTGCGGGAAAGTGGGTGTGGCCGATTCTACTGTGGCCCTTAAAACTATGCCCAGAAATGACATTGGTGATGATTGCAGTGCTTACCTGGACAGATACAGATGATTCTATGATTTCAGATTTTAAAAGAAGTAAAGAAGTTGAAATGTACTGTGGCCTTGAAAAAGGAGAGAAGAAAATATCTGTGAGTAGCCCAGTGCTGACCAGAATATGTAATCAAATATAGTGGATTCCAAGGTTCAGTAAATTTGGGTCAGAAACTGGCATATACATTGTGTCATTGTTAGTATTTAATACTGTAAAGTAAAATTTTAATATCTAAGAAGGGGTTATAATATGAAGTGAAAGTCACTCAGTCATGTCTGACTCTTTGCAACCCCTTGGACTATATAGTCCATGGAATTCTCCAGGCCAGAATACTGAAGTGGGTAGCCTTTTCCTTCTCCAGGGGATCTTCCCAACCCAGGGATCAAACCTAGGTCTCCTGCATTGCAGGCAGATTCTTTACCAGATGAGCCACAAGTGAAACCCAAGAATGCTGGAGTGGGTAGCTTATGCCTTCTCCAGCCCATTTTCCTGACCCAGTAATCAAACCAGGGTCTCCTGCATTGCAGGTGGATTCCTTACCAACTGAGCTGAGGGAAGCCTATTATGAGGTGCTTCCCAAATTCAGTGAGTATTCCCAAATACTCTGGAATTTTCTTCACAGGGTTTCTGGAGAAACACTGTATAGCAGTCTTTTCATGATAGAATGGATAGTATACTTTCTCAGCAGTTCTTTCAATTTAACTAATTTTAATTTATGAGTTGCGTATCTGAAATTTTCTTTATAATAAAAATCAAATATTTGATAGAGAAATATAATAAGCAATTTTTCCAAAATAGATCATGGATGTCTATCTGGAACTGTTTTCCTCAGAAAGGTTATAAATTAGAATGCTATTGACGAATGTTAAAGTCCACAGTAGTAGAAGATAGAGTACAACGTCTACTTCGAATGTCTCTGAAGTGTTGAAATATTGTCCAAGGCTTTACCCAAATCACCTAAATATGGTATTTCTAAATTAAAAGTTTGGGAGTTATTTAGTTTTTAAAAGCCTTCCAAATATGACTTATCTATGAGGGCCATGCATTAAAAACTAAAAAAATAATGTTCTATATACTACATGGTTGATTAAAGTTCATTAATTCTTGCTCAGAATAATATATTTTGCTAATTTGGAGAAAAATATAACATCTTTAGTAACTGTTACATGGCATACTGAAACTGGTATTGGAAGTCTTAGGGAAGGTAACAGATTTTCAAATACTTTTAACATCATAAAGATATTTTATTAAAAATTGATACTTTATTTCAAGTATAAAGAATTAACACATATGAAAATAAAAATAAAGCTAATTAATGGGAGCAATCTTAGACATAATGTCTTAGAAATAATGAGAATTAATGAGTCACCTATCTGAACTCTTATTCAGTAGTCTCACCTGTTAGGAATACAGCTGTGTATCTAGAAGCAAGCTATGAAAATTGATCTCAGGAGAAAAAAGTTAGGGCCACAAAATTCATAAAATAAGATTTCTTTAGTCACAAACTCACATCCAAATTACCCTTATTTTGCTAACAATGCTAACTAGGGTTGTTGTTTGGTTTCTAGTTACTGACACTGGGATCAACATCTGAAAGAGTGGAAATTGCCAAAGGGGAATATATGTTGGCAGTGAGAAGTGAATGGGTGGTCCAGACAATATTCTGTTGAGTGAAATATGTCAAGGGTGCAGTAGTCTGAGATGAATTTACTCAGAACCAAATAAACAAGATTAATTCCTACTGATGATTACCCTTCTCAGTCATCAAAAAATGTTAGTTATTTTCAGTGCAGTAGCTGAGAAATTAGTTTTCTGTCCTCAATTACTTTTTTTTTTTTAAAAAAGGAAAAAAGTGGGTAAGGCCTGGATCCTAAGTTGTCAGACTCATCTCTCCAGAATGATCCAGTCTTTAAGGGTTTTAGTTTTTCCTCATCTTGGTCTTGAGAAACAAACCAAAAAAAAAAAAAAAAAACAAAACATTTTGACCTATAGGTGGCAATATTGGTATAATTCAAGTTAAACACAAAAAGATGGGGTGAGAAAAGGGGCATAATTTAATGACTCAAAAAAGATAATCAAATCTGAAATCCATTTTTGATGAGTATAAAATGACTCGAAAAATGAATTAAGTTTACCAACCTTCATGGAATTGGCTCTTACTCATCAAATTCCTATTGAATTATAGATTTGAATTTGGGAAAAAGAAAACTTTTAAATATTTGTCCCACTGTTATTGTACTTTGAAAGTATTTTGTTTACTCACACTGGTTTGTTAAACTATGAACAAAACCAGTTTTTCATAACTATATTCCTAGCACCTTTGTTTTCATTTAAGAATATTAAGGTATCAATAAAATCCAAATTATATTGCCCACATGAGTAGTAATTATGTTGGCAACTCTGTGAACTCTGTGGAGAACCATGGGACCACCCAGCAACTGGTCCCCAGAACACTCAGTGAGTTTCTGAAGTCCCTTGAGATAATGGTTATGTGCATGCTAGCTTAAAGGGTAGAAAGAGCCCTTAGCACTCTAGTAACAATGTGCTTTAACTGTTGGAAAGTTAAGGTAGTACCTCTTAAGGTGTATAAACCCAAATACCAATTCAGTTCAGTTCAGTCACAGTCGTGTCTGACTCTTTGCGACCCCATGAATTGTAGCATGCCAGGCTTCCCTGTCCATCACCAACTCCTGGAGTTCACTCAGATTCACGTCCATCGAGTCAGTGATGCCATTAGTTCAACGTAAAAATCTCATAGCGCCTCTCTTCTGATATTCCCCCTTGGGAACAAGTATTGGTTTCTGTTGAGAATCATTTGTATCCCCCATACTACCCCTACAATTTACTTTCCTACAGTTTGGATATAAGTATTTTCCATTTTCTTATAAAATTATAATGTTTATTATGCAGCTGTTTTCTCATCTTCATTCTAGAAACTCTGATATGCTTTGTCTCTCCAAGATAATCATTACAACCCTGAAGAAAATGAGTTTGTGTTGATGAATAGAAAACAAAGAGGTGTGTGTGTGTGCAGACAAGCATATGCCTGAGAGAGAGAGATATGTAAGAGTTCAATGGCATGGCATGAGAGAAAAGTTGACTAACAAAATTTGGAAATCTTTAAGTAACAAAAATAAGCATTATGCAGTCTCTCTCACCTTCTAGAACTGAAATATCTAATATGGTAGCCACATGTGGTGTTTTATATCAAAACTAAAATTAAACTAAATTAAAAATTTAATTCCTCAACCACACAAGCCACATTTCCAGTGCTGAATATGTACACATAACAACTGTATTGCATGGTGCAGATAGAGAATGTCTTCATCATCACAGAAATTGGATAGTGCTCCTCTGTAAGTTCTGTGGATGATGACCCTCCTATCTTTGCATTCCCCCGATGTCTAATGAAACCTTGTATGTCAGAGGCATTCGGAAAATATTTGTTGATTAAAGATATAAAAGGAAATTTTTGGAAAAAGGTAAAAAATATCAGAGGTTGTTTGGTTTCTTATTACAGAGATTGTGTACTACTACATATAAAATATATATAATGTATAGGTATATGCTGTCTGTCCTTAGTGCTACTTCTAGTCTGATCTATGCTTCCTTTTCACCTTCTTTACAGACTCAACATAGCAAAGTCTTTTCTCTGAAGTTGTATGCTGCAAAGGGTCAACTTAGTCCCAACAATGTCTTTCTATGAACCCTCCAAAGATTGACCTGGCATCTTTGTTCCGTGCTGTACTCTTTAATTAACGTTAATTAATTCATTCCTTTTAGAATTTTCAATTTGCCTAGATGAGGCATTATAAGTTAGAAAATGTAACATATTCAGATTATAATTTAAAGGGCTCTCAGCTGATAGTTAATTAGCTTGATTCAGGAAGGATAAACCAAAAAAATGAATTTTTAATGCTAATTTAAAGGACATTAGTTGCTATGGGCAGAATGATTAAAAGGCCACTGTTTGAGGCAGAAAAATTAGAATGCAACAGCAGTGGCAACCATAGATGATCAGCGGTTTTGTATCTGTGTTGAGATGGTAAGACCTTCCTTCACCTGCCCACAGAAGAGCTTGATGAGTTCTGAAGGGTTGCTTTGGTCTGACCAGGACATATAATGGGCAAATTGTGAATTTTCTTATCTTTCAGCATGGTTCTATCCATTTTTCTTTAGAAATGTATGAAACCAGGTAATACATCTCATTCTAGCATGTTACTGAGGAATGTATCAGATCACAGTAACATATTAGAATGAGATATATTTACCTGGCTTGATGCATTCATGAAAAGCAGCAGGGGTTGATACCAGATTGTCCTACATTTTAAACAACCACTTGTATAGCTTTTGTTAGATGCCAGGTGCTGTCCTAAGAATTTTACAAATGCTAATCATCATAACAAATCTATGAGCTTTGTGCTAGAATCACCACAGTTTATCAGACAGAAAATTGAGGCTGAGAGATTTTAAGCAGTTTGTTCAAGGTCACATAGGTGGTAGATGTCAGATCCCAGATTTGAACACAGACAGTGTGACTTCTGGAAAAGGAAATAGCAACCTACTCCAGTATTTTTGTCTGGAGAATCCCATGTATAGAGTGGCCTAGTGGGTTACAGTCCATGGGGTCTCAGAAGAGTTGGACACAACTTAGAGACTAAAACACAAGCAGTGTGACTTCAGTGATTGTCCTCTTAAATAGAAAATACTTCCAATGCAGATTGTTAGCAGTAAAAGATGGGATCCACTGTTAGCAATCATTGTACTGTTACAATGGACTGTTTGATTATCATCAAAGATACTGAGACACTCGAGAACAGAGACATAATGAAATGTAAGAAGATGAGGACGCTTACTCTATATTTAAAGATTCTCAAGAGGATCAGCAAGATGTCTCCAATGCTGCCAAATAATTAGCAGAAAAACAAAGGCATAAAACTTAAAGTAAAAGTATTCCCTTTTCACTCAATTATTCAAACACGGAAAAAAATACAATAAACCTGATATTGGTTTGAGTGCTGGTCATAATTGGACAAAAAAGACACTCCTTCCCCCTCACCACCCCTTACCCCTGCCTCCTGCTCAGCAGGAGCTTCTGGTCAACTGGTGAAAAGGATTTATACAAAAGCAATTTTGCTATAGTATGGGACCCCAAAGAAAGAACATTGAATCAAGGACTAAAAGGGACAAGAGTAGGGAGAGTTTACCCACTTATCCAGTGAAGAGTACAGGATAGGCAAATTTTCAGAGGAGGTAAGATTTGAACTCAGACTTGAAGATCTGTGAGACTGCACGGTCTCCCAATCTTGACCCTGCTGGCGTTTTGGATTGGGAGCTCTTTTGTGGTGGAGGACTGGCACGTGATTGTAGGATGTTTAGCGGCACTCTGGCCCACCTGCCACCTGCTGATAGTACCACTCTCCAAGTTATGACAGTTATAAATTGCTTTTAGAGAAAACTGGCCCAAGTTGAGAGCTACTGAGTTAGGAGCATATGTCCTGGTAACTGTCTGGGAAGAGTAAAAAGAGAGAGACCACTTTGGGAACAAAGGCATGTAAATAAACAAACTGGATGTGTGAGGCGCAGTATGGCAGTGAGTGGTTTTTCTGATGATGGAGGAGGAAAAAATGTGTGGTGACCTCAAGAGAGCCTGTAGCAAACACAAGTGGGCAGGAGAACTGAAGGACACTGTGAATCATGAGTCTGAGTGGGGCTGCCTCGGCCAACTCGGGGAACCAATGCCAGTATACACACCAATTAGGCGGTTGCAAATAGATCTTGATGACTCACTCTGAGCAAAAAGGCTGCATTCTTCCAAAAGGCAAGCCGGAGGCTTCCTAACCATTGTACAGCTCTTTTCTAAAGGGAGCCAGTCATGGTTCAGCCTGGGAAGAGGACTGTGGAGTTCACCTCAGTCTTTAAGCCATGCCCACAGATGGCATTAGTCTGTGTGATGGACTTTCTTCAAATTTTACAGCATCAGAGTAATTAGCAAGGCCACCTTGAGAACTAGAATTGTTGGTGAATTGAGCTGCAGGAGTTGCTTGTATATTTTTGAGATTAATTCTTTATCAGTTGCTTTGTTTGCTATTATTTTCTCCCATTCTGAAGGCTGTCTTTTCACCTTGCTTATAGTTTCCTTTGTTGTGCAGAAGCTTTTAATTTTAATTAGGTCCCATTCGTTTATTTTTGCTTTTATTTCCAGTATTCTGGGAGATGGGTCATAGAGGATCCTGCTGTGATTTATGTTGGTAAGTGTTTTACTTATGTTTTCCTCTAGGAGTTTTATAGTTTCTGGTCTTACGTTTAGATCTTTAATCCATTTTGAGTTTATTTTTGTGTATGGTGTTAGAAAGTGTTCTAGTTTCATTCTTTTACAAGTGGCTGACCAGTTTTCCCAGCACCACTTGTTAAAGAGATTGTCTTTAATCCATTGTATATTCTTGCCTCCTTTGTCGAAGATAAGGTGTCCATAGGTGTGTGGATTTATCTCTGGGCTTTCTATTTTGTTCCATTGATCTATATTTCTGTTTTTGTGCCAGTACCATACTGTCTTGATGACTATGGCTTTGTAGTAGAGCCTGAAGTCAGGCAGGTTGATTCCTCCAGTTCCATTCTTCTTTCTCAAGATTGCTTTGGCTATTCGAGGTTTTTTGTATTTCCATACAAATTGTGAAATTATTTGTTCTAATCAGCAGACAAATGGATAAGAAAGCTGTGGTACATATACACAGTGGAGTATTACTCAGCCATTAAAAAGAATACATTTGAATCAGTTCTAATGAGGTGGATGAAACTGGAACCTATTATACAGAGTGAAGTAAGCCAGAAAGAAAAACACCAATACAGTATACTAACGCATGTATATGGAATTTAGAAAGATGGTAACGATAACCGTATATGCAAGACTGCAAAAGAGACACAGATGTATACTACAGTCTTTTGCTCTCTTTGGGAGAGGGAGAGGGTGGGATGATTTGGGAGAATGGCATTGAAACATGTATATTATCATATGTGAAATGGATCGCCAGTCCAGGTTTGATGCATGATACAGGGTGCTCGGGGCTTGTGCACTGGGATGATCCAGAGGGATGGAATGGGGAGGGTGGTGGGATGGGGGTTCAAGATGGGGAACACATGTACACCCATGGTGGATTCATGTCAATGTATGGCCAAACCAATACAATATTGTAAAGTAAAAATAAAAAATAAAACCAGCTTGAACATCTGGAAAAAAATAAAAAAATAAAACAGCACACACACACACACAGAGATTAGAGTTACTTAAAAAATAAAATAAATAAAATAAAATTGTTGACGAATGAGCCACCCTATTTGAGTAGATTTTCCAAGGTAGTTGATGAAAATCCCATTTAGTGCTTCAGTATGCCTCTTTTGAACTTTATTGATTATTTATTTATATTTATATTACCTTGCATTGCATTCTTAGAACAGAGAAAAACCTAATTGTATTTCCCTTGATGACTTAAGGGGGTTGCTGTAATCACTGGGGTAGTGTCTCTAAAAATAATCTAATGTATTTCAGGGCCTTTGGCAGTTTAAATGGGTCAGTTACTGCAGCTGTATTTTTAAATTTTCTGTCTAATTATTATAGATAGATGCCAGATATAAATTTTCACAACATTCTCATTTTGTTATTACCTTTTTCCATCATTAGAAAATACTTTTTGATCATCTTTTTTTTATTTCCTGATAAACATAACTAAGTTTACTAGACTTATATGTAAAATAGTTGATAAATTCTGATAATAAACACAAACATTTATGTAGTGTTTACTATATACCAGGCAGTGTTCTCAATTAAAAAATTTTTCTATGGGAGGAGTGTTTGGGCCTTAGTACATGAAGTTTCTACAACTCACTTTGTAGTTCATGTCGATGTTCTGAAGATTTAAGTTGCTAGAAGTTTAACATTCCACTTTTAATAAAAAGGATTCTGTTAATACACGTGATGTGACTCAGTAATTGCTAAACTCAGAAGCAGACTATATTTTCAGTAATCTGGGACTCTTTTCAATAAAGGAGCAAGAAGTAGAGTGAGATTCTCCAAGAGGAAAATACCTTAGGCCTAAGACTTGTGCACACATTCCAGATTCATAACTTTTGAATTCTTTAAAACAAGAAGCCACTTATATGCTCCTTGATCAAATGGCTAAAACATACCTGCTCACAGTCTCTTGAGTCCAGGCAGATCAAGAAATTCAAGGATCTGAAGAAAATGACAAGTGCTTCAGGACGATGCGTTCACAAGGCCTGGAAAGAAATCCTGGGGGGTTGCCCTCTCTTCCTGTGCCACATCACAACTTCTGGGAGGAAATCAAGAAAGGAAACCAGGCAACCACGATGATTAGTCACAAGGAAGGAGACAGCAAGGTTTTAAAGCCAACAGCTGCAGAACAATGGGGACTGTGAGAGGCTATTTTTGTTTGGCTTCAAGAATGAGTTAAACCTGGTGGAGCTGACAGTGTTCTCTGCCTGCTCTCACTCTTCTCTTGCTAAAAGTAGAAAGTTTCCATGCCAAAAAATAGTTATCTTTTTTCCTGCTTCAGAGTGATTAAAATGCCACTATGCTCTTTCATCTTCATGTTTGTCTCAAAATGAACTTCTTATGAACATAAAAATATTTAAATGTCCAAAAATGACAAGTATCTGTTGTTGTGTTTCCACTGCTGCTGTTTTGCTGCTGTTTAAAAGGCTGGGATTTGGAATCCTAAACATGGAATTATAATGTCTTGGGGACCTCCCTTGGCAATAGATATGGAAAGAAATAGCCAAAGGCCTTCACTAGCAGATGGCTTATGTAGTGGTTCTCATGCTTTTTTGTTGTTTTTGTTTTGTTTTTAATTCCAGATGGCACCATAACAAAAATAAAAACCCACCTAAGAAAGATATGATTATTCCCTAAGTTTTTTCCAGTGCATTCCAAACTGCCCCAAACTGCAGATGGAATCTTTACAATATCAAATCAGAAAATAAAACTTTGTACAGAATTGCAAAACTCACAAAAAACTGCTGCCAACTTATTGGCCTTGGACAAACTCTTTCTGGGTTAGCAATATCTTCCCAATCACCAGTGGTTCTTCAGAGCAGACCTGACTTGAGATCAAATACATTTTCATAATCTTAAACCAGCTCTTTGAGCTGAAAGTTCCAAAGCAGCCATCCAGTGGGCACAGATTTGATAGAGGGGTACTGAAATGATTTTGATAGGCATCTACTGCTAATTCAGTTAGTGCTATGGAGAAGATAGGAAACTTCACACACATTCTCTTGGAGGAAAGGTTGTCTCAGAATTCCAGAGAGGTGGATACAGCTAGAACAGTTTTATGTCTTTGGCAGGAGCCATGCCAGAGGGAGAAAAATACAAATAAGCCAGAATAAGTTCCATGGGATGAAGGAGTATGGGAAAAGAGATGTGAACAGGAGGAAGGGATGAGCAGAAAGAGTTCCTATAAATTGCTTCTGACTCCTGAGTATTCTTCAGTTCTTCTCTGCCTCTTAGCTTTTCTAACATCTCTGAGATTTGAATGACCTGTTTTGAACCCCTTCTTCTAACCTACGAGCATAGGCACAAAGATCATGACTTTTCTAGTGGACGTTCACTACTTTTGTCGCTCTGAATTCAATTCATTATACTTTTTTCTGGTTAATTTTCTTCCCTGTGGGTCTGCTATATTTTTCTATTGGATACAATAAAATGTTAAAATGTGCAATCCATATAGTTTCTTTGGATTTTACTTTTAAGCAGAGCATCAAGAATGCTTAGGGAGATTGGGATTGACATGTACACATTGCTATATTCTAAAAAATGGATAACAGATAAAAATCTCCTTTTACCACAGGGAACTCTGCTTGAAGTTATGTGGCAGCCTGGATGGGAGAGGAATTTAGGGGAGAATAGATACATGTCTATGGCTGAGTCATTTTGCTATGTACTTGAAACTATCATAACGTTATTAATCAGCTATACTCCAATATAAAATAAAAAGTTTAAAATTTAATTTGCAACTAAAGCATTAAGTTTGTAGTATAAATTAAACTGTTCAAAGTGAAAAAATGCTTCAAAAAGTTAGAGCTCATTCTCCTCAAGAGTAGCATCTGAAAAGGCTTTTCATCAGTTCCTGCATCTTAGGCTCCCCTGAGCTGACTTTTATCCTCCGTAGCCTGGTTCTTTTGTTCAGATTCTGTGAGCTATTCTAATACATTCCCTTTCTATTTGCCAAGTTTTGCTGTGATCACTTAGATTGCATTGTCTGCCTGCTGCTGCTGCTGCTGCTAAGTCACTTCAGTCATGTCTGACTCTGTGCGATCCCATATACGGCAGCCCACCAGGCTCCCTCGTCCCTGGGATTTTCCAGGCAAGAACACTGGAGTGGGTTGCCATTTCCTTCTCCAATGGATGAAAGTGAAAAGTGAAAGTGAAGTCGCTCAGTCATGTACGACTCTTAGCGACCCTATGGACTGCAGCCTACCAGGCTCCTCCACCCATGGGATTTTCCAGGCAAGAGTACTGGAGTGGGTTGCCATTGCTTTCTCCGGCATTGTCTTCCTAGATGACCACTTATACAACCACAGTATAAGTAGTTTTACTTGAAATATTCTGACCTCAGGCTGATATACACAGTGTCAATTTGCAGTGGTTTATGTAGGAAAGAAAAAGAAGGAAGGAGGGAAGAGGAGGGGGAGAGGGAAAGAGATAGAAAGGAGAAAAAGAGAGCATAAGGGAAGAACTAAGATAGGAAGCCGGTTATTGCAGGACCAGAGAGGTGCAGATTCAATAAATGACATATTGTACCATTTCTGATACATAAACTGTCCCCATTTTAATACTTACTTTGTTTAGTAATTATCTACAGATCAAGACCTGCATAACAACCTGAAAGTCACTCCATCATTCCACAGACCAGTAGAGTTTATCTGGATAGACAGTCAGAGTCAAAGTCTTCAAATTTATGTCATTTGCCAATTGTAAATAATTTAATATTTAGCTTTTCTGAGAAAAGCAATGATGAGCTTGGTCTATTTAAACCATTTTCTCCCTTTTAAAATGCTACTTATACTTTTTCAAATTATACTATATATCTTTTTATTTTATATCCTTTAACTGTTTTTATCTTAAATATGTCTTAAGTATATTAAAATGTTACCACCTGCTGTTTTTCTGCTATTTTCCTATCATATTTTAGTTAGTTGGATCTTTTCTAGTTAATTGTATTCTTAAGAGAGGCCTGTATGAATGATGTTCTATGAGTTTGTGCAGATATGTTTGAAAAAAATAATGTTTTTCTATAGCTTTATACTTAAGGGACAGTCTGACTAGGTATAAAAAGCTTGGGTCATAGTTTCCTTCCCTGCAAGTGTTTCTTCACGATCTTCGGGTAGAAAATTGCCAAGGGAAGTCTGAAATAAGCTTGATTTTCTTTCACTTAAAATTACCTTTTCCCTGCTGCCCAAAGATTCTTTATCTTTAACCTTTTCTTAGTAATTTTTAAAAAAATTCTGTTTCAGTATTGACGATTCTGTGTTATAGTGTTTCCCTTTTCTGGTGATTTCTTCCTTTTTTAGGAGGTAGAAGATACAAGGTCTTTAAGGGCTTCTCTGGTAGCTCACTTGGTGAAGAATTTGCCTGCAATGCAGGAGACCCTGGTTCAATTCCTGGGTTGGGAAGATCTGCTGGAGAAGGGATAGGCTACCCATTCCACTATTCTTGGGCTTCCCTTGTGGCTCAGCTGGTAGAGAATCCACCTGCCATGTGGGAGACCTGGGTTGGGAAGATCCTCTGGAGAAGGGAATGGTTACCCACTCCAGTATTCTGGCCCAGAGAATTCCATTGACTGTTATAGGACATTGGGTCACAAAGAGTCAGACACGACAGTGACTTTCACTTTTCACTTTCACAATTTCTTCATTTAAGAAAGTTTTCTTGAATTACTTTAAAATATCCATTCTCTTCCATTGTTTTGGTTTTCTTTGGGGTTACAGTTCTGTGAATAGTGTATGTATTTTTTCCATCTTTTATGTATCATATTCTCTTCAGTCCTTTTCATATCTTTATTTCTGTTCATTTTAATTTCATTTCATTTTCTCACATGCATCTCTTATTTTCCTTTCTTTGGTTTTACTATATCTTGTGATCTTGTAGTTTTGTTTCCAAAATAATTCTTTTTCTTCCATTTTCCCCAAATTTTATCAGTTTTTCACTTTATCACCATATGTCTAGACATCCAGCTTTTCTTCTCCAGGCATGTCTCCCTGAACCCTTGTATTTCCTTCATGGCTATAAATACTTCTTTAATCGAAAGGTTGTGTTGTGATTTTACTTTTTTGAGGCAGTATTTTTTACTAGAGAATTTTCTTTCAGAATAAAGCATTCCCTGTTTTTATAGCATTTTTGAGAAGCTTGTATTAATTTCCTAGGGCTGCCATAGAAAAGTACCACAAAGTAGATGGCTTAAAATAACAGAAGTTTATTGTACCATAGTTTTGGAGACTAGAAGTCCAAAATATCAGATTGGCCATGTTCCCTCTGGAAACTGTAGATAAGAATCCTTAGCTTTTGGTGGTTTGTTGGGAATCTTTAATATCTCTTGATTTACAGCTGCAATACTTCAGTCACTGCCTCCATCATCACAGGGCATTCTCTTTTGGTTTCTCTGTGTCTCTTCTTATAAGGACACAAGTCATATTGCATTGAGTGCACCTCACTCCAGTATAACTTCATCTTAACATCTTAATTACATCTGCAGAAAGGTCATATTTGGAGGTAGTAGCGGTTAGCATTTCAACTTATCTTTTTGGGAGACACAATTCAACCTGAAGCAGGAAGCTGGTTTATTTTGTTACTGTTGTTTTTACTCAGATTTGAATGAATTGAATTTTTCAACAAGGTATTATCAGGACTCTTTAATTGAGGTGTAGGTAGGAATTATCCAAGAAGGTGGAGCTAAAGAGTTGGAATATTTGATTAAACATGGTCCCCCTGGGCAGCCATGCATCTATCTGCCTTTCAGACCTAGCCTAAGACCATGAACCCTTCACTGAACACTGCAACCAAGAGCACAGGCCCTTTCTTCCAAAGTGTCCTCTTCTCTTTGAAAGATGGTGCTTTTTTAGATCTGCCACTGCCAGGGTCCCTGGGGACTTTCATTACCTTATGTCACAGCAGCCACAGTAATTGTGCCCCAATGGAAATCTGCTTTACTGCAGTAGTTCCTATTTTAGAGGGGGCTTTCCTCTCTAGAAGTTAACACTTGCTGTTAATTTTGAGATCTGGCCCAGTGAGTCCACCTTTATCCTCTTTTTTACCTGACATGCTGCTATAGTTTTCCTTGCAGATTTTGCTGATTTTATTTGCTTTTGCTCACAAATACAATTTGGAGTGTTCAAATATTCTCTCCTCTAGTTTCATTGAAGAGGCAGCTTGTAGACTTTGCCTCCCTACACTCTTTATGTGTCTCTTTTCTGGCCACACAAAGCTACTGAGCACTTAAAATGTGGCTAGTGTACCTAAGAAACTGAATTCTTAATTTGATTTAATAAAACAAATTTAAATGGCCATGTACAGTTACTGGTTATCCTATAGATCAATGCAGTTTTAGATGATGGGTGGAGGGAAGTAGAAGCTAGAAAGAGAGGATCAAGGAATAAAAAGCAGAGAAGACATAGGGACGCATGGATGATGGAATAACAATGAAGTAAAGATAAAGATGAAAGAGAAATGAAGATGTCTACGTGGGATTTATTGGGTGATTTTCTATCACATGTGATGTAAAATAACTAACTTGCTTTTCAAGCAAAACGTAAAATTTCTTCTAAATAACTTTGATATATTTACTTTTGGCTGTGCTATGTCTTCATTGCTGTGCATAAGCTTTCTCTAGGGTTGGTGTGTGGATTTCTCATGGCCGTGGCTTCTCTTGTGGAGCTCGGGCTCTAGGCACGTGGGATTCAGTAGCTATGGTGCATTTGCTTATTTGCCTCATAGCATTCTGAATCTTCCTGGAATAGGGACCAAACCCCTTTTCCCTGCATTAGTAGGCCAATTCTTAACCACTGGACACAAGGGAAGTCCAAAAGTAAAGTTTCTTATTCTTACTAATATGTTTGGGAAACTACTTTATTTTGAAGAATGAAGAGAAATACTGTTATGCTCCAAAGTTGCTGTGAGGTTGTGCATTTGGGTCCGGTCATATAGAGACTGCAGTATTCCTGATTGCAGTTATTAAAATATTATTTCTTAAGGAATAGAGTGCTTACACTCTATTGATTATGTGGATCACCACAAACTGTGGAAAATTCTTAGAGATGGGAATAACAGACCACCTGACCTGCCTCTTGAGAAATCTGCATGTAGGTCAGGAAGCAACAGTTAAAACTGGACATGGAACAACAGACTGGTTCCAAATAGGAAAAGGAGTACGTTAAGGCTGTATATTGCTACCCTGATTATTTAACTTATATGCAGAGTACATCATGAGAAATGCTGGGCTGGATGAAGCACAAGCTGGAATCAAGTTGCCAGGAGAAATATCAATAACCTCAGATATGCAGATGACACCACTCTTATGGCAGAAAGTGAAGAGGAACTAAAAAGCCTCTTGATGAAAGTGAAAGTGGAGAGTGAAAAAGTTGGCTTAAAGCTCAACATTCAGAAAATGAAGATCATGGCATCTGGTCCCATCGCTTCATGGGAAATAGATGGGGAAACAGTGTCAGACTTATTTTGGGGGGCTCCAAAATCACTGCAGATGGTGATTGCAGCCATGAAATTAAAAGATGCTTACTCTTTGGAAGGAAAGTTATGACCAACCTAAACAGCGTATTAAAAAGCAGAGACATTACTTTGCCAACAAAGGTCCATCTAGTCAAGGCTATGGTTTTTCCAGTAGTCATATGTGGATGTGAGAGTTGGACTGTGAAAAAAGCTGAGCACCAAAGAATTGATGCTTTTGAACTGTGGTGCTGGAGAAGACTCTTGAGGGTCCCTTGGACTGCAAGGAGATCCAACCAGTCCATCCTAAAGGAAATCAGTCCTGAATATTCATTGGAAGGACTGATGTTGAAGCTGAAACTCCAATACTTTGGCCACCTGATGCAAAGAACTGACTCATTGGAAAAGACCCTGATGCTGGGAAAGGTTGAAGGTGGGAGGACAAGGGGACGACAGAGGATGAGATGGTTGGATGGCATCACTGACCTGATGGACATGAATTTGAGGAAATTCTGGGAGTTGGTGATGGACAGGGAAGCCTGGCGTGCTGCAGTCCATGGGGTCACAAAGAATAGGACACGACTGAGCAACTGAACTGCACTGAACTGAGAGTGCTTACAAATGGGGAGACATATATTGCCCACAAATTGAAGTTTCCAGAGTTTGGGTAAGGGTGTGAGCCAGGAAGATACACATCTGCAAAAGGGACTTCAGGTGTTTTGTACTATTCGACACAAGAATTACCTCACATAAAAGAAATAGAGATTAGAATATAATGATTATCTCCTCCATCATGGAAGCCTGGGAAGAAAATCTTTTCAGGGAATGTAAATCTTTTCAGAAGACAGATATTTCCATCATTGTTAGTTGAGCATTTTAGATATTGAACTAATATTAAGTATTCTATAGTTAGTATTGTAATTACATGATGATTTTTTCTCCCGTTTCTGGCCATTGATAAGTGGGGCCATGGCAGTGAGTGATGAGTTTCATCAGCAAATCAAACGTTTAAAAACAAATAGTCTGAAATATATAATTACAAGTGTAAATAACACCCATACTAAATACCTACCAAATACAAGGTGCTACTACCATTAACCCAAGAATACCATGATCCCGTTCCTCAAATCTTGAAAAAGCATATAGTTCCTGCTGGTTTTTATATATGCTAAGTATTCACTTTTTAAGGTACATTCAGTATCAGGTCATACAATCATTTGTTGCTAAGAACAAATGACCCCAATGAAGAATGTGTTATACAAATAAGCCATCACTGCTTTGGTTTACTCTAGATTGACAGTGTGTGCTACTATTCACATTGGCAAAGAAAATCATATACATATCAAAGTAATCCTCTATTGTCTAACACTGAAATGCAATTCAGTTCCCCTTTTAAAATATCTAATCATATACTAACACAAATATCTGGATCAAAACATAAAAGAATTTTTATGAGCCTTGGGCTGTTTTCACCAGTACTTTGAAATATTTTGAAATATTTTGCTCACCCCTGATGTACCGATGGTCCTATCTTGTTTCTATGGCAATCCCTTCACTTATTATAGCTTCAACATTTCTGAAATAAAATAAATCTATCTGTTCACACTGTGGCTCAGTGGTAAAGAATTTGCCTGCAATGCAGGAGACCCAGGTTTGATCCCTGGGTCGAGATGATCCCCTGGAGAAGGAAATGGCAACCTAGTTGCCTGGAGGATTCCATGGACACAGGAGCCTGGCAGACTATGGTCCATGGGGTCCCAAAGAGCCAAACATGACTGAGTGGTAAACACACACACACACACACACACACACACACACATCTGTTCACACTAGAGAAGTACAGAAGAAAAATGACTATTATAAACTATTGTCAACCTCAAGACCCTGAGTTACCCACAGATAAACCCAAGTGGACTTCATCAACTATATTTGATTATCAAGAATCATTCAGCCAGTAAGCTTAAATTCCTCACCTAACTGTTTTAGCAGGAAGATTTGTCAGTGATGAAAAGTCTTTTCAGCAGCCCCAAATTGTGAAACAGATTATGGGTAAAATTTTACATCAGTTTCAGGCAAGGTAATGTTTTTAAAGACCTCTTAATCCTATTTGATAAACTGGCTCCAAGTGTTTTTTATCCACTTAAATGATACTAAAATCCATTACTTTGGAACTTGTAACCAGCTGAGTTTATGTATTACAAATCCACAGATATAAGAAGCCCAAAACCCATTAGCTGAAGACTTAAACAAATAGGTGATATATGTCATGCATGAGGATTAGACCTCATCCTTTAAATAAATTGACAGTTAATAATACTCCCCAATTTTGGCATAAAATATAAGCTCATTACCTCAGACACCATTGATTTGGGTTTTTAAAATGATTTATTTTGTATTTGAACCATGATCTATTTTTTTCGTGTTCTGAGAGGTAAACGACAACTAAACATAAAGAGGAAATTATCACGACCTATTTCAGAACTGTTTAAAACATAATAAGGGAAATGATTTAGAAAATAAGGCAGAAACTGCAATCAACCTTTACCTTTATCAGAGCAGGTCTGACATACCTCTGCAAGCAAAGTGTGTCTTGCATGCTTTTCCAGACCCATAACTTTGCCATTTGTCAGTATACAGGCCTCTGACCCTCAGTCTCTTCCTGCTTTTGTCATCTCTAATTACTGCCCATTTTGTTCCCCGAAGAGCTTATTAAACGCTGAGCCTGCTCTCACCATCTTCACTTCCCATTCATTCCTTAGCTCACTGTAATGCATCTTTATCATCTCCCATTTTTTTCTATTAGGTCAAATGTAATATTGATGTAGCCAAAAATCAGTGCATGCATTCAAGACTTTATTATTGGTCCTCTCTACTCAGATATGCCTCAGATAGGCATAACCTCAGATATGAAGATGACACCATCCTATGGCAGAAAGCAAAGAAGAACTAAAGAGCCTCTTGATGAACGTGAAAGAGGAGAGTGAAAAAGTTGGCTTAAAACTCAACATTCAGAAAACTAAGATCATGGCATCCGGTCCCATCGCTTCATTGCAAATAGATGGGGAAACAGTGGCTGACTTTATTTTGGGAGGCTCCAAAATCACTGCAGATGGTGATTGCAGCCATGAAACTAAAAGACTCTTACTCCTTGGAAGAAAAATTATAACCAACCTAGACAGCATATTTAGAGAAGGCAATGGCACCCCACTCCAGTACTCTTGCCTGGAAAATCCCATGGACGGAGGAGCCTGGTGGGCTGTAGTCCATGGGATCGTGAAGATTCGGACACGACTGAGTGACTTCACTTTCACTTTTCACTTTCATGCATTGGAGAAGGAAATGGCAACCCACTCCAGTGTTCTTGCCTGGAGAATCCCAGGGACGGCGGAGCCTGGTAGGCTGCCGTCTATGGGGTCGCACAGAGTTGGACACGACTGAGGCAACTTAGCAGCAGCAGACAGCATATTAAAAAGCAGAGACATTACTTTGCCAACAAAGGTCCATCTTGTCAAATCTTTGGTTTTTCCAGTAGTCATGTATGGATGTGAGAGTTGGACTATAAAGCAAGCTGAGTGCTGAAGAACTGATGCTTTTGAACTGTGGTGTTGGAGAAAACTCTAGAGTGTCCCTTGGACTGCAAGGATATCCAAACAGTCCATCCTAAAGGAACTCAGTCCTGAATATTCATTGGAAGGTCTGATGCTGAAGCTGAAACTCCAATACTTTGGTCACCTGATGTGAAGAACTGACTCATTGGAAAAGACCCTGATGCTGGGAAAGATTGAAGGCGGGAGGAGAAGGGGACGATAGAGGATGAGATGGTTGGATGGCATCACCGACTGGATGGACATGAGTTTGAGGAAACTCTGGGAGTTGGTGATGGACAGGGAAGCCTGGCGTTCTGCAGTCAATGGGGTTGCAAATATTCGGACTCGACTAAGCGACTGAACTGAACTGAACTGTATCTCACACAGCTGACCTGTCTATCTCTCTTTAAACTTTTAGCTTTCATGAGCTGTCATTCTTCTGCTTAAATCCCTCAGTAAATTCTCACTCTCTATAGAGAAGTCCACAGTTAATAGCCTGACTTAAAAACTGCCTTCATATTCAAGACCTTGATTACCTCTTCAATTTCATCTTTGGCTTTCCTCTAACATTCCTCTATCCCCTCTCAGCATTCAGTGTAACCACTAAACTAAAGTCATTATGAGTTTTTTCTGATTCAGTGAACTTACCATGTCCTTTCTTGACTACTTCCCCTTCCCAGAACACATTTTCTTTAACCCTCATTAACTCACATTTCTTTAACCCTCAGCTTATCCATCATTTCTTGAAGGAAGTCTTCTCTGATATCCACATCCTAATTAGTGGCTCTCTCTATGCACTTTTGTAGGGCCAGGCATTTCCCTTAACCATAGCCATTGTTAGAATGTAGTGTGATTACTTCTTCAGTTTCCTTGGCAGGTTTTGTATGGTACCAAAGAATAACCACAGCTGTCTGAAAAAGACATTTAAATATTCCTCCTTTATCCAACTACTTATTTGTGTATGACCAGCATTTTTTCACATATTTCAACAAAATAACATCACACGCACCTAAATGTAAAAGCTGCTGTCTTAGATATACCATAAACTGCTTTTATTAAGCCAGATAGATTTGCAAGGGATATAAAATAGTGTCACTCTTATAATTATTGTTTGTTTGTTTTGGAGAATGTATTTATTTTTATAGACATGCTAATATGATGTAATGGATTGCTATTTTAAAATTATTAGAATTTTAACATTTCTCAGTTTTGGTATGGATGTAACTTACAAAAAATAAAGTTCTTCGACATCCTCAATAATTGTAAGGCTATTTTAGAGTTCTGAAACAAAAAAGTTTGAAAGCTGCTGCTATTCAGGAAAACTGACAACAGTATTGATCCTGTGTTTATTTATTTTGTTGTTGTTGTTCAGTTGTTATGTCCAACTGTTTGCAACCCCATGGACTGCAGCATGCCAGGCTTCCCTGTCCTTCACTATCTCCTAGCGTCTGCTCAAGTCCATTGAGTCGGTGATGCTAGCTAATCATCTCATCCTCTGCCTCCGCCTTCTTCTTGTGCCTTCCATCTTTCCCAACACCGGGGTCTTTTCCAATGAGTCAGGTCTTTGCATTAGGTGGCCAAAGTGTTTCTCTTAGCATTACTTTGTAGTTTTTAGTGTAGTGAACTTGCAGTATTTTATTTTATTTTATTTTTTCCTCATTTTAGTTTTTGCTGAAATGTGGGGAGTTTTATTTATTATAACAAAATATACAAATAAAAAAATTTTTCTCTTTCCCATTGTTTCTGTTAGAACGTAGAAGTGTAATTGAATTTTGTCTCACTTTTGTATTTTGTGATCTTGCTAAATTCACTTTTTAGTTATAGTCATTGTTTTGTGGATTCTTTAAGATTTCAAATGCAAACAATTAAAAAATAAACAAGCTTTACTTCTTTTTCAGTTTTCATGCCTTTTAATTACTTTGCCACTGTGGTTATATCCATTAGTAAATTTTTAATTGAAGCACTGAAAGCAGATATCTTCTTTTTCCTAATCTCAGAGGAGGAGTTTTTAGTTTTTGACCATGTGGTATATAGGACGTTTGTTTTTTGTAGATGTTGTTTCCTGGGTTAAAGAAGTTGCCTCTTATTCATAGTTAAGTAAGAGTTTTTAAAATAGATGGGTGTTGAATTTTGGCAAATGCTTCTTCTGTATCTTTCTACATCTATGTGAGTTTACTATGCTTTCCTTTTTTTAATTCAGTTAATATATAGAAATTACTATATAGCTTGATTGATTTGAATATTTAATCTCTACTTTCCTAATATAGAAATCATTTGGTCATCATATATATACCTTTTTATATATTGCTGAATTAAACTTGCTAATACCTTGTTTACAATTTTTGCAACTATGATAAATGATATTGGTCATTCATTTCAGGTCTTGGTAATGTCTTTGTCAATTTTGTGCCAGTATTTCCTGGCCTGCTTAGAGAAATTGGAAGTATTCTTTTCTATTTCTTGAAGTGTTCTTTTCTATTTCTAATTCTAGTAAGATTAGCATTGTTTTTGAAATGTACTATAGAATTCACAGTGAAATCATCTGAGTTCCTTCTTCCTCTGCTTTTTGTTCTGTGCAGGCCCTCAATGAGTTAGATGATGCCCAGAACTCTGAGGGGGGCAGTTGACTTTCCGACTTTACCAATACAAATACTAATCTCATCTAAAAACACCTTCACAGACATACCCACAAGCAGTGTTTAATCTGGGCACCCTATGATGCAGTGAGGTTGACACAGAATTAATCTTCACATGGATAATTCCCATTTTGTTTTTCATTTGCTTAGGGTTTTCTAAAAATTTTAGATAGATTTTTCTTATCAAATTGGGCACACTTTTGCTTATTATTTTTTTATATTTTTTTCTGCTCTTTTATCTCCCTTTTATTCTTTATACAACTTCAATTACTAATGTTTATCAGCTTATTTTGTCACAGTCAGTAAGGTTTTGTTCTTAATTTCTTATCTCTGATTTTTAGATTGATTAATTCTTTTTATATGTCTTCAAGTTAACTAATGCTTTCATTTCAGATATTGTGCTCTTTAGTTCTAGAATTTCAATTTATTCATTTTAAATAATTTTTATTTATCAGCTGAGATTTCCCATCTTTTCATTCATTTAAACCATTTTTCCTTAAGTTAATTTTAGCATATAGTTAACTTTAGCTGCAGCCGATCTCTGAATTTTGTAACCAGTGTTATAATAATGGTTGAGACCTCAGTTCATTTCCCTCAACCTTCAGTCAGGTTCCTTGATGTCTCCCTCGTGTATTGGCAGTACAAGGTTTAGCCCAGAACGGGGACAGGATTTATACAGTATTGTGGGCCCTTCTTCATTTCTTCCCTCATTTTCTTGCTACTCTGGCAGTTCTAGATTCTGTTCTCTGACTAATCAAGCCACTAAGAGTATGGTCGTATTTAAATTTCAGCCATCCCACACAGCAAGGACTGGAATTGTACCCATAGGAGAGAATCCACACAGATAAATTCACCTAGTACAATTTCCTTATTTCAAGAGTTGATTATCTTTGAGTTTTTGATCAGTTTTAATCTCCAGTGTTTTCAAGTATTAGAAGTGGAGCTGCTAATATCTTTTAGTTTTTATTCCTGAAATAGCAACAGAAATGACAGAATTATTTGCTTAAAGGGCAAGAGTTCCTTGGAACAAACCATAATTAAGCAACATTTATGCTGAAAATTCTGTTTATTGCATTTTCATAGTACAGTGCTATGCTGGAGAGGAAAATCATTGTGCTTGTTCTTTATCACAGATAAAATTTTTCATGGCTCTTGTTATGTGGAGCTAATCAATGGAATGCTCAGAGGTAACGTTTTAAGTCATTGCCTGTGCTTAGACCTGTATTAAGTACTCAATGCAGATTATTTCATTTAATTCTTGCAAACCTTCCAAAAGGTAAATACTAACATTATCCTTACTATATAGATGAGGAAATTGAGTCTAAATAACTGGTGAACTTAACTACTGTTAAGTGATAGGGTTAAACTTTAAGACCAAGAAGATGGTCTTCCAAATTCGCTCACAATCCCAGTTTGTGTCTCCCTGTTATTATTGAAGGGACATCTAGCAATTCCTTTTTAGAAAAAGCTGGCAGTACGAGGTCCTTTCCTGCAGCAGAATGGTCAGGTAGGTTCAAAATTTTGTGTGCCTTCTCTATATCATGCCCTTCAATCTGCAATATTAGTATTATCTCATTTAATTTTTATAATAGCCCTATAAGCTAAGGGCTTCCCTTATGACTCAGCTGGTAAAGAATCCACCTACAATGCAGGAGACCTGGGTTCGATCCCTGGGTTGGGAAGATCCCCTGGACAAGGGAAAGGGTACCTACTCCAATATTCTGGAGAATTCCATGGACTGTATAGTCCACGGGGTCTCAAAGAGTCAGACATGACTGAGAGATTTTCACTTCACTATAAGCTTTAAGACTGATACTATTATTGTATTTTATAGATAAGAAAACAGTGACCTTGAGAATTTTATATAACAAGCCTAAAATCAGACCTTGACAAGGGCAGGAACATAAATATCTCAGCCTCTATTCATCTCATACTGCCTTCTGCTCCTCAGTGTTGCCTCTTTAGTTCCAGTCTCCCTTATATATCTCACTTGCCCTTCTTTGTTAATGTCACTCCAGTTTAATTCAGAACCATAGAAATGATGGCAAAGGTAGTGAAACAAGCTCCAAAAAATGAAACAAAACAAAACATCAAATCAAAATCCTATTAGTTATCTCTACCAGTATAAAGTGATTTTTATTATAGTCTTTTAATATGTTGCCTTCTTTTTTGCAGATCAAGCACAGCTTTATACTTAATATTTGAGATATTTTCATATGCAGATACTTTTTTTATGCATCACAAGGTGGTTTGGTTTCTATAAAAATATGAGCAATGTTTCAGTGGCTTCCAAGCACATGAATTATTTAGGATTTTACATTAATTCATCTCATTTACTAGAGTGTCCCTGGGACATATTCATTTACACAGGAAGGATTTCATGGGAAACATTTTAAAAGCCATAATAATAATAATGGCCAAATAGAAGTCCCAAATCACTGTAAACTACCTTCTACTCTCAGATTGCACGTGGCATATTTACAAAATTTTCATGAGGCTTTTAACTTGGCAGAGCTCATTTAAGATGTCCAAATTACTTATTTGCATCTTGCTCTGAATAAACTGTCTAGATTCAATTACCTGATACCTCACTCTGAATCACCGTAATCCAGGTCTCTAGTTATTATACGCCTTCTGTTGTTTGATTATCTCCTTCTTCAAGAGCAAAATTATAAAATCAAGCCTTGAATTGCATAAATCGACTTTCCTCATCTGTGCAATAACATTGAGTTAGGGAAATTTACTTGAAGTAGATTGGAGTTAATTAGGAACTTCCCACTTGCCTCTCATTTTCCCTTCCTTCTTGTAACCTGTCAATGTTCTGACCACAAATTCGTTGTCATTTTCAGTTAAACCAGGAGAGTTTATTTCCTGCATGCACCTTTCTCATCATCGCTCCTGGAACAGACAATTGAAATTCTGGTCAGTTTGGTCTGTCATGGCAGATGGTTTCCAAACCATCTGCTATCTCAGAAAACAATCCGTTGTGACAAACCCCAAGCCAAATTACAACCCTGATATTGTACTTGAAGTCAGCACAAAGATTAATAGCCTGCCATGGCTAACTGTCAGGCGTTTTGACTAAGCAAAAAGAGACTCCAGATTGTACTATCTGGCAAGATGTTCCAAGTGATAAGGTGAGCTCCTGTGTTAATTCTTCATTAGGATGGGGAATGCCTTAAATAATTATTAATAATGCCTATGTTATCCATCTACAGGGGACTGTTAAATAGGAATTGCCCTTTATCTCTTATCCTAGAGAATCTTGTCAGGCCTTAATTAAGTTATCCATTAGTCTCCACAAATGGACTGGCTATATATTTATCTGAGAGAGATAACAGTTGCTAGTCATGTTTTGTGAAAAATAGAGTTTATAAGGAATGCTTTTTCATCCTTAATGGAATAGAACAGAGAATAGCTTTCATGTTTTCCTATGCTAGAATTCTATTAGTACATTGTTTCCAGTCACCAGATCCTTTTAACTCATCCTGAGGTATTCTCTCCAGTCTGGTTGCTCTTCTCATCTCTCAGACATTCTTCACCTTCTCTCTGACCCACCGCAGCAGCCTCTTTTCTTGTTCCTCTCATTGCATCCTCCTTATTCCAGCCCATCTTTCATATTCCACATCCATGTTATATTTTTTTTAGAAGACAAATCTATCCTGCCAAATTGCCCCTTAAAAGTCTTTGTTGCGTCTCCATTCCCTAAATTATGAAGCTGTAAAGTTTTATAATAATATAAAGGGACATTTCTAATCTGAAGGAAAATAACTCTGCTGCCTTTTTTTCTTGATGTTCAACCACCAATGTACTGAGCGGTGCAGCCACACCAAATTCCTAAGTTACCTTGTACTCCCCAGGTTTTCTTCCCTCTATGCCTTCTGCATATGTGCTGTCCTGCTGCCATCATGGTTTAGAGATTTGCTCTATGCAGCACAGTCTCTTTCATTCTTCATAACTCAGTTTATAGATTTATTTATGAATTTTTACTACTTTAGCCAGAGTCAGACATTTCTTTTTTTCTGGATGCTGATAGCACTTTTATGATAACTTTATAATAGTACTTACCAGTTTTTACTGCAATAATCTATTGACATGTTTTCCTCTTAATACGCTGTAATATCTTCAAGAAAAAAACAGATTCCTGTAGGTCTTGACATAGTTAGGATTTTAAAAAATACATGCAATATATTAGGTGTCCAACCCAACAGTTGATGCTTAATGCATTGATTTAGCTGACTGATGATTCCAGGAATATAAGTAATTGCCTGAGTTTGGAACTTTCTGTCTCCATTGTCTTGAAGAGTGACTGGAAATTAATGGTTATCTATCTATCAATATTAGAGATGGGTTTAACAAGCCAATTAGTGTGTTTGTCCATTCTTTTCTTAAGAGGCATTTACTGTATCATTTGCTGTATCTCTGACACAACATTTTAATATATACTGCCAACACACAGGAACTGGGAAGTATGTCTGGGAAATAAAAAAACAAGAAGAGATAGAATAAAATGTGACAACTGAAATGGACCTTAGGGAGTTATATAGATAGTTATTTTCAAATTCTTTTTAGTTGATTGACCTATTCTTTAAATGAAATCGTATACAAATACCTAATTTATATTGTTGTTGTTTAGTCACTAAGTCATGTCCGACTCTTGTAACCTCATGGACTGTAGTATGTCAGGCTCCTCTATTCTCCACTGTCTCGCAGACTTTGCTCAAATTCATGTCCATTGAGTTGGTGATGCTATCTAATCATCTTTTCCTCTGCCGCCCCATTCTACTTTCACCTTTAATCTTTCCCAGCATCAGGGTGTTTTCCAGTGAGTCTGCTCTTTGCATCAGGTGGCCAAAGTATTGGAGCTTCAGCTTCAGCAACAGTCTTCCAATGAATAATCAAGGTTGAATTCCTTTAGGATTGACTGGTATGATCTCTCCTTGCAATTCAAGTGACCCTCAAGTGTCTTTTCCAGCACAATTTGAAAGCATCAGTTCTTTGGCACTCAGCCTTCTTTATGGTCCAACTCTTACATCTGCTTATGACTACTGGAAAAACCATAGCTTTGACTACACAGACCTTTGTTGGTAAAGTGATGTCTCTGCTTTTTAATATGCTAAGATTGTCATGGCTTTCCTTCCAAGGAGCAAGCATCTTTTAATTTCATTGTTGCAGTCACCAACTGCGATGATTTTAGAACCCAAATCAAATTTATACAACAGATAAAAGAATAGCTGCTCAGTTTGCAGTAAAAGGTAAAAACAGAGATCTACTTTCATGGTCATATCTTTTTAAGAGACACTTGGGGCATCCCTGGGAGTCCTAAAGTTCCAGGTTACAAGATTGGAACTGGTCTATACTGATCCCCTTGTTTTGTATATTAAAGAATTAATATAAAGCCTATTTATCTGTTTTGTATTCTTTCTTTTATCTGTTTGCTATTCTTTTTATTTATTTATTTATTTCGTGTCTGGCTAGGCAGAGTTTAAAGAGTTCCAGCGTATTCTGCTGGTACATCTATTAACTTTCAGACAGAATTTATATTTTTATGTTTTTTCCTATACTGAAAAGTAAATGCTTGTGTGTGTGCATTTTGTTGTTGTCAAATTGTGTAGGCCCAATAAAAATGAACTGTTTGCTCTTCTTTAAAAAGAAAAAAAAAAAAGAATTAATATAACTAAAATCCGTAAAGGCCAAGGGATTTGATAAAGTCACAGTGTTTGAAAGAGAAAAACATTGCTGGATCCACTGACTTTCACTTCTGGTTGTTTTGTTTCTATTCCTGGAAATCAAGGTTGGTGGGTCAAAAACAAATCTGACATAAAAGACTGGGTAGTTGCCAACTACTCTCACAGACTACAAATACTCAAGGTGCCTGTAGATAGCAAATACAAGACAATTATTGTGGAGGCAACGAAAATGCTTATAAACTGCATTTTTAATTCAGTTCAGTCGCTCAGTTGTGTCTGACTCTTTGCAGCCCCATGGGCTGCAGCACGCCAGGCTTCCTTGTCCATCACCAACTCCCAGAGATGGCTCAGACTCATGCCCATCGAGTTGATGATGCCATCCAACCATCTCATCCTCTGTCGTCCCCTTCTCCTCCTGCCCTCAGTCTTTCCCAGCATCAGGGCCTTTTCCAATGAGTCAGTTCTTCACATCAGTGGCCAAAGTGTTAGCCAGCTTCAGCTTCAGCATCAGTCCTTCCAATGAATATTCAGGACTGATTTTCTTTAGGATGGACTGGTTTGATCTTTCAGTTCAGGGACTCTCAAGAGTTCTTATCCAATACCACAGTTCAAAAGCATCAATTCTTCAGTACTTGGCTTTCTTCATAGTCCAGCTCGCACATCCATACATGACTACTAGAAAAACCATGGCTTTGACTAGATGGACTTTTGGCAAAGCAATGCCTCTGCTTTTTAATACGCTGTATAGGTTGGTCATAGCTTTCCTTCCAAAGCGCAAGCATCTTTTAACTTCATGGCTGCAATCACCATCTGCAGTTATTTTGAAGCCCAAGAAAATAAAGTCTGTCACTGTTTCCCCATCTATTTTCCATGAAGTGATGGGACTGGATGCCAAGATCTTAGTTTTTTGAATGTTGAGTTTCAAGTCAGCTTTTCACTCTCCTCTTTCACTTTCATCAAGAGGTTCTTCAGTTCTTCTTTGCTTTCTGACATAAAGGTGGGGTCATCTGCCTGTCTGAGATTATTGATATTTCTCTTGGTAATCTTGATTCCAGCTTGTACTTCATCCAGCCCAGCATTTCTCATGATGTACTCTGCATATAAGTTAAATAAGCTGGTTGACAATATACAGCCTTAATGTTCTCCTTTCCAATTTGGAACCTGTCCATTGCTCCAGTTGCATCTTGCCCTGCAGACATATTTCTCAGGAGGCAGGTAAGTTGGTCTGGTATTCCCATCTCTTGAAGAATTTTGCACAGTTTTTGTGATCAGCAGAGTCAAACGCTTTGACATAGTCAATAAACTATGAGCCATGCCATCTAGGGCCACCCAAGATTATGGGTCATGGTGGAGGGTTCTGACAAAACGTGGTCCCCTGGAGAAGGGAATGGCAAACCACATCAGTATTCTTGACTTGAGAATCCCATGGACAGTATGAAAAAAACTGCATCATAAGATGATATAAATCGTTTGGAAAAGAAGTAGAAATAAGTGCCAGAGCTACAGTGAAAGGTGTCTGATTAAGGAAAGTTTTTGGGTTGAAGTTATATTACCTTCTGCTAAGAACAAGATTAAAGGACCCTTTTGAAAATACTATTACCTTTTGAACTAACCATTAAGAGATAAACATTTTAAAATAATAACAATCTTTAAGTTTGTGTAATAACAAACTTGAAGTAAAATAAAGTAGTTAAGTGTCATTCCTCAATTTTTCTTCCCTTGTTTTGGTCTCTTTGTAGAAAATCATGTCACTGACTTGCTTGTCAGTTCAGTTCAGTTTCGTTCAGTTGCTCAGTCAGGTCCAACTCTTTGTGACCCCATGAACCACAGCACGCCAGGCCTCCCTGTTCATCACCAACTCCTGGAGTCCACCCAAACCCATGTTCATTGAGTCGGTGATGCCATCCACCCATCTCATCCTCTGTCTTCCCCTTCTCCTCCTACCCTCAATCTTTCCCAGCATCGGGGTCTTTTCCAAGTGAGTCAGCTCTTTGCATCAGGTGGCCAAAGTATTGGAGTTTCAGCTTCAACATCAGTCCTTCCAATGAACACCAGGACTGATCTCCTTTAGAATGGACTGGTTGGATCTCCTTGCAGTCCAAGGGACTCTCAAGAGTCTTCTCCAACACCACAGTTCAAAAGCATCAATTCTTTGGCGCTCAGCTTTCTTTATAGTCAAACTGTCACAGCCATACATGACCACTGGAAAAAACATAGCCTTGATTAGACAGACCTCTGTTGACAAAGTAATGTCTCTGCTTTTTAATATGCTGTCTAGGTTGGTCATAGCTTTCCTTCCAAGGAGTAAGCGTCTTTTAATTTCATGGCTGCAATTACTATCTGCAGTGATTTTGGAGCCCCCCAAAAGAAAGTCTGACACTGTTTCCACTGTTTCCCCATCTATTTGTGATAGGATCGGATGCCATGATCTTAGTTTTCTGAATGTTGAGCTTTAAGTCAACTTTTTCACTCTCCTCTTTCACTTTCGTCAAGAGGCTTTTTAGTTCCTCTTCACTTTCTACCATAAGGGTGGTGTCATCTGCATATCTGAGGTTATTGATATTTCTCCCGGCAATCTTGATTCCAGCTTGTGCTTCATCCAGCCCAGTGTTTCTCATGATGTACTCTGCATGTAAGTTAAATAAGCACAGCGACAATATATAGCCTTGATGTACTCCTTTTCCTATTTGGAACCAGTCTGTTGTCCCATGTCCAGTTCTAACTGTTGCTTCCTGATCTGCATATAGGTTTCTCAAGAGGCAGGTCAGGTGGTCTGGTATTCCCATCTCTTCCAGAATTTTCCACAGTTTATTGTGATCCACACAGTCAAAGGCTTTATCCATCAGTAATTCTACACTGCCTTAAGGATGAAAATTAAATTCCTTGGCAGGACATGCTATTTATACTTTCTTTCACTTTTCCAACCTCAGCTCTCTTGAAATTTCCATTTCCATTCCACACTATGACTGTGTATTCATTATTTACACACTTCTGTTTCACAGTTCTGAAGGTTTGCAATTACTGTTCCTGACTTCACTGCCCCATCCATGCAGTTTCATAATAATGCACTGTGCCCTCTTCCCTCTAAAACTTACAAACCTGTATGAAAAGCATGTGCTGTGTTCTGTGCCTAATAGGGACTGTGTTATATGCCATTATGCTGTCCATATTTATCACAATATATAACATAAAGTGGAGCCCTAATAGACATTTCTGGATTTCAATTTATTCTAAAATCCATTTGATTGGAATAAAACAATCAGGGATGCCAAAAATCCTTTTATATCTCTCCTTACATACCTGCCTGAAATTTCTGTCATCTCTTTCTTCCTTTTTTTGTAGTGTTCAGTATTTCCTGAAGCACCTGTGCATACATTTTTTTTAAAAAGTGAACAAATAATCTCTAAAGGAAATAATACATTTCAAGGAAATGAGTCCTTTAGGTTAATCCAATCCTATAAATTTTGTTAGAAAAAGAAAATGCATTATTTGCTAGAAGTAAGATGTTGATTCCCTAATACCCAATTTACTTAAGTGGGAGGATTCAGATTGGAATAAGGGAATGGTAAGTTTTAATAAAAAGTCAAATGGATCATCATGGTGGGGTATTGTGGGAAACCTAGAAACAGCATAATGATTGGGAAGAGTGAGGTCAGAAGAGGAGATTAGTGTTTTCAGAAGTAGAGAGAAAAGAAAAGAGGTATTAGAATATATGGAACTCAAATATCAATTTGTTTTTCATAAAAATTTGTAAAGTAGGCTTTCTGTTTATATTTCTCTTAGTATTGGATGATATATATTTTGAGCAAGAATACCCCATGTCCAAATTTATAGTTTAAAGCAATGTCCAAATTTATAATTTGAAGCACATATATCACAAAAATGAGGCTCTTATGGCAGAGGTAGCTGACCTCCCTTAAAAGATGAAACAGATACCACAACCATTCAATGTAGAATCAAAGAGAAGATTTAATTATAAGTTAAGTCAGTTTTGAAACATCTTTCCTTAAATCTGTAACTAGAATGGTGACCTGAATCATAGATTTTAATTCCAACATTAATCAAAATCATAAATGTGATACTGGCATTAAAATATTTAACTTTGATTAAACTATTGTCGTAGTTGATGTGAGAAACTATCACACTAATATGTAAAATTTAAAGACTAATAGGATGAAGAGCATTAAAGAAATAGAAAACGTATAGAAGAAAACATTGCTCTTGATAGTTAAGAAAATACAGACATACCTAGGTCCTCTATAACAATAAATAGAATTAACTTATCTATAAAAATATTTTCAGAACTCCTAGAAGCAAACATAGGGAAAATCCTTTGACATGGGTCAGGCTGGGGCTTATTTTGGATTTGACACAGAAAGCAAAAGTAAACACATGAAACAAAATCAAACTAAAAAGCCTCTGCAACAGCAAAATAAATTTTAAACAAAATGAAAAGGCAACCTAAAAAGTGGGGGAAAAGTTTTGCAAACCATACATCTGATAAGAAGTTAATATCTAAAATAAGCAAAACCAAATAATCAAAAATGAATAAAGCACCTAAAAAATAGACAATTTTCCAAAGAAGGTATTCCAATGGCCAACAGCTGTGTGAAAAGGTATTCAGTATCACTGATCATTAGGAAAAAGCAAATCAAAAAAACCACAGTAAGCTATTATCTCACACCTGGTAGAATGGCTGTCATCAAAGAGACAAGAGATAATGACTGATGGTAAGGATAAGGAGAAAGGGGAACCTTTGTGTATTATTGGTTGGAATGTAAACTGGTACAGCCACTAAGCAAAACACTATGGAGATTGCTAAAAAATTAGAAACAGAACCACTATACGATCCAGCAATTTTGCTTCTGGGTATATATCTAAAGGAAGTAAAATCAATATCCCAAAGAGATATCTGCACCCCCATTTTTATTGCAACATTATTTATAATAGCCAAGGCATGAAAACAACATTAGTGTGCATTGACAGATGAATCAATAAAGAAAAGGTGGTATATATGCACACGATTGAATACTATTCAGCCGTGAAAATGAAGGATATCCTGCTATTTGCAATAACAGGGACAGACTTTGAAAGGGCATTACGCTCAGCGAAATGAGTCTGATCAAGAAACACAAGTAGAGTATGACCTCACTCATATGTGAAATCTATGAAAAAACAAACTCACTGAAACAGAGAACGCATTGTGTGCCAAGTCTCTCAGTCAGGTCCAACTGTGCAGCCCCGTGGACTGTAGCCGCCAGGCTCCTCTGTCCCTGGGATTCTCCAGGCAAGAATGCTGGAGTGGGTGCCATGCCCTCCTCCAGGGGACCTTCCCAATCCAAGTCTCCCACATTGCAGGTGGAATATTTACCAGTTGAGCTACCAGGGAAGCCCAGAGAATGCATTGGTGGTTGTCAAAGGCAGGGGGAATTGGGTGAGAGTGGCCAAAGTACAAACTTCCAGTTATGAGATAAATAGGTTGGGAGCATATCGTGTTAGCTATAGTTAAAAATACTGGACTGTATTTTTAAAACTTGCCAAGAAGGTATATCTTATAAGTTCTTATCATAAGGACAAAAAATTGTAATAATATGAAGTGATGGATGTTAACTAACCTTATTGTAGTAATTATTTCACAATATATACATATATAAAATCATTATATTATACATTTTAAACTTATACAATATTATATGTCAACTATATTTCAATAAAACTGGAAAAATTTGTTTTCAGTATAGGCCACAAAATAAAATTGAATTCTGCATTTTATATAAGAATGCCACTTAAAACATCAGATTCATAAAGGATAAAATAATAGGCAAAGGTATCTATTATAATAAATTCAAACAAAAAGAGAACAGAGAATCACAATCTTAATGTCCATCAAGGTAGAATTCAAGTCAAAAAGCACTAGCTGAAACAAGAATGCCTGAAGTATGATTTTAGACAAAGGTAACAGTTTTAGTATGTTTCTCAACTGATAGCATAGTAGTACCTTTCATAAAGCAAACATTGCAAGAGATTACAGAAAAATAGAAGACACAAAATTGATAGGAAACTTTCATTTACTTTTCTGAGTCCAGAATAACATTAAGTGGCTAAAATTCAGGTATCATCTCTAACCATCATCCCTGGATGGTTCAGGACATCAGTTCCCCAACAACATATTTCAAATTTCTATTACCATGCTATTTTAGCTGTGAGTAATTGTATAAAATACAAACTCTTTTACCAGCCCTTCATTCTATAAATTGCTATGTAAATAACAGATTCACTTTTTGATCAGCGATTATGTCATTTCTTTCAAAGTATGTTGGTGACTGGTCAATGAGTATCTGTTATGCAGTTCACTAACAGGCAGTAAAGTGTATATATGTGTTTTCTTTTCCTCGATGGCTCAGACAATAGAGAATGCACTTGCAATGAAGTCCTGGGTTCAGTACTGGGGCCAGGAAGATCCCCTGGAGAAGGGAATGGCTACTTACTCCAGTATTCTTGCCTGGAGAATTCCACGGTGAAAGGAGCCTGGCTACAGTCCATGGAGTCGCAAAGAGTCGGACATGACTGAGTGACTAAGCACAACTTGTCTTTCAATGATAAACCTACATGTTGTTTTACAAAAATACATAATATGAACAGAGGCTTGTTCATCATATATAAAAGTGCAGCAAAGAAGTGAAAAGTGGTAACTCTCAAAGTGAAATCTGAATTGATATAAATGGATCCTGGAAGAAATAGCTGACCATGGGAATGTTGTCGCTGACACTGCCTAAGAGTTTATAGATGCATAGCCAGAGGATACGGCCTAGAGGAAGTGATGTCAGCAAAAAACTTCACATTAAAAGAACTCTCAGAGGCATTTTACACCATTGGAAATGTATAAAGGATTAAGTCTTGGATGTTGATCCAAACTTAGAAAAGAATATATCAATGTGCCCAAGCATACACAAAATACTTGCACTGTATAGTAAGTTAAACATTGTTATGTATTAAATACTAAACAAATATTCATTTTATAACTTTTTATTTCTCTTTAAATTTATAACTAATAGTAAGATAGTATTTATATTTTGACAGTTTCACCAGTATAATTTTTCCGATTATTAAAAATGCTTTGCCTAATTTGTTTATATTATCACTTGTATAAACCTACAGTAAATGCAAAGCAAGTACTTCTGTAAAAAAGAAGATTGAAAAAGCCTAAGTGACATAGCAAGAAGAAGATAAAGCTGATGAACATCTATTCAACTCAGTCCCTTAATAACAGAATATTTGCTTTCACATATCTATGGTAAATTCACAAATATAAGTATTTGGGGCCTCAAAAAATAAAACCTCAATAAATTCTAAAAGATACAAGTACTACAGACAAAATTCTTTGAGCACCAGAGAATAAAGCAAGAAATCAGTTACAAAATCAGAAAAAATAAGGACACATCTTTTCTTGGACACGTGAAATATCTGTTTTAACAACTTTTGATCTGAAAGGAAATACAAGGTAAAAACAGGAACTATGATATACAGTGAAAGTCCTATTCAGAGTGAAGTTTAAAGCTGAACATTTTTATGAGTAAAAACAAAATTTTCCTAAGTATTTAACATCAAAATTTAAAAAATAAAAGTGAAAGAATGAAAACAGAAAGAAGGAATTAATATAAAAAGAAACATAATGAATTAAAAACTTTAAAAATAATACATAATTCCTTAAAAATTTAAATAGCAAATAAATTAGTCTAATCTCAAAATAACAATAACAATGACAATTTCTTATATAGAATAAGAAATAAGTAATAATAACTTCATAATTTAATGAAATAAAGTGAGTATAAAAAAGTGTTTATAAATAATGTGAATTTAGATAAAAGGGATAATTTTCTAAGAAGACATAATTTACAAACTGGTTCTGAAGAGAAAAAAACAATAAAAATATTTCCATATATAAAGAAGTAAAAGAAAAGTGTTAGCAGCTCAGTCGTGTCCGACTCTTTGGGACCCCATGGAGTATGGTCCCAGGCTCCTCTGTCCATGGAATTCTCCAGGTAAGAATACTAGAGTGGATAGCCTTTCCCTTCTCAAGGATATCTTTCTGACCCAGGTATCAGACCCAGGTCTCCTGCATTGCAGGAAGATTCCTTACCATCTGAGCCATCAGGGACGACCTTCCATATATAAATACAGTGTCAAAGAGCTAGTCTTTCAAAAGCAACACATTCAAACAGTTTAATTGAAGAATTCTAACAACCTTTAATTCTAATATTATTGGAATTAAATAATAATAAAACAGTTAATTCCAATTATATTAAATTTTTTCCAAGGCATAGACAATATAGAAAAATTTCTGGTGCATTGTTTTAATGAAGTAGATGAAATGTTGACAAGCAAAACTGGGAAAACATAGTATAAAACTACAGACAAATCCTTCTTATGTGTATCAGTATAAACAATTCAATATAAAATATTAGAAAACAGAATTAAGGAACTCACACACTGGAACATGAGGAGTTCATTCTAGAGAAATAAGGATGTTTCAGTATTAAGAAATTCATTAATGAAATACATTAATGTATTCTATGATTATGAGTTATAACTATAATTCTGTGATTATCTTTGTAGAGTACTGCCATGACATTTAATTGAGGAATTTCTAACAAAGTTAGGAAAACACAAGGACATTCAGTTCAGTTCAGTCGCTCAGGCGTGTCCGACTCTTTGTGACCCCATGAATCACAGCACGCCAGGCCTCCCTGTCCATCACCAACTCCCAGAGTTCACACAGACTCACGTCCATCGAGTCAGTGATGCCATCCAGCCATCTCATCCTGTCGTCCCCTTCTCCTCCTGCCCCAATCCCTCCCAGCATCAGAGTCTTTTCCAATGAGTCAACTCTTCGCACGAGGTGGCCAAAGTACTGGAGTTTCAGCTTTAGCGTCACTCCTTCCAAAGAAATCCCAAGGCTGATCTCCTTCAGAATGGACTGGTTGCATCTCCTTGCAGTCCAAAGGACTCTCAAGAGTCTTCTCCAACACCACAGTTCACAAGGACATTAGCTGTACTAAATACTGTAACTAATTTCATACTACTATTAATATTGAACTAGACTTATAAGTCAATACACTTAGACAAGAAAAAGAACTATAGAAGTTAGAAAGGTGGAGGAGATAAAAATACTACTATCTGAAGACAAAAATAACTGCAAATCCAAGATAATTAACCAAAAAATTAAGAGATGTTAAAATTAACATTCACAAATTTATAGCTTTTGTACATATAAAAACCACCAAATATAAGATGCAATGAATCAGAGAGCTACATACATGACTCCTTCAAGAAATGTGTACTAATTAGAAGTTCTAATTAGATCTGGTAGACAGAGTGTCTGAAGAACTATGGATGGAGATTCATAATATTGTACAGGATTGAACTCGCATCTTCTGCATTGCCAAGTGGATTCTTTAGCACTGAGCCACCTGGGAAGCCCTGGAGATTGATTTAGAAATAGCCAAAAAGTATCCCTGGTGACTCAGATGGTAAAAAACCTGTCTGCAATGCAGGGGACCAGGATTGGATCCTTGGGTTGGCAAGATCTCCTGGAGAAGGAAATGGCTACCCACCTCAATATTCTTGGAGCTTTCCTGGTGACGCAGGTGGTAAAGAATCTGCCTGCAATATGGGAGACCTGGGTTTGATCTCTAAGCTGGAAAGATCCCTGGAGAAGGGAACAGCTAACCACTACAGAATTCTTGCCAGGGCTACAGTCCACAAGGCTGCAAAGAGTTGGACACCACTGAACAAATAACACTTTTCACTTTCAAAAAATGTTTCAGCTGAAAACAAGCAAAGGCCTAAAAGCAGAATAATCTGGAATTCCTTAGTGTAGGGGCAAATCCTAAAATGCCTCTGGATAGGTTTATGCCTAAGGATTGACTTTAAGGGTTTAAACCACGAGACAATATATGTTCATACTGATGACCCTTGAGTCATCAACAAAATTCCAATTAATTGATTTCCTCTTTATGGATACCAAAAAAGCAAAAGTATACCTAAAGAAGGTTTTTCCTTCTAAAATGTTTCAAATGTTAAAAACCATGATGAATGCAGGACCATATTTCACTAATGGAATATGAATTAATATAGACTCATCCACCAAGAATCCTGATAAGATATTGATGTACCATGTCTACTTTTTAATCACACATAAGAATGCATGTCATCTAAGTTATAATGGAATGATCTGTCTGAAAATCTAACACTATTAAGACTTGTAAAAATCGCTTGGTGACCTACATGAAATAAAATCTATGATTAAAAATTACTTTTGGTAAAAATTATTTTTGTTTTATGGCAGCAAAACAAATTGTTTTCTGGGGTATATAAAAATATGGGAGTGAAAGTAACTAGTCATTCCTCCCTGATATTTCAGCAAGTCATGGGGCCTAGGGAAGCAAACTGGGACAATAAGTATTGAGTCTTTATTACAGCTCTATTTCAGTTCAGTTCAGTTGCTCAGTCGGGCCCGACTCTGTGACCCCATGGACTGCAGCATGCCAGGCTTCCCTATCCGTCACCAACTCCCAGAGCCTACTCAAACTCATGTCCATTGAATCGATGAGGACATCCAACCATCTCACCCTCTGTCATCCCTTTCTCCTCCTGCCTTCAATTTTTCCCAGTGTCATGGTTTTGTCCAATGAGTCAGTTCTTCGCATCAGCTGGCCAAAGTTCTGGCTTCAACATCAGTCCTTCCAATGAATATTCAGGACTGATTTCCTTTAGGATGGACTGGTTGGATCTCCTTTGAGTCCAAGGGACTCTCTAGAGTCTTCTCTAACACCACATTTCAAGAACATCAATTCTTTGATGCTCAGCTTTCTTTATGGTCCAACTCTCACATCCATACATGACAACTGGAAAAAACATGGCTTTGATTAGATGGACCTTTGTTGGCAAAGTGATGTCTCTGCTTTTTAATATGCTGTCTAGGTTGGTCAAAACTTTTCTTTCAAGGAGCAAGCATCTTTTAATTTCATGGCTGCAGTCCCATATGATTTAGAGCCCCCCAAAATAAAGTCAGTCACTGTTTCCATTGTTTCCCTATCTATTTGCCATGAAGTGATGGGATCAGATGCCATGATCTTAGTTTTTTGACTGTTGAGTTTTAGGCCAACTTTTTCACTCTCCTCTTTCACTTTCATCAAGAAGCTCTCTAGTTCTTCTTCACTTTCTGCCATAAGGGTGGTGTCATCTGCCTACCTGAGGTTATTGATATTTCTCCCAGCAGTCTTGATTCCAGCTTGTGCTTTATCCAGCCCAGCATTTCTCATGATGTATTCTGCATATAAGTTAAATAAACAGGGTGACAATATACAGCCTTGACGTATTCCTTTCCCGATTTGGAACCAGTCTGTTGTTCCATGTCCAGTTCTAACTGTTGCTTCTTGACGTGCATATAGATTTTTTTTCAGGAGGCAGGTAAAATGTTCTGGTATTTCCATCTCTTTAAGAATTTTTCATAGTTTGTTGTGATCCACACAGTCAAAGGCTTTGACATAGTCAATAAAGCAGAAGTAGCTGTTTTTCTGGAATTCTCTTGCTTTTTCAATGATCCAATGGACGTTGGCAATTTGATCTCTGGTTCCTCTGCCTTTTCTAAATCCAGCTTGAACATCTGGATGTTCATGGTTCACAGCTCTATTTAGTTAGCCATTAGGTCTGTTCATAATAGTCTTCCTTGATGGTAGTTTCAGAGTGAAAGAAATGAAACCATTTGTTTCCTTTGGCATTGAGGGTATAGTTTTGTAAATACTCAGTAATTGAATACTGCAGTTTTTACATTTTAAAATACTTTGGTAGAAACTGCATGTATAAAACCTCCAGTTTCACAAAAACTCTGAACTAGGCACCCATAGAGAAGCTATTTGTGTGTCTGTGTGCGTGTGTGTGTCCACGAGCGCATGTGTGCAAATGCAATGATCTAGCTTACGGTTATGCCTTTGCTGCATATATGCCAGTGTGACACTGAAACACCCAACAGAGGCTTACAAGTTTTAATTCACCTCATGTAAGCAAATGCTTAATTTCTTTTATCAAACTCATTTGCAGAAACATGAGATACAGAGATAATTAAAACATCGTATCTGTTCCTCATGCAATCTAAAATGAACAGAGAAGATATGTAGGTAACTGAATTAGTAAAATATGGTAGAAAATATGGAACAGTAGAAATGTAGTCAAGATGCAGAAGAGAGAGTTTCTTTATTGAGATGGTGGGGAGAAGAGGGTGATGGGGATACTGTTGGGAAGATTTAAGGTTGAGCGTGGGTCTTAGAAAGTGAATAGGAATTTGCCGGGTGAACAAAGGTAGAGCACGTTCCAGGCTGGGAGCCCCAAATGTGTGAAATAACATGGCACATTTGGAGAACTGCAAATTCCAATTTGTCTGTAACTTGAAAAGGAGACAGCTGTGCAAAAATTAGGAACAACGGGCATGGGGTAGGAAGAATTTGGAGGAATTCATATGACATACTAAGAGGTAAACGTAGGGAACTGAATTTTTAAAACATTATTATTCCAATTCTAAAGAAATCCACTCATCTTCTTTTTCATATTAGAAAGTATGGCATATTCTAAACTCTTATTTTTTTTAAAAAATCTGTGCTAACTCAATAGATAAAATTGTTTTAATTTGTGTTCTGATTAGAAATATTTCTGAATTTTCTTTAAAAAAGGTGGTTAGTTGTATGCATTTTCTATTTTGAGAACTATCATATTTCTGTGTTGGTGTTATGGTGATTTTCCATATTATTTCTAGGGTACTTAATATATTGATATTAGCAATTTAATACTGAATATATGAAAATATATTCCTCACTTTTTATTTGGCCTTTATTTTTATGTAGAAAATTTTAAAGATTTCTATAGTGAAATATATTGTTCTTTCATGATTTAGAAAGCATCTCTCACCCCAGAACTTAATATCCATGTCACATCTTTTCTAGTGAATTGTAGGGCTTTAAGCAAGGACGGATGTGAGAGTTGGACTGTGAAGAAAGCTGAGCGCTGAAGAGTTGATGTTTTTGAACTGTGGTATTGGAGAAGACTCTTGAGAGTCCCTTGGACTGCAAGGAGATCCAGCCAGTCCATTCTAAAGGAGATCAGTCCTAGGTGTTCATTGGAAGGACTGATGCTAAAGCTGAAACTCCAATACTTTGGCCATCTCATGCGAAGAGTTGACTCACTGGAAAAGACCCTGATGCTGGGAGGGACTGGGGGCAGGAGGAGTAGGGGACGACAGAGGATGAGATGGCTGGATGGCATCACCAACTCGATGGACATGAGTCTGAGTAAACTCTGGGAGTTGGTGATGGACAGGGAGGCCTGGTGTGCTGTGATTCATGGGGTTGCAAAGAGTTGGACATGACTGAGCGACTGAACTCAACTGAACTGAAGCAAGGAAGTATCATGATTTAAGGTTTTAAACTTTAGGGAGATAACATGAATTATGGATTATGAATGATATATTTTTGATATATACTTGCTCTTGTCCTCCCCCCAGCTTTCCTCAGTTTCTTCCCTTCATTCCTAACGACAAAATGATTAACACATTAATTCAAAATCCATCCAGATCTGTTATTACCTCACAACATATCATCTCCTTGGCTTGACCAGTTTTGCAACTATTATTTGTTTCCCTCATTATGGCTGGTTTTTCCTAATCCTCATAGCAGTCTCGGGTGATTAGGAATCAATGTGACTTTAGTTCATTCTTTCACACATATGCATGTATAAAGTATTACTTGTTTTGAAAAGGGAGCAAGATGCAATTGCCTCCTGACATCAGTTACGTATTTAACAAGGCCTCAGGGGAAACACTTACCAGATACCACCATCTGTTATTTTTGAGGCAGTTGGGTTTATTGCCTCTGTTCCTGAAGACATATTCAGCCAGGCAGGAAACAAGTGTTTATGGAGTACCCACAGGGTGCAATGTAGTAGGTGTTTGTCAGTTGCTTTTTTACCACAGCAAAAGCTCTGGAAATGGATAAGTTCCTCAGAATTGACAAGGATTGATAGGAACAACAGTTAAAAAATATGCGTCAATAATATGGCACTGTGAAAACTAACAAGCCTGAAAATAAAATGTATAGTTGGATTAAAGCTTTTTGAAACTCCAGAGCACAACATCTTGGTCTTCCAAGCATTGCCTCAGTTGTTGCCTGAACAATGTTAAAGTTTATGATTGATTTAAACCTAAAGCTGAAGAATTGAAGAGCTCAAGAAAAAGAAGAAAATTATTTGACTTCGCCTCACTTTTTAACCCAGTCTCCCATTTCTCAGTTTACTCATTTTTTCCTCAACAAGTCATCTTGCTTTTGTCAACTAGCAAGTCTTCTACACTTATTTCTCTGTATCCATTCTGCCTCTAGTTGCTCCGTTCTTCCCTTGAACAATCTCCATGGGACCCTCCTCCTTCCCGTTAGTCATGTTTCCTTTGGTCTCCAGCAGTAGGTAATACTTTGCTTATTATAATGGTGAATCTCCTTATTGTCATACCATTCTTTCTAGACTGTTCTATAAATGTTTTCTGCAAATTCTGCAAATAAATTTTTATTAGGCAATTCTGTCACTTAAGAATTTAAAAATAATCCTCCATAGCCTTTCTAATCAGGTATTGTGATGTTAGTGGAAAACAGTTGTCATACAGATTCCAAATCATTATTTTTCATGTGGCTGCTAGATTAGAATGACACAAGTACTTCATCTAGTGTTATTTTAAGTGTAAACATGTGTGGTGAAAAAACATGTGTGTAACACTCTTGCTGTTTCATGTTAATGCACAGATTTACTTTGACAAATACATATCTAATCTAATCAATATGATATCTGTATGAAATGTTTCTTAGTTTTGTATTATAGTTATTTAACCTAAGATTGGGGTGAAAAAACAAAACAGTTGTTAATCTGTGTTCCCTTGTTCCAAGAATGAATATATTTTAGTTCTAAAATGCACAATGAATCAGAACAACATTCTTTTGGTCACTAAGAACTGACCAGAGGTATGTTTGATTTCCTACTAACACAGTAATAACATAGTCCACCTTTTTAGAGTGCAAATAGAGGCATACATCTAATACTTGTCTAATTAAATACTTAAATTTCACAAACCATTATCACGGGAAGTCCAGCATCTTCTTGAAGCCTCTTCCTTCTGTTACTGAGTCCAAGCACATACTTGCTTGATGCATGATGGACCAACAGATTGAAAGAAAGTGTTGGGGCAAGGAATAGTGGCTTTATTCAGAAAACCAGTAAGCCAAGAAGATGGTAGACTAGCATCCCAAAGAATCATTTTACCTGAGTTAAAATTCAGCTTTCTTTTGTACTAAAAGGGGAGGGAGGGTGATTGGTTGTTGCAAACTTCTTGGTGTCAGAATCCTTTATTTTTGCAGCTGTCCATATAGGTCTGGTTACAATGTTCCTATGGACTCCTGTAAACCTCCAACAAGACAATTGTTATTTTCTGTTCTGCAACTTTTTACTTCCATATGAATGGAAAAGTTTTACACTTTTAAAGGTAGAGTCTGGGAGGCAGAGCCTTGAGAATGGGCTGTCATGTACATTTCAGGCTCCAGGCAACATTCTTTTACAGTGGTGCAGAGCCAGTATGACTGAGCACAGACAACAGAGTACAAAAGTAGCCCTAAAGGGAATGGATCCAACACAGAGGCAGCCTTGTTTTCTGTTAAAATTCCACCCCAATTTTCTGAGCTTCAGTAACTTAAAGTCAAAAAATTAATCTTTTTTCAATAGTCAAGAGGTTGTTACTCTCAAAGATGTTGCAAACCAATGAGGAAGGCACTCAAATATGGACAATTTACAATATTAAATTCTACAAGATTAATTGTAGAATCAGATAAAAGCATATAGCTTTGGAAAGGTCAAGCAGGCTTCACAGAATAAAGCCCTAAAAGGAGAATTCTTTTTATTAAAATCCCTCAATAAATTGTGAACTAGTCATTACTATGAGCTAGTCATTTTTAGAACACAGAGTAGATGTTAGATTTAAGAGTAGACATTTCGGGCAGGAGGATAAGAGGTGTTACCCATAGGAAGCCAAGATTGGAGACAGAAAAAAATTATAAACAAATATTTTAATTTAACATAGGAGCTCTTTAAAATAACTCCAACAAGAAAAAAAGAAAGGGAATATAAATAACAAATGCTTGTAGTAAAGCATAGGAACAAAAGGAGGGATTCAGTTTAGTAAGCATTTCTGAGTAGAATGGCTAGACCTCAGAACAAGCCAAATGTTAGCCATGTGCAAATTAAGAGAAATAAAGAATGAATATTAAAAGAAAAGGAAAATAAATTAAAATCTCATTTTACTTATAGCATAAGTTTTGACATGTTGCTGCTGCTGCTGCTAAGTCGCTTCAGCTGTGTCCGACTCTGTGCGACCCCAGAGATGGCAGCCCACCAGGCTCCCCCATCCCTGGGATTCTCCAGGCAAGAACACTGGAGTGGGTTGCCATTTCCTTCTCCAATGCATGAAAGTGAAAAGGGAAAGTGAAGTCGCTCAGTCGTGCCCGACTCTTAGCAACCCCATGCACTGCAGCCTACGAGGCTCCTCCGTCCATGGGATTTTCCAGGCAAGAGTACTGGAGTGGGGTGCCATCACCTTTGACATGTTATTGCCCTTTAATTGGGTCACATATTTTAGCAAAGTAAAAAAGTAAAATATGTGACCCAGACTTTAGGGTCATCCAGATTAGGTCTTTGGAATTAGAACACTCTCTTCAGAGTTTCTGAAATTGCTCCCTTTCTTCCCATTCCTATTTCAAATCTCTAATTCTTATCTTTACTATCTCATGACAGGATGTTGCAATAGTATCCTTAATTATTTCCCCACCTCCAACATCCCTCTCCTCCTGTTGTGTCCTGCACACTACTACTGTCTTGTCTTGACAGAACTAAAGAGGGAAACAGAAAGTAATATCCTATTATTTACTTGATACCTTTTTAACTTCTAAACTTGGCCTTTATTCATAGCCTAAGATCTAAACACAAGCTTATTTTTGCTTAAATCTTATTAATAAATTTACACAAATTATCTTCGCCAAGAAAAAGAAGATCCATTGCACAGCCCAAAAACTTGCCTTAGGATTTCCACTTCAGTTGTGGAAATCAGTCTGTTCCATTTGCCAAGGGATCTCTTTTCCCAGACCAAGCACCCACTAAATCAAATTTGATAAACCTGTAGAGGTCCAGCTTCTATCTCAGCCCTTTACAACCTTTTCCACAACACCCCTCCTGGATATGAAGTCTTTCCAGGCCCAACTTCTGTAGTAATCATCAATCAGGTTATTTAAATGGCATCATCTGTGGGTTAGTAATATTAGTTGTTTTTATTTGAAATGCATTTTATTTCTCTAAATAGGATGCACCTGGAGTTCAGTCTGTGAATGTTCATGTAAATTTGGATTTAAATGTTGGCACTATCATTTTTGGATTTTGTTACTTCTCTAACTTTTTAACCTCTGAATTTCCATAAGTTTCAATTTCCTCTTCTGTAAAATGAAAGTAATAATGTTGTCCATTAGTTCATTCTTCATCCCTGACTCATTCACTCAGTATTTAGTTAGATATGTTCCTGCTACCTATTGTGTTATTAATTGCAAAGAAAAGAAGAGAACAAAATAGAAATATTCCCTGCCCTCATGGAGCTTTAAGAAAGACATAAAACCTAAAGAACACTCAAGACATTTTAGTACCCTTCCCTCACTAACAGTAATAAAAGCGAAGATTGATCAATTTCTCATTATGTGCCAGGCATGTTACAATGTTCTTATAAGTGTTTTATCTGTATCAGTTACCTTGTGGTGAAGGTACAATTATCAGCTCCATTTTTCAGGTCAAGGTTCAATTCCTGGAGGTTGGTGGGGGAATGGGAAGGGGAGAGGGAGGGAGTACTACTAAGATCCCATACTCCATATGCTGTGTGGTGCAGGCAAAACAAACAAGCAAATAAATACATAAATAAAGATGATGAATGCTTTATGTAAGATCACATGAGTCACATGAATCCCTCACGGCTGATGGTGCCAGGAGTAAACCCAGAAATATGAGTTCCGTAGCTTGTGAACTTAACTGCTTCCTAACCCACCTCATGCGAAGAGTTGACTCATTGGAAAAGACTCTGATGCTGGGAGGGATTGGGGGCAGGAGGAGAAGGGGACGACAGAGGATGAGATAGCTGGATGGCATCACCGATTCGATGGACGTGAGTATGAGTGAACTCCGGGGGTTGGTGATGGACAGGGAGGCCTGACGTGCTGCGATTCATGGGGTCACAAAGAGTTGGACACGACTGAGTGACTGAACTGAACTGAACTGAACCCACAGGAAAATCTCACACGGTGTCCTGCTCACAGAGGATGCTCACTCAGTTTCTTTTATAAATTAGTACACTGCTACCAGTAAAAATGTAAACCAAAAATGTAAGCACATATGTAATTGAAAATTTTCTCGTCGTCATGTTAAAAAATGGAAAAGGAACCAGGTAAATTAATATGAATAATATGTTTTACTTAATACAGCTAACATATTACTGTTTTAACATGTAACTCATATATAGACTCGGAGAAGGCAATGGCACCCCACTCCAGTACACTTGTCTGGAAAATCCCATGGATGGAGGAGCCTGGTAGGCTGCAGTCCATGGGGTCAGGAAGAATCAGACACGACTGAGCAACTTCACTTTCACTTTTCACTTTCCTGCATTGGAGAAGGAAATGGCACCCCACTCCAGTGTTCTTGCCTGGAGAATCCCATGGATGGCGAAGCCTGGTGGGCTGCCGTCTATGTGGTCTCTCAGAGTCGGCCACGACTGAAGCGACTTAGCAGCAGCAGCAGCAGCATATACAGCTTATTAATGTGATTTATTTCCTTCTTTCTTCCTTTCTTTCTCCTTCCTCCCTCCTTTCCTTCCTCTTTCTTTTTTTTTAAACTAGGTCTTCAATATTCTGTATGTTTTCACAGTTACAGTGCATCTCAATCCAGACTAGCCATGCCTCAAGCACTTGATAGCCACATGTGACTGGTGGCTACTGTCGTGGGCAGAGTAGGATTAATATTATTCATTGACTAGTAAACTTACATATCAAAGAAGCATAATCCTTGTTAGACTAGACTTATAGGATCCAGGCTAGGAGCACAGCTATTATTACAGAAGTGCAGTCATGAAAATCAAAGCAAATTAAAATTTTTTCAAATTTTGTACTAGTCTTTCATGTAAGTCATGCAGGGTATCTAAACACACAGGTTGCAGCATACTTGTTAAAATTCTCTTTTATCATTTAGCTACTTCCAGTATATTCTGCAGCTGTTCCAACACCTCTTCCCTTAAGACTTTTAGCTTCTCAAATGTTTTCTTATCTACTTCCATCCCAATGGCTTTTCTTTCCTCATCTTCCTAGTCTTCACTCACCGTGTGTGTATGTGCTCAGTCGAGTCTAGCTCTTTGAACCCCATGGACTGTGGTGCACCAAGCTCCTCTGTCTGTGGAATTTTCCAGGCAGGGATACTGGAGTAGGTTGCCATAGCCTCCTCCAGGAATCTTTCTGACCCAGGGATTGAACCCATATCTCTGGCATCTCCTGCATTTCAGATGGATTCTTCACCACTGTGCCACCTGGGAAGCCTTCACCATTTCATCCTATAAATTAGCTAACCACCTTGGACTCATTCTTCTGCCTTTCCTACTCACTGCCTCTTTGACTCTCTCTCTTTTCTATAGCATCCCAGAAGCCCAAAGAACCCATCAAGTAGAGAACTCTCCTTGGAAATTAGGGGAATGTGGAGGACAAAAATAGGAAAAACCTGATTTTTTTTTTCCTTTGCCTGACTGCTTACAAAGTGGAAAATTCTCATAGCAGCAGTAACTCCTGCTCATAGAGGAGAGCTTTGCTTTCCTTTTCCTCTGTGAAAAGCAGATGGAATTAGAGTAAAGTTGAGGGGCACAGTTTCACTAGGAAAAAGAACAGGCATGCTCTTCATTCCTAGTAGATTTAAGGAATAAAGAACCATGCAGTCCATTAGAGTTAGAGGAACATCAGACTGGAAAATGGGCAAACGTGGCTTTATTATTTTGCCTGTGATAGAACTACTTCTCTGTTTTCCCCATTATCTAATCTACAGTGAGGAAGGAGGCCAGAGCTCTGCAATCCATAAAAGAATCAGATTACGGTTCTTTGCTTTTTTTTTTTTTTTTCATTTTAAGATGTAGTCATTGAATATCTTTTTTTTTTAAATTTCATGGTATTTAGGAAAAAAGCACCCTACTGAGCTAAGACTTCAAACTTAAATTCTGAAGACAAGACGGATAGTAGTGACTTGGAAAAACCTATGTATGTTTTTGTTTTAGAAATTGTTCACTGAATATGAGCTACTCATTTGGATGCTATGGCCCCCTAAGGGAGAAACGCTTCATTTTCCTCTTCCACATTCCCTTGCTTTCTTCCTGTATCCCTGGCAAAATGGACTCATCTTCCAATCCCAGATAGGAAAGTTCTAGGTAAGCCTTTCTCTTGGTAAACCCCAAGCAAGAATCAAGACCTCCCTCTTATGCTCTGACTACACTACTACAATGGCCACTGGAAACAGCATTACAGGCCATGTGTTTCCATAGTTTCCTGAATCTTGCTCATTTCCCTCTGGCATTCAGTGCTATACCTGACACACGTGGCTGGTACCTGCTCTAGTGGACAGACTGCAGTAGGCCCTTGAGGAAAGCTTTGTGAATGAGTAAGTGGCTCTTTCCCTTTAAGCTCCTGGTACCCCAATCTATCTTTTTCATTTTAAAGAAGTTGTCATTGAATATCTATTTTTTTTATATCTGTTTTTATTATTTTTTTCCTCCTAGTGCTTCTTAGTCTCTAGGAGTGGTATGTGGTCCAATGTAGTTGGAGAGTGATTGAGGTGGTACATGCATGCTTAGTTGCTTGAGTTGTATCCGACTCTTTGCAACCCTACCGACTGTAGTTTGCCAGGCTCCTCTGTCCATGGGATTTTCCAGGCAAGTATACTGAGGTGGGTTGCCATACCCTCCTCCAGGTGATTGAAGCGGTAGTTATTAAAAATATTAAGAAATTTGATGGTTTGACTTCTATAGTGTTTTCACCAAATAGAGGAAATTGTAACTTTTGCAAAGTAAATCCCATTTTCATTTTATATCAAAGAATGTTAAGTAATGAAGGAGAGGAAGAGTAGTGTCCATGGGAAACATTAAACATCCTGTAGAGTGGTCATGGGCATTTTGATACCAAAATAATTAATTCAGTGTTTATTTTTTGCTTGTTTTCTTTTCAGAGGAAATTTAATGTTTGAGAGAAGAAAAAATTCTACTGACTTAGATGGAGATGAGTTGAACAAAGAACAAGAAAAAATATTTTTATCACAATTAGTAAAAAAGTTAATTAGAGAAGCTTTCCCTATATACATTTAGGGATTCCCTGGCGGCTTGAACGGTAAAGAGTCTGCCTGTAATGCGGGAGAGCCAGCTTCGATCCCTGGGTTGGGAAGATCCCCTGGAGAAGGAAATGACAACCCACTCCAGTATTCTGGCCTGGAAAATCCCATGGATGTAGGAGCCTAGCAGGCTACAGTCCATGGGATTGCAAAGAGTCGGACATGACTGAACAACTTCAATTTCCTTATATACATTTATAGGAGTTCTCCTTAGAAGATTGTGGAAGCATTATTTTTTGCAATATTCTAGTAACATAAGATGCAAAACAAATAAACATATTGCAATGAGCTGTCCCCAGAGACTGGAGTAGGTGACCTAATTAAAACTATCAGTTACTTTCATGTGTATCTTCCTAGAAAAATAAATCAACTTTGGTCTTGGAAGACAGTCAAGATTGATATTAATGTCAAAGCTGATTTCAGCTTTTCAATCTCATAAATATTTCCAGAGGGATGCATAGGCACAGATATGCTTTGTTGAAAAGCTCCCAGGGAGTTTTTCCAGTGACCCAGTGAAACATGTGATAGAAATCCTCATTGCAAGTATAAGAGTCATTTCCTTTGCTGTTGGTAACAACCTGCATTTCCTGATAAGGTTCCCATGTCCACTAATCTTCCCCATCTATTATTTTTGTAACTCCCTGAGATGAATTGCCAGCATTCTGTCCTTGATCCATCAGAGAAGAACAAATTGACATTCCTGGTAGGTTTACATATTATATATTTTCTCAGAGCAATCACTCAATTTGTACAAGGTGTCTAAGGCCATCAACAAAAAGAGGTTCTACTTAATAGCAGATTTTGTAGCAGAACTTTTTCCTTATTAAATTTACTTTGTCTTCTCAGTTTCTATAAAATATAGATGTAGGTATCAAATAGTGGGAAGGTGTGACTGATACATAATGAGATAGTGTCTTATCAGAAATAGCAAGTTACCATGGTGCAGCATAGTGAGAAAGATCATGCACGCAGAGGCTGTCTTGTCTGATATCCTGGTGGCAGCAAAAATTGGTGCCTGCAGATGTGGTTAAGCTTGGACTTAACTGGTAAGGCACTTAGGATGAATTTCACCTGGGTGTTACGGAGTCATATAGTCTACAAGTGTTGTCCAGATGCCAGCTAATATAATCATCTTTCCCCTTAATATCCAAGTAAGAGTGTTCTGAACCTCCATTTTATAGCTAAGTTGCTTCAGTCATGTACAACTCTTTGAGACTCCATGGACTGTAGCCTGCCAGAATCCTCTGTCCGTGGGATTTTCCTGGTAAGAATACTGGAGTGGGTTGCCATGCTCTCCTCCAGGGAACCTTCTGGACTCAGGGATCAAACCCACATCTTTTATGTCTCCTGAATTGACAAGTGGGTTCTTTACCACTGCCGCCACCTGGGAAACCCTTCAGCTTAGTTCAGTTCAGTTGCTCAGTCGAGTCTGGTGATCTCTGGCTCGGAGCCTTGTGTTCAGTGAAGACTGCAGCTGTAAGGACTGTGTTTAATGCTCTCCCAGTTGTTCTTCTATCAGACTCTGTCAACCTGGGACTAAAACAAAACCCTGTTTCTTAGTTTCTATAAGATGTAAGCTACACAATATTTGCGTGTAGAAAAGACTTCATTGGAGGTAGAGACAGAAAACTTTATTGCGAGAAAAGTGAACTCGCAATTCATCCTTTTGGTATTTTACTTCCTAAAAATATTTATGCCAGCCCACCTCAGCTTGCTTGGTTCATCTCTCTTCTCTAGTTTCTCTTCTCCTTGCTATCTTTTTTTAGCTTTTTCAGTTCAGTTCAGTTCAGTCACTCAGTCATGTCCAACTCTTTGCGACCCCATGAATCGCAGCACGCCAGGCCTCCTTGTCCATCACCATCTCCCGGAGTGCACCCAGACTCACGTCCATCGAATCGGTGATGCCATCCAGCCATCTCATCCTGGGTTTTCCCCTTCTCCTCCTGCCCCCAATCTCTCCCAGCATCAGAGTCTTTTCCAATGAGTCAACTCTTCACATGAGGTGGCCAAATTACTGGAGCTTCAGCTTTAGCATCATTCCTTCTAAAGAAATCCCAAGGTTGATCTCCTTCAGAATGGACTGGTTGGATCTCCTTGCAGTCCAAGGGACCCTCAAGAGTCTTCTCCAACACCACAGTTCAAATGCATCAATTCTTCGGCACTCAGCCTGTCTACCCATAATTTCCCTGCGCATATGTTAGCAATCAGCATGGTGAAGGAGACTGACAAATGAAATGGCTGAATATTGACATTTGAGTTGGGATGCCTTTATAAAACCTACTTGTAGTCTGAGAATGTGGATTAGTAAAAACCTAGAAACTAAATCTGCTCTTTGACTTGCTGTCATTCATTTAGAATGAAACCTCTAAATTTTGTTATTTACACCTCTTAAACTTGCTTTTACCTTTGATTTCTTCTACTATTTGGCAATATTTGTAGCTCTGAAAAAAAATTTTTTTAAGAGATTCTTGCTTAAGCGTAAATCTTCAGTAATTCATGTGAGAACCATGAAATTTTGGATCAATTTCTTTTGACTTCATAAACTACACAGGTACAGTGAACTCAAAGAATATTACAAACTCTGTTGAAGAAGAAAGTGGAAAATTGCAATTTTTAACCACAGATAGTGGTAAAATTTGAATTTGTTATTTGGACTTAGGATGACCACAAGTTTTGATTTGCCTAGGATGATTCCAATTTTAATGCTGAAATTTCTGTGTCCTTTCCGGGGAAACCCTTCAGTCCTCGGCAAACCCAAATGATCGGTCACTCTGGTTGTGATGATGGTTTCTGCCTCATATGCACCCAACAGCCTCACTCATCTTCTCTTACCTGGAAATGGAGAGATGTTATTTCCTGTCATCATTTATTGAGCACATCTGGTGGAAATAAGATTGAGTTTTGGCCTGAAGAAGTAGGCAAGCTACAAGTTACTCTTTACCTAAGATGAGATGAATATTATCTACACTGAAAGAAAGAGAAGGAGGCTTCTAAATTTTCTCCTGGTGGTTTCAGATCTCCACTGTGGGTTATGGCGCTGACAAACAGCTGTGGGGATGACTTGGGTAGGCCCTGCCATTGTGAAGTTATTTGTTAGAAGGTAAATGAGATGAAGAAATGAACATCGAGTCTCTTCATCCTCCTCCATATTGAAAGGGAGGGCCTCAAGAGTCCTTAACTTAAAAAGATAATTGAGGCTTTAGCCTTGGTCAAGTTCTTACCCACAGACAGGTCATACCTCCCTCGGATCCCTGTCCCAGGTAGCTGATCCCACCCCCGACTCCCTGCCAACCTGCCGGTGTGAGTGGTGGCAGCTGACAAGGCACAGCTGCCCCCTTGATGGAGAGTTGGATTTGACCAAAAGGAGAGCTTCTCTGCTCAGCCCACTCCCCATCCTCCACCTCAGGAGACACATATGGCCTAACCTCCTGCTTCAAGTAGGACTGTTTCTATGCTGTCATTTACCTAACAGAGCTTCCTATGGGGACCGCCTGAAGCCAGTTCCTAACTGAGATCATTTTCTCTCTTAGCCTCCTTATTCTCCCACAATTCCTCCTCCCCTAAGGAATGGAGAATCATTCTGTGTCTAATGGCCAGGGACCCAAATAGTACCTGAAAAATACTGGCACTTAATAAATATTTTGTAAATGAACAAACATTGAGAGATTTCTGAAAGGGACTATAATTGGTACAAGCTTTCTTGAAAGCGATTAGCCAATATGCCTCCAAAGCATTATATGCTTGTTATTTTATCTTGTACTATTTCTACATTTTTAAGAACTTGTCTTTAAAAAATAGTCAAAACATTGCACAAAGATTTCTATAGAAGGATGTATATCTATGAGTTTTAATATAATATATCCAAAAGTAGAAATAACAGGTTCAAAAGTAGAGGAATGATGAGGTGAATTATAGTGCTTCCTTCCATAATATAAAATGTCATGTAGTTGTTAAAACCATGATATAGGGAAGACATTGGTGGAAATATGAACTGGTACAGTGATTATGAAGAGAAATCTGTCAGTGTGTAGTTAAATTATATATTCATATAACCAATTACCCAGCAATTTCACTCCTATGAATACCACAGATCCTTAAGGGACATGTGTGCTTGAAGGCAATATGTAGAGACCCATCCCTAGGGAAATATATGTGCTCTTGAAATAAATAACATTTCTGCAGATTCTTGTATTAACAGTAACAGTGTTCATGGGAGAAGTAAGATTGAGATAGTCCACTGTAGAGCTTTACAATTTTATAAAAGAACTCCATCATAGGCAATAATAATTGTAATAAAAATACCAATATCATCTTTAAAAGACATGTTAAATTTCTAATGCATTAAAAATGCTGCTATAAAATATAGATCATTGCTTTGAAATAAGAAGAATGCTACCTTGTGGAAAGAGGTGTGATGAAAGGTAGAAAACAAGTGAAAGAGAAAAGAACAGAGACACATCCTCACAAATTGCAAATGGAGAAGCAATTTCAGGTTTTGAACAGAATGTAGAGGTTCCAGAGAAAGATTCCTTGTACTCTTGGTCTTGTGTTTGCTTTTCTTGTACAATGATGAGGCAGAATCATGCAGATAGCACTTTCAAGATGGTGCCTGTGGCCAAAATGGGTCTAAAAGAAAAGCATGTGAAAGGGGATGATGAATAATAATCTACTCCTATGTGGCTTGCTGCATTCAGCTGTGTTAGTGTACTTTGTGTACGTTGTTATTTGCTAGTTTAATATACTAACATGTGTTCATCTATTATATATATATATATATCTACAAAGGATACACAGATATTCAAATGTGTATGACACATTTATTATAGGTAGTTTATATGTAAGAGGAGTAGAAGGGATGAAGGATTGAGAAAGAAGGTAAAGATAATATAAACCAAGACTAGATCTTGTAATTACCAATTATAAGAGTGCCTTATATGGAGATATATTATTAAAATTCTACATTTGTTGTAAAAAATAAACCAAGTACCCTACTTCCCCATATTTAAAAACCAAGAGAAAAGATTCCATGTATCTATATGTATTGATATGGAAATGTTAGCATGGGCACTGGAATGAAAAAAAGTTACAAAAGAACATTAAAAATTATTGCATATCGCTGAAATATCTGAGAGCATGTTTTTAAAATTTTAATTGTGGTTATCAATGTGATATTTCAGATGATTATTCTTTTCTTATTTTCTGCATTTTAATAACATTTTAGAAGAAATATATAATCTTTTTGAAATTGAACATAGGAAAAAAACTATTTTCACATTTTAAATAGTTAAGAAAATTTTAATTATCATATGAGAAGATACTGTAAGTAAGCTATTTTTATTTGTAGAAAATGTATCCAAACACAACACCTAATGTGAGAAAAATTAGTTTTCACTGCATACAGAAGCAGGAGTTAATTACTCTGAGATTGAAGACTGTTTATTTTGGAAAAATATTAACATTAATATATTTTAGTCTATGAGAAGATATTATTTGCCTTTTTCTACTTTTATAAGGAAAATTTTTGAAAACTTATAGAATATGATTTATGACATTTCAAAGAGATGCAACTATTTTATTATCTAAAAACTGTCATGTCTTTTGACATTTGAGGAGTTTGACATAAGATTGGTAAATGAGTGAGTGGGCCAGTGCTCAAAGTTTGTGAACATGTCTGGGTGTAATATACTCTTTACTAGAAGAAACCAAGACGTTAAGAGTAGGATCTTGCTAACCAAAACTGCGGTGTGAACCTAGAGGACAAATAGATGGAAGAACTGTAAAGGTCTCAAGTTTTAAATGACCCACCTGGGTAATTCAGAAATGAATGGAAAAAAAAAAAAAGAAAGAAAGAAAGATGGAAGTAATAGCATGAAATTGCTTCCTGAAATTTTAAAATCTTAACTGCAGAACAAAAATGCATAATTTCTTTTATGAAGACACCTGACTGACTGGAGCTATAAATGTAAACTAGGAGGGTTCTCTATGTTAGGAAGATAAGATGAATATCCTGAGACCTGTGCTAAGGCAGTCTGGTGGAGAGGTAAGGCTCTGGCCTTGGGGTGAGAAGACCTGGGCTCTTGGCTTTACATCTTACTAGCTGTGCACCCTGACTTCTAATCTCTGTAAGGACTATCACAGTCCTTTGTTCATGCTGCAATACCTATGCCATCACTTGTTAAAGCAAATGGGATACATTATGTGAAAACCCTTAGTAAATTCTAGAGGACTATTAAATTGCATTTTTTAATATCCGAAATGAACTCAGTAACATGTTAGGTGAAAGTGAAAATGTTAGTCGCTCAGTCCTGTCTGACTCTTTGCATTCCATGGACTGTAGGCTGCCAGCTCCCTCTGTTTGTGGGATTCTCAAGGCAAGAATATTGGAGAAGGTTGCCATTTCCTTCCAGAGAAGGCAATGATGGCACCCCACTCCAGTACTCTTGCCTGGAAAATCCCATGGATGGAGGAGCCTGGTGGGCTGCCATCTATGGGGTCACACAGAGTTGGACACGACTGAAGCGACTTAGCAGCAGCCGCAGCAGCAGCCATTTCCTTCTCTAGGGGATCTTCCTGACCCAGTGATCAAACCCAGGTCTCCCACATTGCAGGCAGATTCTTTACCACCTGAGCCACCAGGGAAGAGCTTCCTGGTGGTGCAATTGGCAAAAAAACATGTTAGTTGAGCCCGTGCAAATGCTCATCAGGAGATCTGGCTCTCGTTTTGGTCTTGTCCTTACTTAATGGTAGCTTAGGCAAGTCATTAACTTCTGTGTGCCTCAGATAATGTTACCCAATCAACCTACTTCCCAGGGTCATTGTAAGCAAAAAATGAAATAATATCTATGTATGTATTTGATCTGAAGAATTGGGTAAATCATTTATTTCTTTATAGAGGTCCCATCCATAAAATGCAGAGTTTGGAAATAGCTGAAATTTAAAGCCAATTCTAGTTCTAGGCTTTAGCCTTTCATTAAAACTAAAAATTATTTTATATATTTTGTCTACTTACCATATGCCAGGTACTCTTCTAAATACTTTACATAAATTAACATTTTTAATTTTATTGCAGAGGGAGAAATTTGTTTTCACTTAAAAAAAATGACTGATGGTATAGCTAGTGCGTCTTTGATAGGAAAAGGGAAATAGCTACAAATAAAATTTAGGAGAGAATTGTGAAAATGTTGGAAGTAAAGAAGATGTGAATGAAGGGATGGAGAAGAAATAGAAAGGAAAAGTTACTTTAATCTTCTTTAGCAGCAGTGACATGAAGGAATTGCAAGAAAAAAAAGAACTTATTTATTTAGTTTAGTCTTATTTTCAAGATGAAAACTGTTTCTTGACTGAAGAATTGGCAAGATTGAGGCTGTGGGAAGACAAGAAAATTAAATGGGAAAAGTTTAAAATGTTTCAGGTGAAAAATGATCAAATGCTGGGAAATAAAGAAGTATATCTAAATAAGACTTTTGGAATAGCAGAATTAAAGGGATTAAGGAAACTCCAGATGAGTAACTGTTGAATATATATTTTTTAAGCAATCATTTAAATTCTCCATACATTGTCCTAAGGGCATACAGCAAGTAGAGAAATTTTCATTCAGGAAGATCTATTCTATCTTGTTATGAACAGTGAGGGTCTGTGGCATTTGAGTCCTAACCTGCTCCCTTGCCCATCCTGTTATCCCCAGTGCTTTGTGTTATGAGAGTTCTACACTGGTCATGTGCCACCAAGAAGAAAGACAGGGACTCCTCCCTCAGCTGCTAGTTTTTCACTTGAGAAAGAGCAGACTGCCAACATTACTCACCCTCTTTCCCCTCAGTCTCCCGTTAGGAGCTGTATGCCTGGTAGATGCGGCTGAGGTGTCTGAGTCTCTCTTCTTCCACCTCTCTCGTACTCTTAGAAGGAACTGTCTATTTTTTATTTGGCAACCCATGAAACACTGGCACTTGGGACACCCCTATCCCATTTTACTCATAGAGTGAAGATTCCATTATAGGAGGGACCAACTGAGAAGACCAAGGGCTACCACTTCCCCAGTGTCCAGGGGGTATTACTCTGGGAAAAGTATGCCCCCTGCCCACAGGTTTGGTGCAGTGGTGTATAGATGCCTTTCCTGGTGAGAAAGGCAGGGCATAAAGATCAGACGCTCCGAAGTTGTGCTTGAGGAGATTGACTATATTGAAACAGAGAATGGAGAACTCCTGCCTAATGACATTGTTGAAAGCAATGGAGATCTTAGCAGAGAGAAAGAAAAAGCTGCTAACTCCATGATACAAGCAAAATGGTAGAACAGCCAGAAGTTTAAAAGAAGAATCAGGAAAAGAGATAGCTTAAAACGAGTCCTCCTGTGATCACAGTCACACCTGAGCTAAGGGACAGTATGCTCGTACACTAGGCCACACTCACTCAGGAACTGAGCAGAGTGCTGGGGAGGCTTGAGGTCATTCCCAGTGCTACACAAAGACCCATCCATTAACAGGGGGTAAAGCCTTACTAGAAAAAGGGGCTTAAAGATAACCTCTGACTAAACACTAATCAGACCCTTAGCTGCTCTAACCCAGGGGCGACACCTAGAAAGCCAGGTTTAAAAATAAAATTACTTTCCTTCCTGGCAGTCTGAAGACTCTGTGCATGCCCAAAGTTGTACCATCTCAGAAGGGATCAGAGGAAGAGCCTCCAATCTTATGAAAGTAAAGTGAAAATCACTCAGTCATGTCTGACTGTTTGTGACCCCATGGACTATACAGTCCATGGGATTCTCCAGGCCAGAATACTGGAGTGGGTTGCCTTTTCGTTCTCCAGGGCATCTTCCCAACCCAAGGATTGAACCCAGGTCTCCCACATTGCAGGTGGATTCTTTATTAGCTGAGCCACAAGAGAAGCCCAACTAATCTTATATTCCTTGGTTAAATATAGGGCAAAACCTGTAAAATCTCTGAACTGTGAAAGCAGCCCAAGCCACATGTGTACTAAGTAGTAAAGGGTAAAAATAAAACTGATTAAGAGACTTAAGCATAACCTTTGATCAATAAGTGATTTAAGTCAACCAAGGGGTTATTCCTATGTAGCCAGACTAGAAGATTAATATAAGGGGAAAAGTCTGGGCCAGAACAAAACACATTGGATAATGCAAACAAAATAAACTTGTTAGGATTAGTTGAGCCAAGTCAGTAAACACATAAACCATCAAGCAAAGAGGAAGAATACCCAGGTTTGGAGGAATCAGTACCTATACTTGTTACAATATGTTTTCTAGAATGTAATTTTCAACAAAAATATTATGAGATATGCAAAACAACCCTAGGAAAGTATGACCCATAACAAGAAAAAAATAAAGCAATAGAAAATGACAGGCTTTAAAACAGCCATGATAATTATGTTCAAAGAACCAAAAGAAACCATGCCTAAAGAATTGAAGGAAGATATGATGATGATGTTTCATCAGATAGACAATACCAGTGAAGACACAGGAGTTATGAAAAAGAACAAAGTGGAATTTCTGGAGTTGAAGAGTATGGTTACTATTAATAGTAGAAGGCTTCAACAATACATTTGAACTGACAGAAGGAAGGTTCAGTGATCTTGAAGAAAGAGCAACAGAGATTACATGATATGAAAAATAGAGAAAAAATAGGATGAAGAAAAATAAACATAATTTTAGAGACATTAGGAATGCTTTTAAGTGCACTAACATATATGTAATTGAAGTACCAAAAGGAGAAGATGGAGAAGCACAATGAAAAAAAAATAATGGCAAAAAATTACTAAGTTTGATGATAAACATGAATCTATACATATAAGAAGCTCAGTGATTTCCAAATAGAATCAACTCAATGAGATCCATAGTCAGATACATTACCATAAAAATGTTGAAAGCCAGAAGTAGAGAAAATCTTGCAAACTGTAAAAGAAAAATGACTCATCACATATAAGGAAAGCCCAGTAAGATTACTGGCTGACTTGTCATTGGAAACAGTGAAGTCCAGGCAGCAGTAGGATGATGTACTCAAAGTGCTGAAAGTAAAATCTGTCAACCAAGAATCTTTTATTTAGCAAAATTATCCTTCAAAACAGAAGACAGAATGGACACTCTCAGATAAAAACTGAGAGTTTGTTGTGAGCAAATTTGCCTTAAGAAATATTATAGAAAATGCTTCAGAAAGAAAGCTAGTGACATCAGACAGTAATTTGAATCTATAACAACAACAATAACAAAAACAAACTAAAAGTAATTAGGTTGGTAAATACAAAAGACAGTATAATTTAATATTTCTTCTTCTTTTCTTGCTTGAAAAGGACTACTTATTATGAGAATTGCCTTCTTTTTTGCTATAAACAACTAGAATAATCAATAAACTATGAAACATGAGTTTTTGAAGGCTGGATAGCAGGCTGTACAGATTGAGATCTAGAAAGGAGAAACAAACTAGATAAATCCTATGGTTGTACAAGCTTACTTCCTGGAGGCAGTGTCCTGGTCCAGGAGCAAGGAGGGAGATTTTACATAGAGACTAGTGGTCTCACTGAATTAAAGAGACAGAGATAAGAGTTCAGGGAAACCAAGGTGAATAGCATTTGTGGGGCAGAGTATCAGAGAAAAGGAAGCTGCCTGCAGAGGCTTCCCAGCATCTGTAAAGGGATCCCATGGGACTTTTATATTCACCTGTGTCAGATAAAACTCTCCAAGACTCGGGGAGAACACACAGGGAAAGCAGTAAATAGAACAGTATTTTGAGTTGACACTAGAAGTAGTTTGTATTTCCCGCAGCCATAGCAGAGAGACCTCATAATACACAGGGCACCAGATACAGCCCTCAAAAGGGCAATACTTTAGTAAGGAGGCTAAATTATCCCCATGAGAAAAGGCTATTCTGGACTCAATAGGACAAAGCTCATAAAGTAAGTCTCAAAATGATCTGATTCTCAGACAATGTAACACATACTATAACATAATCCTGTACTTTTTAAAGGGAAAAATCCAGCACTCAATAATGTAAAATTCACAGTGTCTAGAATCCATGTAAAAATGACCAGCCATGCAGACAGGCAAGAAAATGCAGGAAAAAAATCAATAGAATAGAAACACAAATGGCAGAAATAATAGAATTGGCAAAGATCTTAAAAGAACTGTTATAAAGCATGCAATTATATTCATAGATATAAAAAGACATGAAAATAATGTATACAAAATTACAAGGTATAAAAATCCACAAAAATCTTAGAGATTAAAAACTATAGTATCTGAAATTAAAAATATACTACATGGTATTAAATAACATTTGAAACTGAAAAAAAAAAAACTTGAAGACCAATGACGACTATCCAAAATAAAGCACAGAGAAAAAGACTGAAAATTTTTGCATAAAACTTCAATGACCTATGAGATCTAAAATTTGACAGGCACAAAAGACACATATTGTGTGATCTCCTTTATGTGAAACTCCAAACAAAGTGAGCCTATTATTTTAGAAAGCAGATCCGTGTTAGCTTGGTCCTAAAGCAGGCAGAAAGAATGGATTGAAAATTTCTACCAGAGGACTCTTCTAAGACGATGAAAAATGTTCAGTCTTGATTGCTGTGGATTCCAGCAAACTGTTCACTTAGAATGGGTGAATTTTATTGGATGTATTTTATCTTAATAAAATGTTTTCAAATTAGGGAAAATGGTTATGGTTTTCAAGCTATAGAGTAGATCTTGGATTATGACAAAGATAAATAGCTTAGGAAACATACTTAGAAGTGGTTTTTTTTTTTTTTAACAAAATCTTGGTACATTCTAAATTTGAAAACAGAACTACTCTCTTTAGCTTAAAAGTAACCTTTAAGACACTGAAATGAATAGTTTCTTAATTAATTAATTTATTTATAAGTAAGTTGTTAGATCTTATTTACAATTTGATTCCAGAGTCTGTTCGTAATTCCTTTAATTCCCTTTTGGGAAGGGACTTAGATCATCTGAGATGTTCTTTTGTTACCAATTTCAGTATTAAATTCTCAAGGAATCTCAATTCTCCTAATTCCTTATTTTATGTGCTTAAAACGATCTTGGTGGACAAGGATAGTAAGAGTCAGGAAAACCTGGCCAAGCCTTAGTTCCACAGAAAATTCATCAATAGCTTTCCATGCCCTCGGGATAAATCCCGAATTTCTCTTAAAGTGGCCCACACAGGAAATGAAGATCTAACTTCCTTTTGCCTGCCAGCCTCATTTTTTCTCCCTCTCTTCTTTCTTCAGACTGTGCTCTGGTTTAGCCAGACTACCACATCTCTCTGTACTTCTAGATCTCCTTTTCCAAAATTTCAATGCCATAATATTGCTCATGCTTCGAGTACTAACTTCTTAACAGTAACATTTCTTGACTCTCTGATTGAATTAGGTGTTAACTATGTAGTCCCACCCTAACACCCTGTATTTGTCATTTAAATTGAATTTATTACGGTGAATTCTCATTTATTTGCTATAATTATACCCCAAATACTTAATTATCAAATACTGAAACATTGCTCCTGGGGAAATATATCCATAAATATCTATATCTATACATTTACGTTTCTGTATCTCACATAGATTATAATCTTAAATCCTAAAAGTAACTCATCCTTGTATATCTATTTTCTTTATTTTACAAGAGAGAAAACAAGTTTTAGAAGTGTTAAGTGACTGGCTTAAAGACACCACCCTAACAGGTGCCAGGTTGGGATTCAAACCAGTCAACAGGTCCTAGAGCCAGAACCCCTTGCATCCCACTGTCCTCTGTTGTGTCTATCCCCCAGCCATCTCTATGAGAGAAAACTAAAAGGCAGAGTGTCTCTTTGTTCAGCTTCAGTTGGGAACACATGTATTATGCAACTTTAATTTGTCATACCTCTAAACATACCTACCTATGACTGCTAAAGCAGGGTGGGTATTGATTTAAGGGTTACAAATGCATTTTTGCAAGAAGATAAATTCATCAATATAGAATCTGAATACTGAGGATCAACTGTATTTATAATTATTTGTTAAATATCTGTCTTGCTTATGTGTAATTTTTATGGGGAACGAACATCATCTCTTTTTTTTACCAATAGTGCTGTCTCATATTAGGTCTTCATTAATGACAGACTGAGTAAAAGAATAAATGAATGAGTGCAGTAGAAGTCCTTCTAGACCTGGAGCAAGTATGTTCTGAAAACAGCGCTCCCCTAGTTGCAGTGGTGTCTCCTAGATGATATAATCTATCTATGGATCTATTAAAGTGTCACCTCTAGCTCTCCTATTTAACTTTCTCTCCCTGTAGTGATCCTAGTTCACCCATATGTGCTGGATCCAAGTTAGGAACCTCACCCCTGCCAATCTTCTCTTCAGAGCTGATACTTTTTTTCTGTTATATCTGATGTAGCCTTTCTCCATAATCTGTGACCCCAGCTTCCTACTCATGTGAGTCAAAGTTCTTAGTGCATGAAACCAGAAACTGACTCAGATTAATTTAAGCAGAAAAATAATTTGTTAGAAAGTTTCAGATCACAAAAGTAATGAGAAGTTTGGAGAAAGACCTTTGAGTAGTAACCAAAGAAGTCCAAGCAAAGTTAAAGTCCTTTCATGGGGACTCAGCTTAGGATGTTGCTGTCAGTGGCCATCACTCTGCACTGTTAACCACACATCATTCTGCATGTTGTTAGAGTCTTCAGACCATCACAGTTGCTTCAAGAATCTCTGTCTGGCCTTGCACCTTGATGTCTCTGCCTTGAGACTCACGTGCCCAAGATTTGTCTGCCGAATAGGGAGAGGAAACATCTTCTCCCATTTGGCTTCTCTAGTGAAATGAAAGGTAATCCAAGGGCACTCAGATTAGGGCAACAGAAACAACAGATGTCAAATACACAATCTAACTCTGGAACCCTTAGACCTGGCAATCTTGATGGTGAAATTTGAAGGAGAATTGTATAGTTCTAGACTGTATTTGAGTTTGCATCAAGTTTCTTAAATAGCTTCCTACTCAAATTTTCATCTCTTTGTATCCAAGAGGGAGAAGCTTAGAATCCTAATTTTAAAAATATAATCAGATTTTAGCTTTTTTGCTTAGTGAGGCAGGTACTTTTATCAGGAAACTAGTTCTAATCGAAGTAGATATAAAAGAGAGATCTATAGTTCCCTGAAAACACATTTTGCCACCTCCAACTCTTCATCCTTGATTCAGAATTGAAATCCAGTGTGTGGTACAGAGAAACTCAAACATAGAGGAGGAGAAATAAATCATTACCTCCTCTGTCCCATGGTATTACATGTTTTTCTGATAGCATCAACACAATTTACCCATTCTTTTTTTGATCTTTAACCCTTCTGTTTTTTGTGTCTTTGATGGCTTTTGAAAATAAATATGGATAATACCAAACAATTGATTTTTGTATAGAGACTATTTAAACTCCAGAATCAAGATTCTTCCAGAAGCTATAATGTGTTTAAATTTTTAAAATGATCTTTGATAGCACCTCTCTTTAAGGCATACTGCTTGTTTGTCTCTATACAGGTTCCATACAGACAGAAGCAATCTAGTTTACTCATCATATCTCCAGTACTCCATACAGTACCTAAAACAGAAGCCAAGAATGCATATTTATTCAGCTCTATAATATTTCCGGCTAGTAGTTTTGTTGTGGAAACACAGTAGACAATAAATATTTGATGAAATTAGTTGGAAGGTTGTAGGAAAGGAAATGAGTAAAACTATACATGCAATTAATCAACTGAGAAGAAAAACCTCATTTTGTTATTTAGAAGGGTTTTCATTTTGTATCACACTGAGCACAATAAACGGTGGAAAATTCTGAAAGAGATGGGCATACCAGACCACCTGACCTGCCTCTTGAGAAACCTATATGCGGGTCAGGAAGCAACAGTTAGAACTGGACATGGAACAACAGACTGGTTCCAAATAGGAAAAGGAGTACATCAAGGCTGTACATTGTCACCCTGCTTATTTAACTTCTATGCAGAGTACATCATGAGAAACGCTGGGCTGGAAGAAGCACAAGCTGGAATCAAGATTGCCGAGAGAAATATCAATGACTTTAGATATGCAGATAACACCACCCTTATGGCAGAAAGTGAAGAACTAGAGAGCCTCTTGATAAAAGTGAAAGAGGAGAGTGAAAAAGTTGGCTGAAAGCTCAACATTAAGACAACAAAGATCATGGCATCTGGTCCCATCACTTCATGGGAAATAGATGGGGAAACAGTGGAAATAGTGTCAGACTTTATTTTTCTGGGCTCCAAAATCACTGCAGATGGTGATTGCAGCCATGAAATTAAAAGATGCTTGCTCCTTGGAAGAAAAGTTATGACCAACCTAGATAGCATATTCAAAAGCAGAGACATTACTTTGCCGACTAAGGTCTGTCTAGTCAAGGCTATGGTTTTTCTAGTGGTCATGTATGGATGTGAGAGTTGGACTGTGAAGAAACCTGAGCACAAAAGAACTGATGCTTTTGAACTGTGGTGTTGGAGAAGACTCTTGTGAGTCCCTTGGACTGCAAGGAGATCCAACCAGTCTATCCTAAATGAGATCAGTCCTGGGTATTCATTGGAAGGAGGCTGAAACTCCAATACTTGAGCCCCCTCATGCAAAGAATTGACTCATTGGAAAATACCCTGATGCTGGGAGGGATTGGGGGCAGGAGGACAAGGGAACGACAGAGGATGAGATGGCTGGATGGCATCACCCACTCGATGCACATGAGTTTGAGTGAACTCCAGGAGTTGGTGATGGACAGGGAGGCCTGGCCTGCTGCGATTCATGGGGTCGCAAAAAGTCAGATATTACTGAGCGACTGAACTGAACTGAACTGAGCAGAAGAAAAATATTATAGGTCCTTTGCAAGAGCAAATTTTTTCATCCTCCAATGAAAAATAATGGTGTGGAGTGAGGAATGGGCAGACATCATTAAGAATACTTTCTATAAAATATAGCTTGTGTTTCTCACAGTCATCTTGGGCAGATTGGCCATAGGCAGATCCTCCCGAAATCAGCCCCCTGGACTTTGATTTGTGGAGTTGTGGCCCAGAAATCTGCATGCAGCTGATCCTCAAACACTGTGAGATGTAAGACAACTGGAGTGGGCCTGCCCAGGCTGGGATATGACTTGCAGCTGCAATCACTACCTACAAAGTACAGGGTTGTGCATCTTTGTTCCTTGAATTTTGAAATTCTAATTTAGTTACTCACTGTTTGTTTATTTATGGCATAAAATGTTTTAGATCCCTTTACTTCCAAAGTTGGGAGAAGGTTTATACAAGAGAAGAGCCTGTATCAAGATGCTCTGCAATCTCTTTTGGGGGAGAAAATTCTCCCCAGTCAAGAATGGTTAACCCATCTGGCATCCCACATAATGTCTTTCATTCTTTTTTTTTCCCCTGCACACTGTAGACCCTTGGCTATTGGGTACTGTTGGAACCTTGAATTGCTTGTGGGGGAGTTGAACAATTTTTATCTTAACCTTACATTACTGTACTGTTTTGCATGATATATATAATTTTTAGTGAAAGCATTTCATAAAACTGAAACTCTACAGGTATTCCGCCTACATGGCCGTCTAATTTCATACCCCTGATGGATTTCCCTACAGTGTTGCTAGGAGACCAAGACACTTCTTAACAAAGGATACAGAATGTATTAACCATATGGATATCTGCTCCCCCAAATAATTTGCTTATTGCAAATGTGGCTTTCTTGAAGTGTGGTGTTTATGATAATGCAGGGAACCATGCGGCAACTGTGCAGCTCACTAACACAGGCATGCAGTACTCTTTTGAGCAATGTCACCACCTTGCTCTTCTTCCTATTTTATGACCACATAAAGGTGGAGAGGACCATAGGCTTTTATTTCTTTGTGGGACAAAGACTTGTATTTTGCTGCTGTTCCACTCCATTTTAGAACTACAGATAAGAAAAAAGAATTAGAGTACAAGAGTAAAGGATTATTGTGAAAAAAATTTATCTCAACATTTTCTGATATTCACCCCTTTTTTTTTCATTTTAGTGCCCCTTTGAGGTACATTTTGTCAGCCATGGTAGGACAAGATTCTATATTGACATCATAATTTAATTCTAAGGTGACAGTCTAATTAGCATATATCTTATTAGCAATGTATCAGTTCAGTTCAGTTCAGTCGCTCAGTCGTGTCCGACTCTTTGCGAGCCCATGAATTGCAGCATGCCAGGCCTCCCTGTCCATCACCATCTCCTGGAGTTCACTCAAACTCATGTGCATCGAGTGGGTGATGCCATCCAGCCATTTCATCCTCATCCCCTTCTCCTCCTGCCCCCAATCCCTCCCAGCATCAGAGTCTTTTCCAGTGAGTCAACTCTTCACATGAGGTGGCCAGACTACTGGAGTTTCAGCTTTAGCATCAGTCCTTCCAAAGAACACCCAGGGCTGATCTCCTTCAGAACGGACTGGTTGGATCTCCTTGCTGTCCAAGGGACTCTCAAGAGTCTTCTCTAACACCACGCTTCAAAAGCATCAATTTTCAGCACTCAGCTTTCTTCACAGTCCAACTTTCACATCCATACATGACCACTGGAAAAACCATAGCCTTGACTAGATGGACCTTTGTTGGCAAAGTAATGTCTCTGCTTTTGAATATGCTATCTAGGTTGGTCATAAATTTTCTTCCAAGGAGTAAACGTCTTTTAATTTCATGGCTGCAGTCACCATCTTCAGTGATTTTGGAGCCCAGAAAAATAAAGTCTGACACTGTTTCCACTGTTTCCCCATCTATTTCCCATGAAGCAATGGGACCAGATGCTATGATCTTCATTTTCTGAATGTTGAGCTTTCAGCCAACTTTTTCACTCTCCTCTTTCACTTTCATCAAGAGGCTCTTTAGTTCTTCTTCACTTTCTGCCATAAGGGTGGTGTCATCTGCATATCTGAGGTGACTGATATTTCTCCTGGCAATCTTGATTCCAGCTTGTGCTTCTTCCAGCCCAGCGTTTCTCATGATGTACTCTGCATAGAAGTTAAATAAGCAGCATGACAATATACAGCCTTGACATATTCCTTTTCCTATTTGGAACCAGTCTGTTGTTCCATGTCCAGTTCTAACTGTTGCTTCCTGACCCGCATATAGGTTTCTCAAGAGGCAGGTCAGGTGGTCTGGTATGCCCATCTCTTTCAGAATTTTCCACAGTTTATTGTGATCCACACAGTCAAAGGCTTTGGCATAGTCAATGAAGCAGAAGTAGATGTTTTTCTGGAACTCTCTTGCTTTTTCAATGATCCAGCGGATGTTGGCAATTTGATCTCTGGTTCCTCTGCCTTTTCTAAAACCAGCTTGAACATCTGGAGGTTCACGGTTCACGTATTGCTGAAGCCTGGCTTGGAGAATTGTGAGCATTACTTTACTAGCGTGTGAGATGAGTGCAATTTTGCAGTAGTTTGAGCATTCTTTGACATTGCCTTTTTTGGGGATTGGAATGAAAACTGACCTTTTCCAGTCCTGTGGCCACTGCTGAGTTTTCCAAATTTGCTGGCATATTGAGTGCAATGTATAAGTTTTAAAAAGAATAGAAGTTTTGGTGATATATCTTCTGTAACATCAAATGAAACTGTGGGTAAAGCCAATGAGTAGCAGGCAGTGGAAAAATCCTTTTCTGGTCAGGTACAGACAGAAGCTGCCTTTAATTACCATATATCTGAAACAACCGAGGTTCTGAAAAGTCCAGGATAGGACAATTTAGGCTCCAGAAGTTTTTGATCCAGAAAAAGTGGATTGCTCCTAAAACCCTAAGCCTTTCTGGACTCTAGCCCTCTGTTGTTTATTCCTCCCAGTCTCTATTCCTTCTGGACACTCACTTTTTGAGCATATTCTTTCTCTATGTCAGCAGTCGCTCTTCTAGAAATATTTCCAACTCTTTAATTTACATTGGACCTTTAAGGTGTCAGGTTATTTGCCCCTTTCTCAAGGAAGCTTTCTTTGAACCCTTCCATTCTAGCTGAAACCTTTACCATAAAATGTGTAGGTATCTTGTATCTTTTAAAAAAATATACCACTGTGAGTATGATTGTTAGATGAATATCAGTCTTCTGCCCCTCCTCACTCCATGAAGGCAGTTTCTCCCCTGCCATAATCACAGAAGCTGCCATTTATTAGGGGTTTATAAATTTTCAGTGCATACTTGTTGATAAGTAACTGAGCCACATGATACCATTCTCTGCTGCTGCTGCTGCTAAGTTGCGTCAGTCTTGTCCGACTCTGTGCAACCCCATAGACAGCAGCCCACCAGGCTCCACCGTCCCTGGGATTCTCCAGGTAAGAACACTGGAGTGGGTTGCCATTTCCTTCTCTAATGCATGAAAGTGACAAGTGAAAGTGAAGTCGTTCAGTCGTGTCCAACTCTTAGCGACCCCATGGACTGCAGCCCACCAGGCTCCTCCAGCCCTGGGATTTTCCAGGCAAGAGTACTGGAGTGGGGTGCCATTGCCTTCTCCAATACCATTCTCTACAACACTCTTAACTCTCTGGTTCTCTTACCTTTTTGATCTGTCTTCTGTAATTTCTGTTCATTATTCTAAGTAACTTCCAGGATTTTAGTTTTATTTCTTTTGTCTTCCTCCCTTACTCCTAAACCCTACTTTCAAAGCTCAGCTAATCCTGATGACTTCCAAATCCAGTGATTCTGACTTGACTTCTCATTCAAGCTTTAGTCTTCTGTTATGTGCTGTATTTAAGATTCAGTTGCTTGATGGTTCAGCTGCCATTTCAAATTCCACTTGAGTGAAACATGACAGTATTGACTTTGTTCTTAATAGTCATAAATATTTAGTGCTTTGCAACTTTTGGACAAGTATTTTATTTCTGTGAGTCTCCATTTCCTCACTAGGTGGTTTGATGGTTTATTTGCTAAGTAGTGTCCAATTCTTTTGTGACCCCATGGACTGTGGCCCACCAGGTTCCTCTGTCCATGGGATTTCCTAGGCAAGAATACTAGAGTGGGATTCCATTTCCTTCTCCAGAGGATCTTCCCAACCCAGGTATTGAACCCAGGTCTCCTGCCTTGTAGGCTAATTCTTTACCAACTGAGCCACCAGGGAAGGCCATTTCCTTACTTATAAAATTGAAATATTGATATTTGTCATGCAGTATTGTTTTAAAGATTCAGAAAGTATAATGCACCTACATATGTGTGTATGTGTTTACATTCTGACATTCCTTAGCAATCAATGCTTGAGACAGTGAGTAGTCAATAAGAAGCATGTATTATTTCATATATTTATTAGAATAAGTCATCTCTCTGGCCTTTTACTCTTTCCCATTTTACTTATCTTTAACACAATAAATTCCCATTTTTCTTAATCACTTAAGTTCAATGTCTTATTTTTCTACTCCACAGTTCAAATTAAAAGTCAAATCCTATTATGTCTTCCTTCAAACTTTTTCTCTAATGTGTTGAATTCAAAATATTGTTCTCATTTTTACTACTCTGACCCTGGCCCTCACACTTGGCCCTGGATCGTTTAGCTAGATGTCTCATCAGTTGCTCTGCCCTGGTCTCTTATACTGTGCCGGTTAACCAGTTTAATCCTCCTGGTTCACATGGTTTTACCTGCAAGGTTCTCATGGAAAAGCCTAAAGTCACTCCTGGCAGAATAAAGTCCAGTTTTTCCTCCCACATTCTGCTCTTCTTTCCTCTTTTCCTAGCCTAAACTGTTTGTGGATTTCCATGAAATCAAGATCCAGGTAGTCTGGACTCACTTCACACATCATGATGGTTCGCAATCATCTCCTCTTTATCATGCTGGTTCCTTCTGCCTTGAAGAGCTTCAGAGCCTTTTCTGTCAGTCTCTTTTATCACAACTCACATCCATCTAGGCATTGACTTAAATTTCCATAGCTTTCTCTAGTACAGTTCCAAGATTATGTAATGACTGTGTGTGACTTTGACCCTTGTTGTTTCATGTAACACCTTATTCTAAGTTCTTTGAATATGGTGGTTGTGTCTTCTGTTCCCACACACCACCCCTTTCCTGGGTCCTGAATAATTCTGGATTTGTAAATAGACTTTTTAATTTGCACTGCTTACTGTAAACCCTCTGGCTTGAAGTACCTCAGGAAAAAACTGAAAGTTAATAGGTAAAACTGTTGGTAAATAGGTAAAACTATCAATAGTGATCAATTTTGACCTGTAACACAAACAATTTTGTATGGTTGAGCCTGATCATTTGAAGTCCTGATCTCAGATAACTTGCTAAAACAGCGAACAGATGCTTTCTCAGTTTAGAAATGATCTGTAGGAATTAGAAAAAGGATAAGTTACTGTCCTGCTTGTATCTCATTCCACATGCTCTAGAGAGGACATTCTATATTTTTATTTTTTTTAAAGATTGTCCAAGTTTATTTTCTAAATGGGCTAGTGAAGAAAGTACTGGAAGTAATTAATAAACTTTAGATCCAGATTTGTTCCTCAAAGAGGAATTTTTATTGTGTATAACAGAATTACTAACATCTATACTAGGGCAGATCCAGGATCAAGTTCCAATACTGCCATAACCTTGGATAACCTTGAGCAGCTTATTTAAATGTTCTGTGTCTTTGGGTTCCTCATCTTTAAAAGAGGTTGATAATATAAGTATCTACCACTCAGAATCAGGGTGAGAATTAAGCAAATTAATCTAAGTAGACCTTAGACCATTGCTGCTACATAATAATTCACTGAATGTCAGTTGCATTTATTACTCTGAATTTTAATAAAAGAAGAGTCTCTGATATCCTATAGATGTAACTGAATACCAATAAACATAATAGTAGCTCCCTGTTTATGTAATGTGGCAACATATCATGTATTCTTTCACTTTTTTTTTTAGTGAAATTCAAGGCTTATTTCAAAACAAGGAAAAATAATACATAAATTATTGTCTTGTTCCTCTAAAGTAAATTACCATAATTTCATGTCATGTCTCTCTTTTCTCATATGTAGGTATGAGTTCAAGCAGTATTAAACAAGATCTATGTAACTTACTTGTTTTTAGAAATATCCTGCGCTTTCTGGAATAGATCACTTCTCCTTCACATCTGTCCCTATCTTCTTCAAAACCAAAGACATAGCTCAGGAAAAAAAAAAAATATGCAAGCAAAGTTCAATTCTTTTTGTACTATAAAAATAAACTGAGACCATAATACTGAGAAATGGTATGGATCATGCAAGAATTAAGGATTTGTCTGGTTGAAAAAATTTAATGTGTGTGCTAAGTTGCTTCAGTCCTATCTGACTGTTTGTGACCCCATGGACTGATGCCCACTAGGCTCCTCTGTCCATAGAATTCTCCGGCAAGAAATACTAGAGTGGGTTGCATGTCTTTCTCCAGGGGATCTTCCCGACCGAGGGATTGAACCCACATCTCTTATGCCTCCTGTATGGGCAGGCAGGTTCTTTACCACTAGTGCCACCTGGGAAGCCCCCAGTGATGCTTGAAAACATTGAAATTGCCCAATCCTACATAAATACAATGTACTTATATAGGGCTTATTCCTGAGTGAGTCAATGTATTTTTGGATTTAGCAATTACTATGTGTAAGCCATTTTTTAAAAACTTGATTAGGCTGACATCACTTCCATTGATTCATCTATTTATTTATTTATTTATTTATTTTTTTAGTATACATGTAACTTTTTTATTTTATTTTTTTTAATTTATTTATTTATTTTTAATTTTTACTTTACAATTCTGTATTGGTTTTGGCATAGATTGACATGAATCCACCACAGGGGTACATGCGTTCCCAAACATGAACCCCCCTCCCACCCCCCTCCCCACAACATCTCTCTGGGTCATCCCCACGCGTCAGCCCCAAGCGTGTCATATCCTGCATCAGACATAGACTGGCATTTCGATTCTTACATGATATTATACATGTTTCAATGCCATTCTTCCAAATCATCACACCCTCTCCCTCTCCCTCTGAGTCCAAAAGTCCGCTATACACATCTGTGTCTTTTTTGCTGTCCTGCATACAGGGTCATCATTGCCATCTTCCTAAATTCCATATATATGTGTTAGTATACTGTATTGGTGTTTTTCTTTCTGGCTCACTTCACTCTGTATAATCGGCTCCAGTTTCATCCATCTCATCAGAACTGATTCAAATGTATTCTTTTTAATGGCTGAGTAATACTCCATTGTGTATATGTACCACAGCTTTCCTATCCATTCATCTACTGATGGACATCTAGGTTGTTTCCATGTCCTGGCTATTATAAACAGTGCTGCAATGAACATTGGGGTACATGTGTCTCTTTCAATTCTGGTTTCCTCTGTGTGTATGCCCAACAGTGGGATTGCTGGGTCATAAGGCATTTCTATTTGCAATTTTTTAAGGAATCTCCACACTGTTCTCCATAGTGGCTGTACTAGTTTGCATTCCCACCAACAGTGTAGGAGGGTTCCCTTCTCTCCACATCCTCTCCAGCATTTATTGCTTGCAGATTTTTGGATCGCAGACATTCTGACTGGTGTGAAGTGGTACCTCATTGTGGTTTTGATTTGCATTTCTCTAATAATGAGTGATGTTGAGCATCTTTTCATGTGTTTGTTAGCCATCCGTATGTCTTCTTTGGAGAAATGTCTATTTAGTTCTTTGGCCCATTTTTTGATTGGGTCGTTTATTTTTCTGGAATTGAGCTGCAGGAGTTGCTTGTATATTTTTGAGATTAGTTGTTTGTCAGTTGCTTCATTTGCTATTATTTTCTCCCATTCGGAAGGCTCTCTTTTCACTTTGCTTATGTTTTCCTTTGTTGTGCAGAAGCTTTTAATTTTAATTAGATCCCGTTTGTTAACTCAACAAATATTTATGAAAGGATTACTGTAGGCTAGGCACTTAATATTCCAGAGCTTACCCAAATTAGGGCCACCTCTCCTCTCTGGGTAAGATTACTTTGATTCTCTTTTATTATACTCTGTCAAAAATTATATAATCTTTAAGGCAGTGATGGTCAAAAAGTTTATGATCTTTTTCTTTTCCAATTCAAATGATGTCAATATGATTGTTATTTGCAGCTTCATATCTCTCTCCAGCTCAATGTGACATGCTTTAATTGTAGGACAAGCCTGACTCCCAAAACTGGTTTCCCTACCTGGCAATGGTGGAGGAATTTGTGAGTCCAACTGAGTAGTTACTTCTGGGGACTGTTCTGACCCCATCTCCCCCCATGCCAACTTCTTGGCACCATTTTCCTGGTAATCTTCATTCACAACTTTCTTACTTCATGTGGTTCTGTTTTCTCTCTATCCAAAACAATCGTAATTCTTCAATTAAGGGGTTTGAAGAAGAGGTTTATATAATATTACATAGGCTTTCTTATTCAGCTTTCACCCTATCTTTTGGAAGGGGCCCCAAAATCCAGATATCTTGCTGCACCTTGTTTGAGAAGAGTTGTTAACAGTCCTTTAATTCCATCTCTTCCTGAAACAAGGAGAAATTGTGAAATAATTATGCTAGGGGTTTCAAATCCCATAAATGATGCTTTCCAAAAGACCTTTCATAGGCATAATTACATGCATTGGGTGAAAAAAAATAAGCTCACCTGGAACTGGCAACTGTTGTAGATGATAGGGTAAATATGTGACTATGCTTTCAAGGAATTTGGAGTCTGAGAAAAATGGCTTTTGAACAAGTGGTCAAAAGGAAGAAAAAAATAAAAAATATTTCTGACAGACGGGACAGCATTAGAAAGAACCTGAAAGCAAAGAGAGCATGACGATTTTAAGAAATTAAAAGAAGATCCCCATGGCTGCAATGTGGGGTGGCAAAGGAGGCCCAGGACCTGTAGGCTTGTGCACTTGTTCAAGATGTTTGGACTTTACCCTAAAGCCCAGTGTAGTCAGCAAGGACTTTCAGCCAGAGTGAGCTCTCAGAGTTGGGTCTTTCAAGATGGCTTTAGCTGTGGTGTAGAAGCATTGGAGGAGGGAGAACAGATGTGAGCGAGCCAGCTGTCATTCCAGGTTTCACTGAATTAATCTTCCCTTTGGTTTGGATTAAAAAAAAGATCATTTCTTTAAACTTCTTTTAATTTCTTATCTCATGTCTTCTAATAATCCTTTCTAAAAGAGTTTTCTATTCTCTTGCCTAGTCTTATCATCCAAGGGCATATGGAAGAGCCCTATCTTTTAGAAAATCTAGATCTTACTGTTCGTTTATAAGTTTTTGCTATTTTGAATCATTGTAACACTTTATTGGAATCTTCTTTTCAGCCGCTTTGTATAGATGGTTATTTGTTAGCTAATAAAGTGATTTCTTCTTTCTTCCTCTTCCTTTCCTTTTTAAATTAATTGAAGAAAGAGATATGTCTTGCCTGTGTATCAGTTTCAGAGCCTTGAATAAAATAGTATTAATAAATAAATAATTGTGAACTAAAAGGAAATGTTGTTATACACACACTCTTAATAAAGTAAGTTGCTTCTTCCGGTGGAAAAGTAGTATATTTGTAATATTCTTTTCTTTTGTACTATTGTATTAAATATGGCTTTGCCCACATAGATAAGCTCTTAAATTTTACTTTTAGTGAGTCTGGAAGAACACTAGTACTAGGAGCCTGGGATTTTGTCTCTACCCTGATTTCCTATTCTTTAGACAATGATCCATTGCTCTACAAGCTGGGCAGATTTTCCTTAATTTCCATTCTCTTTACATTTTAAGCATTCATCCTATATTGATGGTCCTGTGTGGCTCCTGAGGGGTTTCATATGCCTTGTGGAGGTCAACTTGAGAGCATTAAGTTCTTCTCTGTGCTACCCAACAGTGTCTGCTGCTGCTGCTGCTAAGTCACTTCAGTCATGTCCGACTCTGTGCGACCCCACAGACAGCAGCCCATCAGGCTCCCCCGTCCCTAGTTTCTAACTTTTTGTATCCTCAAATCTGTAATTCAGGTGTAATTTTGTTGTTGTTCTATAAATGGACTTAAGCAGTTTTCAAGAGTGAGCAAAGTCAGAGAAACATTACGAGTAATATTAATTGAAATATTTAATTGTTATTTATAACATAAGTTGAGGGGCATATATGATTTCTCTGGAATAAAATAAATAGCAATAAAAACACTTCTGTGACATTTTTTAATAATCAAGGTAAATAAAATCTCTGGTCTGTAAATTGCTAGTAGAATACTGGCATTCAGACAAAGAAGAAAGATTAATTCTATAAAGCTTAAAACTGATGTAATTTATTTTCAGTTCCCTGGACAGGGGAGCCTGGTGGGCTGCTGTCTCTGGGGTCACACAGAGTCAGACATGACTGAAGTGACTTAGCAGTAGCAGCAGTAGCAAAGGACAGTTTGCCAACTTTTGTGGCTTCCAGAGAAAGCATCAGATTTGAAAAAGTTTTCTATCATTTAATTGTGCGTGTAATGAATAAAAAAAAATTTTAATGTTTCTTATCTAGTTTACTGCAGAATTTAAAAAAACCCAAATGTAAATAAATAAATGTATCTAATGTTATTAATACCAATACTAGTCTATAGTATTATAGTTGGCTTATAAAAGTTGGCTTAAAACTCAACATTCAATAAACTAAGATCATGGCATCTGGTCCCATCAATTCATGGCAAATAGATGGGAAACACTGGAAACAGTGTCAGACTTTCTTTTTGGGGGCTCCAAAATCACTGCAGATGGTGATTGCAGCCATAAAATTAAAAGACACTCACTCCTTGGAAGGAAAGTTATGACCAACCTTGAAAGCATATTAAAAAGTAGAGACATTACTTTGCCAACAAAGGTCCATCTAGTCAAAGCTATGGTTTTTCCAGTAGTCATGTATGGGTGTGAGAGTTGGACTGTGAAGAAAACTCAGTGCCGAAGAATTGATGCTTTTGAACTGTGGTGTTTGAGTAGACTCCTGTGAGCCCCTTGGACTGCAGGGAGATCCAACCAGTCCATCCTAAAAGAGATCAGTCCTGAGTGTTCATTGGAGAGACTGATGTTGAAGCTGAAGCTCCAATACCTTGGCCACCAGATGGAAAGAGCTGACTCATTTGAAAAGACCCTAATGCTGGGAAAGATTGAAGGCAGGAGGAGAAGGGGATGATAGAGGATGAGATGGTTGGACGGCCTCACCAACTCAATGGACATGAGTTTGGGTAAACTGCAGGAGTTGGTGATGGACAGGGGGACCTGGCATGCTTCCATCCATGGGGTCACAAAGAGTCAGACACAACTGAGCAACTGAACTGAACTGAACTAAACTGAATCTAGAGTAATTTAGTCTATTTTCATAAATACTAATATTTATTTAACACTAAGTAAGATAACTTTTTTCAATCCATTGAGTATTCTGGCAGAAGACATTAGTTCTTTGGGGCTAAAATCTTCATTTGAGAAAAGACAGAGAATAGAAACTTGGGAAATTAGTGTATCAGTTTATTTCCATGGAACTCTAATGGTAGAAATTAAAGAGGAACTAAAAAGCCTCTTGATGAGGGTGAAGGAGAAGAGTGAAAGAGCTGGCTTAAAACTCAACGTTCCAAAAACTAAGATCATGGCATTCAGCCCCATTACTTCATGGCAAATAGAGGGGTAAAAGGTTGAAGTAGTAACAGACTTCCTTTTCTTGGGCTCCAAAATCACTGCAGATGGTGATTGCAGCCACGAAATCAGAAGACATTTGGTTATTGGCAGGAAAGCTATGACAAACCTAGACAGTGGGTTGAAAAGCAGAGCCATTACTCTGCTGACAAAGATCCATATAATCAAGGCTATGGTCTACCCAGTGGTCACGTATGGTTGTGAGAGCTGGGCTTTAAAGAAGGCGGAGTGCCCAAAAATTGATGCCTTCAAACTAGGGTGCTGGAGAAGACTTCTGAGAGTCCCTTGGACAGCAAGGAGATCAAACCAGTCAATCTTAAGGGAAATCAACCCTGAATACTCATTGGAAGGACTGATGCTGAAGCTGAAGCTCCAATATTTTGGTCATCTGATGCAAAAAGCTGACTCCCTGGAAAAGTCCCTGATGCTAGGAAAGATTGAGGGCAGAAGGAGAAGAGGGCATCAGAGGATGAGATGGCTGGATGTCATCACCGATATACGATGGACATGAACTTGGGCAAATTTTGGAAGATGGTAAGGGATAGAGAGGCCTGGCAGGCTGCAGTCCATGGGGTTGCAAAGAGCTGGACATGGCTGGGTGACTGAACAGCAGCAACAATATTTTTCTTGGCAAAAGTAATCAAAGCATTTATGAGTTTTAAGTTATATCTGGATGTTAATGATGTTTGACTAAGTTCCTTACTCCACAAAAAGGAGCAGGATCTTTTTGAATATTATAAGATTTAATAGACATGCAGTGAGATTTTCTACTCTCCAAGTTTTTAGCCTTATAAAAATATGAAACTCAAGATAATCTAGCAATACATTATTTTTTTCTTATACTAAATGTAAGTCAGCAGTGTTGAAAGGAGATTTTTCTCCTAAAGTTTGAGCATGCCATGATTTCATAAATGATTCTTTAATTATTGTGCTCAGAAATTATTTTCATATATGTAATGGAAGTTCAGTTGCAATGGCTCAGTATAAGACGTATCCAAATCCTGTTTGGTTCTCAGGCATTAGATGTTTTGACCAAGAATTTGGGAGCAATTAAAGATACCTTGTAGAGGTCAATGAAAAAATTTAGGAAATGCCATCCATAAGGAAATGTTGCTAAATTGAACTACACTGGCATTAAGCTTTTCTTTTGACCAAGAGACACCAGTAAGACAGTGAAGAGAAAATTCACAAAGTTGGAAAAATATAGACAAGCTAATAGGACAATGAACAAATGTTTGAATAGGACCTTCATCAAAAAGAATAACCAAGTGGCTAGCAAACAAGCAAAATGATGATCAATCTTATTAGTCATCAGGAAATTCAAATTAATTCATTATGATACTGCAACATCTTGATCAGAAAGGCTAAAATGGAATTGGTCAATTTCTTGTAGGTTGTGCATTTTATTGGTATGTAGTTGCTTATACTGGTCTCTTATGATCCTTTGTGATTGTAACTTTTTTTTCTGATTTTATTGATATGAGCTCTCTCCCTTTTTTTCTTGATGCATCTGGCTAAAAGTTTATCAATTTTATTTATCTTTTCAAAGAACCAGCTTTGGTTTCATTGATCTTTTCTATTTTTTTTTTTCCAGTCTCTGTTTCATTTGTTTCTGCTCTGATCTTTGCTATTTCTTTCCTTCTACTAATTTTGGGTTTTGCTCTTCTTTCTCTAGTTGCTTCCCATGTAAGGTTAGGTTGTTTATTTGAGATACTTGTTTCTTGTGGTAAGATTGTATTGCTATAAACTTCTCCGTTAGAATGGTTTTGCTGCATTCCATAGGTTTTGGATCATTGTGTTTACATTTTCATTTGTCTCCAGAAATTTTTTGGAGTACATGAGAGTCCCACATGTTGGCAAGAATACTGTGCAAACATATACTGCTGGTGAGAAGGCAAACATTGGTAAAACTGCTTTGGAAAACTTATTGGCAGTATTCACTGAAGTTAAGTATATACATGCCTATCCCCCAGCAATTCCACTTCTGTGTACATATATCCAATAGAAATGCACCCATGTGTTCGTCCAAAGATATTTATCTGAATGCTTGCTAGAAGTATTATTTTTCTTTTTGGTTGTGCCACATGGCTTACAGCATCTCAATTCCCCAGCCAGGGATTGAGCCTGAGCTGTGGCACTGAAAGCATGGAATCCTAACCACTAGGCCAACTGGGAACTCCCAAAAGCCTTATTCTTAGTAGCCCTACTGGAAGCAAACCAATATCCATTCAGAGTAAAGTGGATAAATATTGGTGTACTCATACCATGGAGTGTTATGCAATAATAAGACTAAATGAATTGAAACAACATACTGTAAATGGATGAGTCTTATAATTTAAGTGGAAAAGGTCAGCTGCAAAAGAGCACGTATTTATTATTCTATTTATATAAGGTTCAGAAACAGGCAAAGCCAATCTTTGGTGTTAGTGTTCAGGATCATAGTTACACCTATGACAGATTTCTGCATGAAAGTGGGAGAGAGAGGGTTTTCAGAGAGCTGGTATTAACCTAGTGAGTTCAGTTTACATAAAACTGTCAAGCTCTTCACTTGAGATTTATGCATATTCTGTTTGTATGTTGTGCTTCAATTCAAATTTTACACATGACATTGATGATAATGGTGAATTTGGCAAGTGATATCTACCAGTGATATTGTAATAATTAACATATGATCCATCTCCAGAGTTCTGTTGGCAACCTCAGTGCCAGCGTGTGGACAAAGAAAAAATTGACAGAAGTCAGACACATGCCAACCCTTTTTAAACTGCCATTAGAAAAGAATTTATTGGGTGAATAAAAACTAATAAAAATATACTGATGCTAATTCTATGCAGATTTTGCAGCTATGCGAAGTAAAAAGAGTTAAAAAATATTTTAGTGAGAAAGAAATTGCATCCTCTTGGTTAGACTTAAGACTAATATGAACAGTGTAAAATTTGAAAATTTGAAAAATTGTTATTGGCAAAGACTCTGAGATAGCTAATAATCAAAATATTTTGACAAACTTTAAATATTCAGAAAAACACTGAAAAATTTTTGTGAGAAAAGGACTTTGTGGATGCTTTATTCAATAAAAATATATAGTAATATATATAGTAATTAACTATTTTAATTTAAAATTATATATTCATTTTGTACTGACCAAAGTATACCACCTCTGGAGACTATGATATGTAGCTCTCACTTTTATGTGATTATTTTGTGTTTTATTGTGATTTTCTGCACATCAAATGGTTTCTATCCTATTCAACTTAATACAAACTTCTAAAATTTCTACATACAGTATTATGTTCTCCATATATAATTCTGTCTTAAAATCATTTTGTTTCTTCTGCTAAAGATAATATCATGTGAAGTGTTGTTTCTGAGTAAATTGTTTGAAATTTCCTTCAATGAATTCTTCTAAGGCATTAAACACCAGATCTTTTCTCTGGATCTGAAACCCCAAACCAGTAAATCAGAGTATCTTCAGCATTTTTGTTCATTATTATAGCCCTAAGTAGAGCCCCAGAGCATGCTGTAGCCCCTTTGTAAGTAATTGTTGAATGGAGTGTTAACTAACTTCCTAAATTGACTTCTGCCTCCTTTTTCCAGGAAGCCTATTTTTACTGTACTCATTTTTGATACTGATGACTTCTTCCTATCTGCTCCTTCAGTCTTTACCTTCCTTCTCACCGTTATGAAATCCATGGATTTACCATTGATACTCCCTCCCTCTTACCCTAAAAAAATCTGAAAACTTCCAGAAAGATGTGGAACCTACTGTCTTGAATTAATCCACTTCTCTGCCATGAGACAAGCTATCATTTTAAAATATAAAATTAGAATTAGGTGTATGTCATCTATTTCAAATTCCATCATCCAGAGTCCCCCAAGGTACCTCCATCAGTGGGAAATCTGTTTCACGAGTTGGTTGATTCCATGGTGGGCTAGCACTTATTTCTGACTCTCTTCAGCTGATGTTGTAAAAACAGTATTTTATACAAGAATCTTTCATGTATCTTATGAAACCTATATTCTCTCACGAAAGCTACATCTCCTTCAATTTCTTTAATCATTAATTTTATGACATGGTTTCAAGCAATCTCCTGTGTTGCTTCTTCCAACCCACATCTTGGTGTCTATCTTAAAATAGCATATTCCAAATCAAATATAATACCCATGCGTGGTCTCTCCTGTACAGAATACAGTGGTTGAGTCTGTCCCATGACCTTAGTTCTAAAGTCTTTTCAGTGCCAGTAGGTCCACACTCTGCTTTACTGTTAGTTGGCTTCAGTGATTCTGACCATGACGGTGCTCTTTTGCTGTTAAGATTCCGCCTTTAAACCAATTCTTCATTTCTCCTCCAACAGAGAAACATCTTTTCATTCTGCGAAATCATTTTAAAAAGCCTCTTCTTCCCTCACACTCCTCTCTCTTCTTCCTCTGTTCTTCAGTAACTGTGAAGTTAACTCCCCTTCCATCCTGGAGTTCTTTTTCTACTGCAGCTTTTATCTCAAAGTGCCTATAGATCAGGTCTAACCGTGTGTTCAAGCATTAACCACACATCAAGAGGACAAAGTAAAGCGTCTACCACTGTCACCCAAAGACAGTCTCTCAGTCAGCATTAGGACCACAATCAGCACTCTTGTGGATGCAAACATGCAAAATGGTGATTTCCGAATCATCTTATGGATAGTTTTGATCTTTTTTTCCACTTACCTATGCTATGTGGGAACTAGAACCTCTGTCTGGGCCAGTCCTTCAGAATTAAGCAGTTGCTTTGTGAGGAAAACTGAAGTCAATACTGGTAAAAAAAAAAAAAATTAGAGAAGCATAGACTATTATAAGGGATATTGTCCAGCACAACACTCTAATCAAAAGTAGAAATTTGTCTTAACATATCCCTAACTTCCATTTGCTCACTGAAGAAGAGCAATGTCAGGAAGCTCACTGCTCTTTGTTGTTGTTGTTTAGTCGCTAAGTCGTGTCCAACTCTTTTGTGACCCCATGGACTGCAGCCCTCCAGGCTCCTCTGTCCAGGCAAGAATACTGAAGTGGGTTGCCGTTCCCTCCTCCAGGGGATCTTCCTGACCCAGGAATCGAACCTACATCTCCTGCACTGAAGGCAATTCCTTACTGCTGAACTACCAGGGAAGCCCCTACTACTTCTTGGGGCCTCTGTCCGTGGGATTCTCCAGGCAAGAATACTGAAGTGGGTTGCCATTTCCTTCTCCAGGGGATCTTCCCAACCCAGGGATAGAACCCAGGTCTCCCACATTGCGACCAGACACTTTAACCTCTGAGCCATCAGGGAAGCCCTGCTACTTCTTAGGGCAACTTATTTATTTTTCATACACTGAATGTAATAACCTTCTTCAATGTAAGATAAATTTCTTTTCTTTTGTTGTCATTGTTCAATCAATAAGTTGTGTCCAACCCTGTGACCCCCAGAGATGGCAGCATGCCAGGCTTCTCTGTCCCTCACCAACTCCTGGGGCTTGCTCAGACTCATGTCCATTAATTCAGTGAGCTATCTGACCATCTCGTCCTCTGTTATCCCCTTCTCCTTCTGTCTTCAATCTTTCCCAGCATCAGGGTCTTTTCCAATGAGTCAGCTCTTCACATCAGGTGGCCAAGGTATTGGAGCTTCAGCATCAGTCCTTCCAATGAATATTCAGGATTGATTTCCTTTAGGATTGACTGGTTTGATCTCCTTGCAGTTTCTTTAGCTTTTTATTTTTATTTTTTTAGCTTTCTATTAAACTCTTCTAGTTATGTGTTCTGATTCAAAAATTAATAGAACGCTTTCACAGGACAGTCCTAAAAACACTTTAAAATTATTTATTATACTTTACCATGTCTTTGTCCTTGAAAAGGCCGTTTACTAGTAGAGTATAGAAATCATAGTAATATTAGCTGATATTAAGCACTTTGTAAATTACAATACATGTTTTCTCCTTTTGGATATCACAGAATACTTAATATTTGGGAATATTTGGGGGGATCATAATTTTGTAGGAGAGGACTCAAGTAACAGTTATGGAAGCTAAAGAGCTTGCTCTGAGTCACAGATTAGTCAGTGCTAGAGCCTGGTTTTTAAGCCCAGTTGTCTCCTGTAACAGAGCCCCAAACCTGAAATGCTTCACTCTGCTGTCCATCATATGATATAGCTTCCAGATTTCTCACCATTGCATTTAAACTCCTTTAAATGCCTTTGATTTGAAGAGCTGCCTCTTTAAATGTGGTATTTAGAACTAGATGTAATACTTAAGATACGGTGTAACCTGCACAAAGTCGAATAAAACTTCCTTTCCCTGAATTAGACTTGCTACTTGAAGTACTACCACATAAGTTTACTGTAACTTTTCTGTACTCATGGTGCAAATACTCTTGATTAAATACAATTTATGCCTATCTTCTAAATTAAAACTTCTTCCTTTAAAAAAAAATAAGATAATGCTCTGACATTAATGCTCCTTATTCAAGTAATGTCACAATTGACTTTTTAAAAAGTTGTGGTAAAATACATAAGGCATAAACTTTACTATTTTAACCATTTTGAAGTATATAGTGTAGCAGTGTTATATATATTCATGGTGTTCAGCAATCAATCTCCAAAACTTTTTGATCTCGCAAAACTGAAATTCTATACTCGTTAAACAACAAGTCTCCCATCCCTCCACCCTCCAGCCCCTGGCAAAACCATTGTACTTTCTACCTCTAGGACGATTTGAGGTATCTCATATAAGTGGAATCATAAAGCATTTTTGTATGTGACGAACTGATTACGTTTAGTGCATGATCTCAAGCTTCATCCACATGATAGCATATATCAGAATTTCCTTCCTTCTTAAGACTTAATAACATTCCATTTTATGTACATACACTGTATTTTGCTTATCCATTCATCCACTGATGGACACTTGGGGTTGCTTCTGTTTTTTGGCTCATGTGAATGATGTTTATATGAACATGGGTACATAAATATCTGAGATTCTGCTTTAATTACTTTGGATATAGACCCAGCATATTTTTATACATGTGTATGAAGATCCCCTGAAGGAGGAAATGGTAACCCATTCCAGTATTCTTGCCTGGAAAATCCCATGGACAGAGGAGCCTGGCAGGCTACAGTCCATGGGGTTGCAAAAGAGTTGGACACAAATTAGCAACTAAACAATATATATGTTTACTTTATATATATATATATATTACTTATAATCTGTTTATGTTAGTAACTTGATGTCCGAGAAGCTGTGTGGTAGCATGTTACAGTCATAAATCAGAAGAGAGTCCCAGGAAAGCTTGAATTCATTTAAATCTGAGTTAGGCACTGATGATTCCTGAGGAGAACATGACCTCAGGTTAGATAATCAAGGTCTCGTTATTTTGATCAAATCTGCCAAGAAAAATCAATTACTTCCTTCAAAAACAAATTAAACAACAAACCTTTCCCAAGGAAGTTATGCATGTTTGTTTATGTAAGTTGAGGTTGTTTTTGTGTTCTAAAATACTTGCTTTCTCAGGAACACATTGTTACAAATGAGTCTGAAGAATAAGATTTTAATATGTTTTAACAAATAGAAATTTAATATATAACTAATAATTGGTTCGGCTTTTGTAGCTAGTGGTGGGAACCCCAACAGGACTATGTTTATTTTGCTCTCGAATTTATCATATCAAACCAGAAATGTTGACGCACTTGAACTGTGGGCATTTAGTCCACTGCAGGATTTTATAGGTATACACAGACAAAGCTTTTTTCAACAGCAATTGTTTTTTCATCTTAGCTTTACTGATGTAACTATATGCACATACTTACTCTGGAACAATGTAATATGCCCTTACATTTTATCTGTAAGTTCATTTTATGTCTTTGGTTAAAATCCCATACATAAAAGGAATTGACCCATGACTGAGAATTGCATTTAATAAAAAGAGAAAGAAAGAAAAAAGCACAGCTAATTATATTACACACACACAATTATACACTATAATATATACATATAAGTCTATTATTATAAATATATTACTGATAAACCATCATGTATAATTAATGAAAAATTGTCGTCACATAAAAACCTTTGGCTGAGAGTTTGCAAATTGCAGTACCTGAGTGAAACACTGAGGGGTAGAAACCTCCAGTCTTATTAATTTGCCTAAAGGCATTCTTCATAGCATTTTAGAAATTCCATGATGCTCCTTGGAATATATTTGGATGCATATTTGGATGCTCCCTGTGGCCATGTAATAAGTAAAATAACCTTTCTCCAAAGCCTGGACCTTTCGCTTGACATATCTATAAGTACCAAACAGAAGATTGTAGTGTTAAAGAGCAGAACAATTTGTGTATTCTAGGTGTGCTATATAAAGAGATACGAACAAATTTAGGGCAAAACTATTCATGAAATAATGAAAAGATGTGTATAAATCCATCTTCACCCCACTGACATACATGTGTTGTTATGTTCCAGTCATAACGCCGATTCACTGTGTGCTGGTTAAGAGTGAAAGCTTTGTGCATGGGTAGAAATCTTTGCTTATGGTCAGATATTTAACTTCTAAGCCCTTGTTTCTCATTTATAAAATTGGTGAAATATTTTATACTTGTAAAACACTTAAAATTTGATTGTACATAGTAAAAGTTCACAAATGGTAGTGGATATTGTTTGAAATAAACTGTGATGTCACATGAGTTAATGCATATAATATGACTGACACACAGATGATGCTTTTGCTGTCTTTACATCACTTGTGCGAGACTTTTTCAGTGTGGAGTGAGGCTGCACCTTCAACAGCTGCCAGCATTCTGTAGCCATGGACTTTGTTAGAAAATGGAGATTCTTATACTCTGATGTCATCCTGAAGATGGTGTTTTGCTGTTTCAGTTCAGTTCATTTCAGTTCAGTCGCTCAGTCGTGGCCGACTCTTTGCGACCCCATGAATCGCAGCACGCCAGGCCTCCCTGTCCATCACCATCTCCCGGAGTTCACTCAGACTCACGTCCATTGAGTCTGTGATGCCATCCAGCCATCTCATCCTCGGTCGTCCCCTTCTCCTCCTGCCCCCAATCCCTCCCAGCATCAGAGTCTTTTCCAATGAGTCAGCTCTTTGCATGAGGTGGCCACAGTACTGGAGCTTCAGCTTTAGCATCAGTCCTTCCAAAGAAATCCCAGGGTTGATCTCCTTCAGAATGGACTGGTTGGATCTCCTTGCAGTCCAAGGGACTCTCAAGAGTCTTCTCCAACACCACAGTTTAAAAGCATCAATTCATCAGTGTTTTATAATTTTCTGTATATAGGTCTTTAGTTTCTTTAGGTAGATATATTCCTAAGTATTTTATTCTTTTTGTTGCAATGGAGAATGGAATTGTTTCCTTAATTTCTTCTTCTACTTTCTCATTATTAGTGTATAGGAATGCAAGGGATTTCTGTGTGTTGATTTTATATCCTGCAACTTTACTATATTCATTAATTAGCTCTAGTAATTTTCTGGTAGAGTCTTTAGTGTTTTCTATGTAGAGGATCATGTCATCTGCAAACAGTGAGAGTTTTACTTCTTCTTTTCCAATTTGGATTCCTTTTATTTCTTTTTCTGCTCTGATTGCTGTGGCTAAAACTTCCAGAACTATGTTGAATAGTAGTGGTGAAAGTGGGCACCCTTGTCTTGTTCCTGACTTAAGGGGAAATGCTTTCAATTTTTCACCATTGAGGATAATGTTTGCTGTGGGTTTGTCATATATAGCTTTTATTATATTGAGGTATGTTCCTTCTATTCCTGCTTTCTGGAGAGTTTTTATCATAAATGGATGTTGAATTTTGTCAAAGGCCAAACACTGATGAAAGAAATCAAAGAGGACACTAATAGATGGAGAAATATACCATGCTCATGGATCAGAAGAATCAATATAGTGAAAATGAGTATATTACCCAAAGCAATTTACAAATTCAATGCAATCCCTATCAAGATACCGGCGATATTTTTCACAGAACTAGAACAAATAATTTCAAGATTTGTATGGAAATACAAAAAACCACGAATAGCCAAAGAAATCTTGAGAAAGAAGAATGGAACTGGAGGAATCAATTTGCCTGACTTCAGGCTCTACTACAAAGCCACAGTCATCAAGACAGTATGGTATTGGCACAAAGACAGACATATAGATCAATGGAACAAAATAGAAAGCCCAGAGATAAATCCACATACATATGGACACCTTATCTTTGACAAAGGAGGCAAGAATATACAATGGAGTAAAGACAATCTCTTTAACAAGTGGTGCTGGGAAAACTGGTCAACCACTTGTAAAAAAATGAAACTAGATCACTTTCTAACACCGCACACAAAGATAAACTCAAAATGGATTAAAGATCTAAATGTAAGACCAGAAACTATAAAACTCTTAGAGGAGAACATAGGCAAAACACTCTCCGACATAAACCACAGCAGGATCCTCTATGATCCACCTCCCAGAATTCTGGAAATAAAAGCAAAAATAAACAAATGGGATCTAATTAAAATTAAAAGCTTCTGCACAACAAAGGAAAACATAAGCAAAGTGAAAAGAGAGCCTTCCGAATGGGAGAAAATAATAGCAAATGAAGCAACTGACAAACAACTAATCTCAAAAATATACAAGCAACTCCTGCAGCTCAATTCCAGAAAAATAAACGACCCAATCAAAAAATGGGCCAAAGAACTAAATAGACATTTCTCCAAAGAAGACATACGGATGGCTAACAAACACATGAAAAGATGCTCAACATCACTCATTATTAGAGAAATGCAAATCAAAACCACAATGAGGTACCACTTCACACCAGTCAGAATGTCTGCGATCCAAAAATCTGCAAGCAATAAATGCTGGAGAGGATGTGGAGAGAAGGGAACCCTCCTACACTGTTGGTGGGAATGCAAACTAGTACAGCCACTATGGAGAACAGTGTGGAGATTCCTTAAAAAATTGCAAATAGAAATGCCTTATGACCCAGCAATCCCACTGTTGGGCATACACACAGAGGAAACCAGAATTGAAAGAGACACATGTACCCCAATGTTCACTGCAGCACTGTTTATAATAGCCAGGACATGGAAACAACCTAGATGTCCATCAGTAGATGAATGGATAGGAAAGCTGTGGTACATATACACAATGGAGTATTACTCAGCCATTAAAAAGAATACATTTGAATCAGTTATGATGAGATGGATGAAACTGGAGCCGATTATACAGAGTGAAGTGAGCCAGAAAGAAAAACACCAATACAGTATACTAACACATATATATGGAATTTAGGAAGATGGCAATGATGACCTTGTATGCAGGACAGCAAAAAAGACACAGATGTGTATAGCGGACTTTTGGACTCAGAGGGAGAGGGAGAGGGTGTGATGATTTGGGAGAATGGCATTGAAACATGTATAATATCATGTAAGAATCGAAATGCCAGTCTATGTCTGATGCAGGATATGACACGCTTGGGGCTGACGCGCGGGGATGACCCAGAGAGATGTTGTGGGGAGGAGGGTGGGAGGGGGGTTCATGTTTGGGAACGCATGTACCCCTGTGGTGGATTCATGTCAATCTATGCCAAAACCAATACAAAATTGTAAAGTAAAAATAAAAAAATAAAATAAAAGCATCAATTCTTCGGCGCTCAGCCTTCTTCACAGTCCAACTCTCACATCCATACATGACCACTGGAAAAACCATAGCCTTGACTAGACGGACCTTAGTCGGCAAAGTAATGTCTCTGCTTTTGAATATACTATCTAGATTGGTCATAACTTTTCTTCCAAGGAGTAAGCGTCTTTTAATTTCATGGCTGCAATCACCATCTGCAGTGATTTTGGAGCCCCCCAAAATAAAGTCTGACACTGTTTCCACTGTTTCCCCATCTATTTTCCATGAAGTGATGGGACCAGATGCCATGATCTTCGTTTTCTGAATGTTGAACTTTAAGCCAACTTTTTCACTCTCCTCTTTCACTTTCATCAAGAGGCTTTGTAGTTCCTCTTCACCTTCTGCCATAAGGGTGGTGTCATCTGCATATTCTGAGGTGACTGATATTTCTCCTGGCAATCTTGATTCCAGCTTGTGCTTCTTCCAGCCCAGCGTTTCTCATGATGTACTCTGCATAGAAGTTAAATAAGCAGGGTGACAATATACAGCCTTGATGTACTCCTTTTCCTATTTGGAACCAGTCTGTTGTTCCATGTCCAGTTCTAACTATTGCTTCCTGACTTGCATACAGGTTTCTCAAGAGGCAGGTCAGGTGGTCTGGTATGCCCATCTCTTTCAGAATTTTCCACAGTTTATTGTGATCCACATAGTCAAAGGCTTTGGCATAGTCAATAAAGCAGAAATAGATGTTTTTCTGGAAATCTCTTGCTTTTTCCATGATCCAGCAGATGTTGGCAATTTGATCTCTGGTTCCTCTGCCTTTTCTAAAACCAGCTTGAACATCAGGGATTTCACGGTTCACGTATTGCTGAAGCCTGGCTTGGAGAATTGTGAGCATTACTTTACTAGCGTGTGACATGAGTGCAATTGTGCGATAGTTTGAGCATTCTTTTGCATTGCCTTTCTTTGGAATTGGAATGAAGACGGACCTTTTCCAGTCCTGTGACCACTGCTGAGTTTTCCAAATTTGTTGGCATATTGAGTGCAGCACTTTCACAGCATCATCTTTCAGGATTTGAAACAGCTCAACTGAAATTCCATCACCTCCACTAGCTTTGTTCGTAGTGATGCTTTCTAAGGCCCACTTGACTTCACATTCCAAGATGTCTGGCTCTAGATTAGTGATCACATCATCATGATTATCTGGGTCGTGAAGATCTTTTTTGTACAGTTCTTCCGTGTATTCTTGCCACCTCTTCTTAATATCTTCTGCTTCTGTTAGGTCCAGACCATTTCTGTCAACATATTCGCAAATATGCTTTATCATATTTGACCTTCAAATATATCTTTCTAGAAAATGGAAAAGTATAAAGTATATATCAGTTCAAAAACTATTTATGGAGTATCTACTGAGTGGAGGCATCTCAAGATATAATACTTCCTTTTATGGGATTTGAGATCAAGATAGGGATATAACTATTAATATATGAATATTATGCAATATTATTGAAACTTCAGATTTTATGTGGGACATGAATTAAGACAGCAGTTATATCACTGTATTCTTGAAGTTACGTAAAGACTTATTCTTTGGTGTTAAGTCCTAACTTTTATTGCTATCAAGCAGTTAATTTTTACAGAAGTACTAAAATAGAAAGCTCTGTGGTTCTGACTTCCAGGGAATTCTAAGTCTCAGAATTCCTTACGATCACTGTTTAATTTCTGTCCTTTTTGTAAAATGGTAGATGTTTGGGAGGAGGGGATCATGCTAGCTTTCTACACTGAGTGCAGACTCAATACTTTCATTGCATTTCCAGAATTGGATGTTGCTCCTACCCAACCAGCTTTATCTATATCTTAAGGTTAATCAGGAAAGTCTTTGTTAACCACCAGATGGTACGTTGACCAAAGGAAATGAGGCTTTAGCTACTGGAAATCTATTGTGCCAAGTACAACATTCCTAAAAGAATATGGAAGGAGAGATTATTGTTTATGGTCCACCCATTCACCCAGAAGTGTTGCTGAGTCCTGGGATTCCAGTAGTCTAAGGATGGTGAAGTGATAGAGGCACAGGACACCACTTGAAAGTATTTTTCCCGAGTTAATTAGGCAATAAAGACTTTCCAGGAAACTCTGCTTCCTTGAATTAAGAAGGTCCTTAATATTGCTGATATAAGATACTGCAAAAATGTGTGCTTGGAGCTTTTTTTTTCCAAATATCTCCCAGCCATCTCAGCACTCTTCCTACATCAGCCCTGATCCTGGACATCATCATCTCTCCTCAGCTGTTTGCAGTCATCCTGCCCACTCTTCTGTTCAGTCATTTCTACACACAGAAAACAGATGAATTATTTTTAAATGCAACTCAAATTATTATATTCTCCTGCCAAACACCTTCTAGTGGCTCTTCTTCTCACTCTAATTGAAAGCCAAATCCTTACAGTGGCCCCAAAATTCTGACAGTAGTTTTCCATCTCATTTCCCATCCACCCACAGTCCGTTGGCTCCTACAACCCTGCCTTCTTTGCTGGGCTCTGAACACGAGGCCTGCTCCCATTCAGTACCTCCAGTATCCTGCCCTTTCTGTGGGAACACTCTCTCCCTGGATATCCACATAGCTCTGCTCTGCTGCTCACACCTAGGCCTTTGTTCAAACTGTACCTCATCAGCGAGGAGGCTGTCTTTGACCACTATATAACATTACAGCGCTTCTCATCTCTAGCAACCCATTGCACTTTGGTGACTGTTTTCTCTACTATTACCAACAGACATTATTATTTAGTTTACTTCTTTATGTATCTGCCTACTGCTTCCAGAATCTAAGTTACATATAAAGGTGAGAATTTTTGTCTTTTATATCAGTAGTTAATTTTGGTACCTGGCCTATTTTGCTGTTCAGTCGCTTATGCTGCTGCTGCTGCTAAGTCACTTCAGTCGTGTCCGACTCTGTGCGACCCCATAGACAGCAGCCCACCAGGCTCCCCCATCCCTGGGATTCTCCAGGTAAGAACACTGGAGTGGGTTGCCATTTCCTTCTCCAATCAGTCGCTTATAGATACACCCAATAAAATACACCCAATAAATATTTGTTGAATAAATAGAATAAATTAACTGTGCTGGTGATTTAAGTTTTTCTATCCTACACAGATTTAAGAATGGCTTACCAATGACCTTGATCTTATTAAAATATCTGAGCTGCCTTCTCCCCTCTGGCCACTGAGCTCTGAATAAAGCCATGGCTCAGTGTGGCATGGGAATTTAGTTCTAACTCTGTTCCCTGCTAAGTCATTTCAGTCGTGTTCAACTCTGTGCGACCCCATAGACAGCAGCCCACCAGGCTCCCCTGTCCCTGGGATTCTCCAGGCAAGAGTACTGGAGTGGGGCGCCATTGCCTTCTCCAACTCTGTTCCCTATGTTACTACATTTTTTCCTAACATTAAGACTGGCCACCTTGTGTTGGCTATAGGGAATATTCTTATGAGAGGCTCTGGCACAAGGATGTGGAGCAGATGGATACAAACATTCCGAGTGAACGTAAGCTGCTTTCTTGGAAACCCTTGTAGAATATGATGGGGACGGGCAAGAAAAAAAACAAACTGTAATTCTTTATTGCTTCTTAACTGGCTTTTCATCATGGACATTTGCAAACACCATGACTACAAAATACAGAACAAAGAAAGTATACATAGGGGTGTGTATGTGTGTGTGTGTGTTTGTGTGTGCTCAGTCTCTCACATAGGGGTGTGTGTGTGTGCGCGCGTGCGCTCAGTCTCAGTCACGTCTGACTCTTTGCTTCCGCGGGGGACTACAACCCTTCAGACTCCTCTACCCATGGGATTTTCAAGGCAAGAATACTGGAGTGGGTTCTCCTCCAGGGGATTGTCCCAACCCAGTGATCAAACTGTGTCTCCTGCATTGCAGGCAGATTTTTTACCACTGAGCCACTGGAGAAGTCCCATACATAGGTAGATGATTCCAACAATTTGTGTTGCTTGAAGGTAGACGAAAATAAATGAATTTTCATTTTCTTCCAAGCATTTGGTAGGCCTTTTAAGTGTACCAAATTAATAGAGATTGATTAGTTGATTTATTTTTGTGTATATAATAGGCAAACTGATTCACTATACAAATTCAGTAGAGAAAGGAAATTAAAGAATTTTAGTTCTGATTTAAGGTATATGTAACACATGTTGAGTGGTGTGATGAAAAGTAAGGTATGATATGGCTTCATAATAAATGATTACAAACTGCTTGTCAACGTTTGAGTCTCATTCGCTGCTAAGTCACTTCAGTCATGTTCGATCCTGTGCGACCCCATAGATAGCAGCCCACCAGGCTCCTCTGTTCCTGGGACTCTCCAGGCAAGAATACTGGAGTGGGTTGCCATTTCCTTCTCCACTGCGTGAGAGTGAAAAGTGAGTCTCATCTAAGTTATGACAAAAATAACCCTTCTACAATTATGTCAGACTTTCATTTTCCCTATGAAATATTGCTGTAGTTACACTCAGTCTAAGAAGAAAAAAAAAATGTTCCCTTAGGTAAGAAATAATGAAAGCAATGTAATAATTTTATATTCCAATTAATACAGAATTGTATTAAGCTAGGATAAAGTCTTTATTTTGTGAATGACAATCACTTATTGTCAAAAGTTATATTTATATCCTTTTATAAAAATTTTTTCTACTCTTATCACCTTTATTTCTTACACTCCACTTGTGACTGACTCCAGTGTAACTTTTGATATTACTGATATTGTTCCCTTTCAACGAAAATTAGGCCAGTAAGTAAAATCCATGGTCATTCATTAGTGGTCTGCTAGTGACAGGCACTATGCTGGGAACTTTGCACGTTTAATCACCAGCAGTCTTACCTAGTAGATATTTCTATCCCCATTTCATCAATGAAAAACTTGAGATATGTAGATGACAAATCTAAGAAAGACATAGTAAAGCTGAGAAATTAAATCAAAACTCTATGATTCCAAAGCCTGTATTTCCCCCTCTATACCATGGTCATTTCCTCAAACAATTTTATGTAGTTTTTGGTTGAGAGTGATCCCACATATGCATAGTAACACTTTGATACATGTGAGGAGAGGATGGGAGGCAATAATATAAACTGAGTATTCTGTACAAGCCTGTGTTCAATGCTCTTGTTACTTATTTCAAAATACAGAGGTGAGTGTCACCATCCCATTTTATAGCTGAGTAAATCAAGTTTGAAAACAGTCATCAAGGAATATAGTTGGGATTCACACTCAGATCTAATTTACTCTAAATAGCATACCACTTACACCACAGTAAAGCTGGCACAACTGTGAATTAACAGATATGTCTAAGAAATGAATATTTTCATTGAATTAAGGCTACCCTTCTTCTGGGTCAGGAAGATGTTATTCGGTTGAAACTATGACATCACAATCCTTAGCAATGCCTTTTCTAATACTTTATAATCCAGATTCAGTCTTTACTGCTGTATAGAAACTGAGCGTTCTCTTGATTTTAATGACAATTCTTGAATATTTCCTCCATTCAAGTCATTTAAGAATGTTAATTTAACAAAAAATATAATTTTCCCTGATTATTGGGGAAAATCAACTGAAAGCAAGTCTATAAACATCATTATGTGGGTTGAAAAGCTTTTCTAATTTAAAAACAACTTTCTTGTCCTACAACTTTCTTATCCTTTCAAATAAAGGAAAGTGGACTGTTAAAGGCAGATTCAAAATGGTTGCTGTTTTAATTGAGCATTTCAAGAGTTGCTCAGATGTTGTCTTACATAACCATGTAATGAGAGGCCCCATGTACCAGAACAACCCTTATGCATGAGAGGGCACAGCTAAGGTTGCTGTGGGCACATTCACACTGGCATCTCTAATTTATTTGGGATTAAGATCAGACAATTAACATTCTGCAAACACAGCATTCAGATTGAATTCACTTGGAACCAGGAGTGAATTAGAACTTGCCTCTGAATTTCTCTGTTCTGGACAAAAACAATGTAACTAACATGGCTCTAATGTTTCCTTGGCTTTGTCTGGGTCCCACCCAAGCTCCCTTTGTCCCCTTTCACATAGCCACTTGCTTCAACCATGCCCCAAACATCTTACTCTCAAGAGAAGGAAGTGCAGAGGAAAGGAGAGAAAAATAATCAAGACTTCCCCAAAAGCTATTTCATGATTCCTGTAGGTTTCATGAGGTGGGTGAGATAAATTTTTCTGTCCTCAGAATTTCCATTCACAGACCAGGGATGGGAAGCTGACTGGCATTTCTGTGTTATAGCCAATTCCAAAGGAAAAGGAAAGTATCACAAATTTTTATGCATGCACACACACACAAAAATTAGAATAAAATTGCTTAATGGATGAAAATGTGACTACCCACAGCCTTTCTGCCATTTTACTATTTCTTTAGCAAATAACTATTATTTTCAGAAAGTTCAGCAATGTAAGTAGAAACTCACAATCCATTTGAAGTTAAGTTCAAAGCACTAATTAGTAACACTATCTTCTTTTTTAAGGTTGCAAAATGCAGGACTGACTCACACTGAGTTCAATTATCTTTGTTGTGTCCCCAGACCTTATTTCTGTGTGGGATTACCTGTGGTGGATTCATGTCAATCTATGCCAAAACCAATACAGAATTGTAAAGTAAAAATTAAAATAAATAAATAAATTAATTAATTTTAAAAAAATAAATAAATAAAGTGGGAACTTTTCACCTTGGGAACTGCTCAACAAAATGGTTCCTTGCCTAAAAAGATTGGGTTTCCTTAATGACTACTGTTTGTGTGGGCAAAGGAGGTTATTGTCAGTATTTTCCCTTTGAGTTCTAAAATATTTTTGAGTAATAGTAGAAGTGTATATTTGCATCCGTGACAGAAGTTGAATCACTTACTGGACTGGTAAATGGACTGGTAAGTTGAATCACTTACCTTGAAAATTTTCTAATTGTGACTAAATAAGAGGCAAATTTATAAAATGAAAGGGAAACTAAGAATTATAAAGTTGTGCCAGAACTTAGAAATATTTTAAAATACATACTAGACTCTTCTACACACAAAATATATATTTAATGAAATCTTGACTCAGCATATTACCCAAGAACAGGACTTCATGTCTAGCTTTTAGAACTCCACAAGCTTAAAATACACACAGGATGCCTTTCCCTAAGTCACTTACCTAGATGGTGGGAAATACCAAAATTAGAAGGTAAACACTCTGATTTTCTTTCAAGATTGGGTTGTCTTCCCATGCTAGACGCAAAGTAAACTTTTGGTAGGTAATTAAGTTTGCCTATTTTTGTTCCTGGAACTCTTTTGTGCTTTTGAATTTTGATTAGCAAAGAATAATTGAGAACAAATTCCCATAGACCACTTAGCTAAAGGGTCAAACTGGCACTATTCGAAACCAGTAGAGACATCAATAATCCTAACCTTAAGAATGGGAATTGTATGCTAGTACAGTATGGCCCTCTTACAAGACAGCCTAACGTATTTACATGGAAAAGGGTAGTAAGCCACAAGCATATCAGGGAACCAATCACAAGACACAGGACTAGAAGATGACAAGGAAAAGTTGACATCACTTCCTTTTCCAAGGAAAGGTTGTGTTTCGTAGTGTTGACAGGAGGACAAGCAACTGAAGTGCTGCTAAAGTGTAGTGCTTTACTATCTACAATGCCTTACTTGATTGTAATCCTCTCATAGTCTGAAATTCTGTAATACATCATGAGAGAGATGTTTAATTCTTCTTAATGCTTTGCCTCCAGTTATAGCCACCAGTTTGATTGGTTAGGCCTGTTAGTTTGGATTTAGAAATAAGAATGAAGGAAAAATACTTCCGATCTCTGTAATGGCTAAGGTGGTCTCTTTCCTTCAGGACTGACCCCTCTGAAAATGGGCTGCCTTTATTCTAGCTACAGGCTCAGTTCCACCCCCCAACCTCAGTGACCAATCCTTTTTGTTGACAAACCTGCTGGAAAATCATGGAGAAATACAAAAGCCACATATACATGACCAAGTTGTGCATTCTTTCTTGTTGGAATGACTTCTTGTGAAGCCAAATTAAGATCAGAAGATGGTGAGTTGAGTGCCACATCACTGTAAAAGTAATTATTAGATGATTAATTAAAAGATAATAATGACTTATAAATGACTCTTACTAAATACTTCTAGTGTTCAGTTGAGAAAATATATGTAATTATAAAAGAAAATAGAGCATATAGAATCAGAGACCATCAACTTGCTAACAGAATGTTGGTGAGATTTTCTGCATGGAGAGTTAGCCATTAAAGATGATCAAAATGTCTTATCAAAGGATTCTTTTCTGTCTGAAGAAAGCTGATTCTCCTGGGAGATTTGGCATCACAGGAAGAGAAAGTCAGAACTGGCCTTGGCTTCTTTCTATCCATAAATGCTAATTGCTAGGAGTATCCTACAGTGAAACATTTTTTCAGGAGGTGGAGAACTAGCTTAGGCAACTGAATTTCAGAAGATACCATTTATGGCCAGTCCTTTTTAAAATGTGAATTACATCTAACCTTACGGTATTTCATTAGTGAATGCCTTATTTTTGCAAGTTTTTCATTTTATGTTTGCTTATAATTATCGTCCACATCCTTTTGAATTTTAATTCTGAATGCAAGTTTAATGGTATTTCTATTTGGGTCATCATTCAATGAGCTCTAAAAAGTTTATGACTATAACCTGATCTGCATTTCCCTTGCCTCCAGTAACCCTGCAGACACAAAGCCATTCTAATTCCTCCCACAGCAGAGGATAGAGAAGGATCAGATTACATCCCAAACACACCTTTTATCCAAGAGATCATAGTTTCTGAGGCCATAAATCACATTTCAGTTTGGGAGTGGGGGTGCTCTTTATCATCATATCAATTTGTTACAAAGTTTTCAAAGTTATACTATGGCATTAGTTAGTCCTTAAATAATATTTTAGTTTACTTCTAGAATCCAAACTTGAGAGAATAGGGAATACAATACTTTTTAAGCAAGTAGAAAATGGGAGAGAATTCTTTGCAAAGTTTATAAACTGATGAATTTACTAATAATATTATTAACTGTCATCAAATTTCTAGCCCTGTGTTTGTTCCTAATTTTTTTATTTTTCACATTTTTATCTTGACCAAATATATAAAGCAAGCAAAGCAAACTCCCAGAATCCCAGGTTAATCACTAATTTTTCTCAAGAGGTAGCTCTTCTGGGATGAGATGATACTGTGTAACTGTTAGGGGAAGCACACTGATTGAAACTGCCCACTCTGGCCAGGTACCATAGAAACCATTTGCATGAGCTGTTTTATGATAGGAGATCCTGATAAGGAATACGGAACTAATAAGCCACCACCAACCTGAAGAGTTAGGGAAAGGTCTAAAGGAGACACTGAGTGTCCGTCCACTTCCCAGAAGCCCTCTTGTTAGCATCCATCTTGGCTGAGCAATGTGTGCGCCACCAGGAAAGACTCTGAATTAGAATGATTGGTCAAAGACCACCCGGAAACTAATCCCATCACCATAAAACCTGACATTGCAAACCAACCACGCAGCAGGGTAGTTCTCCCGGGTTCCCTTACCCTACTGCTCTCCACCTGGGTGCCCTTTCCCAAGAAAATCTCTTGCTTTGTCAGCACATGTGTCTCCTCGGATAATTCATTTCTGAGTGTTAGACAAGAGCCCAGTTTCGGGCCCTGGAAGCGGTCCTCCTTCCTGCAACATAACTGGTGAGGAAAGCTAAAAACTACTTTTTCTCATTTATAAAGAGTAAAAGTTTAGTCATCCACAGACCAATGTAAAATGCAGCAATGCCTTCTCAAGTGTTTTGATCTTGTAAACAGTCCTCATTTTATTATCCTGTTTATGTCTTGTCCCTGTGCAGAACAGGCTTCCCTGGTGGCTCAATGGTAAAGGATCCACCTGCCAATGTAGGAGATGCGAGTTTGATCCCTGAGTTGGGAAGATCCCTTGGAGAAGGAAATGGCAACCCACTCCAGTATTCTGGCCTGGAGAATTCCGTGGACAGAGGAGCCTGGTGGGCTACAGTCCATGGGGTTGCAAAAGAGTCAGAGATGACTAAGTGACTAAGCAACAACAAAAATACGGAACATAGATGATCAATGTAAAATTACAGAGTTCCCTTTCACACTGTCCTTAAGTCATGTATTATTTTTTTCTACTTTTTTTCCAATAGAAAATTCCAAATTTTTCTTCTAACTAGACAGTAATCTGAGTTACAGGCTCAAAATTGCAAGATCAATAACATCATCTTCATTCATGAAGGAAAGGAGATTATAATTATTACACTATTATTAAACATTTAGCAATTGCAATTTCACCATAGAAAAGGAGGTAACTATTATGATACAAAAATTCATATTTGCATGATATTTCTTGTAAGCTGTTTGTAGTGATGCACATTTTATTATTTTTTCTCTTTGCTCATGCTAGAAAGCTTTCAGATATTTGAATGGAAGACAAAGATTTTATTCCTCCGGCTGCTTGCCATTGCTATCAGGAGAGGATAAGGCACTGTTAAGAAAATTAAGTGGGTGATTGCTGTGGTTGAATGATTCCCCTCTGTCAGCCCATGGGCAAGACTGGAGTTGAATTTAACCTTTAGTTTTCGAGGTTAGAGATAGATTAGATAAATGGGAAGCAGCCACTCCTCCCGTATCCTGTTCATGGAATGTAGGAAATGACTAAAATAGGGCCCAAAGGAAATTTACTACTCAAACATATCAACGAGGAGGTTCCACAGTAATTAGGAAAAAAAGAATCTCAAACTCTATTGTAAGAAAGAATTCTGTTTTCTAAGATGGATTGTGTAATTCTGGAGTTTCTAAAAAACAAGCTTATTTTTCATTTTATATTTGTCATTCAGTAAACAGAATCATATTTATTCAATGGGAACCTGTTATTTGGTTTCCTCAGAATAAACAAAATTATTAAAATACCACTGACTTATTCCCCTGGCTCCTGGGTAATTGACTACTAGCAATCAATAAAAACACACCTCTTCTAACACTAACTCCAAAATTTGGCAAAAATCTGTTTTGTTTTAGAGTATAAACCAATAATTTATATGTGTGATTTGTGTAGTTTTTTGCATACCCAACAGGTTGTACTCCATTAGATATACATTTTTTTTAATAATGACAGTGAAAGAATAAAGAAGAATATAGTAAAATTATTTCCAAATGTACCAATCTATCACCTTGAAGTCCTTCTTACACATTAATAGGTCTACAGGTCTCTATGGGCATCTAAGTCCCATTAGTATCAAAGAAAATATGCACATATCTAGGCCACAGGGAGCACTGAAGGAGGACCAGCTTTTTGGTTACACACAAGCTGCTCTTCAGATCTAAAGACGTCACCTTGCCTTTGCCTCAAGAGCCATGGCTCTGGCAGTGGTACCTCTTTTAGAACTTGTTTCCTTATACAAATCTAAAAATAATCCTTCTACAGCAGCAGCAGGAAATGTGAGCCTTCTATTTTTAAAAAGATCAAAAAAAAAAGATCAACTACTGATTTTTATCATTTTAAGGATTCTCTATTCCCCGCCCACCCTCACTCCCAGCTCCTGTGGTCATCCCTACTCTTCTGTGTATGGACTCCACCTCTGTCAACTATTTTTATTTTCAGCACAAGTCAGCAAACCGTGCATAAGATGAGGTGATAATGAAAATGACTGATAAATCATAATAAATAATAAAGGCCACCTTGTTCTTAGTTACTTTTTATTTATTTTTAGAAATGGAGAAAGATGAATGGAAAGGTCCTTTCTAAAGGGTGGTGATGAACTAAGGAGACTGGATTTTTACGTCAGTTCAGTTCAGTTCAGTTCAGTCACTCAGTTGTGTCCGACTCTTTGCGACCCCATGAATCACAGCACGCCAGGCCTCCCTGTCCATCACCAACTCCCAGAATTCACTCAGACTCACGTCCATCGAGTCCGTGATGCCATCAAGCCATCTCATCCTGTGTCGTCCCCTTCTCCTCCTGCTTCCAATCCCTCGCAGCATCAGAGTCTTTTCCAATGAGTCAGCTCTTCGCATGAGGTGGCCAAAGTACTGGAGCTTCAGCTTTAGCATCATTCCTTCCAAAGAAATCCCAGGGTTGATCTCCTTCAGAATGGACTGGTTGGATCTCCTTGCAGTCCAAGGGACTCTCAAGAGTCGTCTCCAACACCACAGTTCAAACGCATCAGTTCTTCGGCGCTCAGCCTTCTTCACAGTCCAACTTTCACATCCATACATGACCACAGGAAAAACCATAGCCTTGACTAGACAGACCTTAGTCGGCAAAGTAATGTCTCTGCTTTTGAATATGCTATCTAGGTTGGTCATAACTTTTCTTCCAAGGAGTAAGCGTCTTTTAATTTCATGGCTGCAGTCACCATCTGCAGTGATTTTGGAGCCCACAGAAATAAAGTCTGACACTGTTTCCTCTGTTTCCCCATCTATTTCCCATGAAGTGATGGGACCAGATTGCCATGACCTTCGTTTTCTGAATGTTGAGCTTTAAGCCAACTTTTTCACTCTCCTTTTTCACTTTCATCAAGAGGCTTTTTAGTTCCTCTTCACTTTCTGCCATAAGGGTGGTGTCATCTGCCTATCTGAGGTTATTGATATTTCTCCTGGCAATCTTGATTCCAGCTTGTGTTTCTTCCAGTCCAGCGTTTCTCATGATGTACTCTGCATAGAAGTTAAATAAGCAGGGTGACAATATACAGCCTTGACGTACTCCTTTTCCTATTTGGAACCAGTCTGTTGTTCCATGTCCAGTGCTAACTGTTGCTTCCTGACCTGCATACAGATTTCTCAAGAGGCCGGTCAGGTGGTCTGGTATGCCCATCTCTTTCAGAATTTTCCACAGTTTATTGTGATCCACACAGTCAAAGGCTTTGGCATAGTCAATAAAGTAGAAATAGATGTTTTTCTGGAACTCTCTTGCTTTTTCCATGATCCAGTGGATGTTGGCAATTTGGTCTCTGGTTCCTTTGCCTTTTCCAAAACCACCTTGTACATCAGGAAGTTCACAGTTCATGTATTGCTGAAGCCTGACTTGGAGAATTTTGAGCATTACTTTACTAGCATGTGAGATGAGTGCAATTGTGCAGTAGTTTGAACATTCTTTGGCATTGCCTTTCTTTGGGATTGGAATGAAAACTGACCTTTTCCAGTCCTGTGGCCACTGCTGAGTTTTCCAAATTTGCTGGCATATTGAGTGCAGCACTTTCACAGCATCATCTTTCAGGATTTGAACTAGCTGCACTGGAATTCCATCACCTCCACTAGCTTTGTTCATAGTGAAGCTTTGTAAGGCCCACTTGACTTCACATTCCAGGAGTGATCACATCATGATTTTCTGGGTCGTGAAGATCTTTTTTGTACAGTTCTTCTGTGTATTCTTGCCACCTGTTCTTAATATCTTCTGCTTCTGTTGGGTCCATACCATTTCTGTCCTTTATTGAGCCCATTTTTGCATGAAATGTTCCATTGGTATCTCTAATTTTCTTGAAGAGATCTCTAGTCTTTCCCATTCTGTTGTTTACCTCTATTTCTTTGCATTGATCACTGAAGAAGGCTTTCTTATCTCTTCTTGCTATTCTTTGAAATCTGCATTCAGATGCTTATATCTTTCCTTTTCTCCTCTGCTTTTCGCTTCTCTTCTTTTCACAGCTATTTGTAAGGCCTCCCCAGACAGCCATTTTGCTTTTTGCGTTTCTTTTCCATGGGGATGGTCTTGATCCCTGTCTCCTGTACAATGTCACGAACCTCATTCCATAGTTCATCAGGCACTCTATCCATCAGATCTAGGCCCTTAAATCTATTTCTCACTTCCACTGTATAATCATAAGAGATTTGATTTAGGTCATACCTGAATGGTCTAGTGGTTTTCCCTACTTTCTTCAATTTAAGTCTGAATATGGTAATAAGGAGTTCATGATCTGAGCCACAGTCAGCTCCTGGTCTTGTTTTTGTTGACTGTATAGAGCTTCTCCTGACACGTAAACAGCGTGAGGACTGCAGAGTGATACGATGTCATCAAATGTGTTGTAAGTAAAAGTAGTCACATCGGTGTTACTTATGCTTGAAAATGAGAGTAAGTTTTACTAGAACCCTTTGCTTGCCTGTCATGTTGCACTCAGTTTATACAGGTGAGGTGGGAGAGTCTGGTGATTGAAGTCATTTTCCCAGGGATGTAATCTCTGTAGGGGTGGACAGATAAGTAAGAGATTTATAGCTGCTTGTATTTCTTTACTTATTTACAGGAATGCTGTTAAAAGAGGATATTGGGAAATAAGTTTACCTTTGGTTGCAAACCCAGGACAGAAATATGATGCTACTGTAGTTTCTGAACTCTTTCCCACTGCCACTGCCTGAGTGAAGAGAGCTACTGAGAGCCACAGCAGATTTCTGGAGTTGTCACCGTTTTTCTCTCATATTAATGGACCAGGGCATACCTCTTTGTATCAAGTAATTGCTGTGCAGTCGTTAAGTCGTGTCGGACTGTGTGACCCCATGGACTGTAGCCTGCCAGGCTTCCCTGTCCTTCACCATCTCCCAGAGTTTGCTGAAACTCATGTCCATTGTGTCAGGGACGAAATTCAAAATGATAACACTCAGAAGTTCACACTTCACTACTGGTCTCTCTCTAGCCTTCCCCTATCTTTCTGTCTTTCTTCTATAACGTTTTCTGAATGAGGCTCTATTGTTATGATTTTGGACTGTTTGGTGAGAAGCGGTGAGGGAGCATATTATTTATTTTAAGAATGCTTTGTAGCCTCTAGGGAAACTTGGCAGAAGCTAAGAGGACTTACTGAGGCTGCAAATTAAAAATGTGTTCACATTTTGAATCCATAGGAAGAAATACCAACAATCACATGAAAAGATGTTGTGCCTCACTCATAATAAGATGGAAATTAGAACAATGTGATATAATTTTTCACCATTTAGAGAGGAAAAGATTTCTGCAGTATCACCCAGTACTTGAGTGGACAGGGAAATATAGGCATGTTCCCTTTGGATAACAATTTGGCACCATCTATCAAAATTTAATGTGCGTATACTCTTGGACCCAGCAGTTTCATCTCTCTGAACTTTTTCTAGTAGCTCTACTCATTCAAACAGGCAAATATATGATTGCAAAGAGGTTTAATGCCACATTTGTATGTTGTGTTAATATATAAACACCCACATTTTAATATTTGCATTTTTTTAATGGGGAAAACATTTTTGTCCATCATCAAGATACTTGTTACATAAGTTATGGCATAACAACTCAATAGATTTTTATGACAGATTTTAATGTGATAGGTCTAAGTTTTCACGATGCATAATAAGCGAAAGAAAGATATGTAAACACATAGCAACGTCTATATAAACGCAAGAAAATATTCACAGTTATTTCCTTGGAAGAGTGAGAATGAAGATCAGGAGCATTTGATTTTTTTACATTAAAAACTTGGAAGGGAGAAAATAATTTTTTCTTGTGATCAACCTGGTTTTGTGTATTTTGTTTTATTTTTTAAAAATATGTTTTTGAATTGAAATGTCATAAAATTGCTTTAGAATAATACACTTGTGATTATAGTTTCTGCAGTATATTCATACTAGACTTTTCTTATGACTGTAATAAATAATGAAAAAACACACCCAGCAAAAGCTCCATGCCAGGTGGTGAAGCTTCCGGAGACAAAGCCTTTGCTGAAGCCTCAAGGCACTGCCCATAACTAGCTCTCTGAAAAGAAATGGGCTTCTTGTAAAAACCTGTCTCCAGACACTATGCCATAAATTGCTGAAAACCTGCTTTCTTTCCTGCATAGCCAAAGCTATGTTATATACTTTATAAAATGCCATATAAATTTGATTTAATACTTAAATATGTTTTAGTTATTTGGCTACTGGGGAAAAATTCTTGGATAAACATTTTCATTAAAGAGACTCTCTTTCTTCCCCCTGTTCAGGAAAAGATCATTAACGAAAATTACATCAGACATGTACTTAAGCCTCAAGGTCGTGACATACAATTTGCATGATATTTCTAGGAGTCACTTGATCTGTTAAGGATATATTCTCTTCTGATCTGGAAGAACTTCAGACATTATCCCGCTACTTAAGTCAGAAAGTAAAGATCTCATATTCTTGTGACCCCATCCAGACAGCAATAGTTAGTATAATTACATTTGATATCCACCTTCAAAAATGATGAGATCAATTGATCTATCATCTTTCTATCTAAAAAGAGGTGGAAAAGAGGAGGGGCAGGAGCTGGGAGAGAGAGAGAGAAAGAGTGAAAGAGGGTGGGGTCCGGGGAGATAAAAGGAAAGAGAAGGATAAAAGGAATTCACAGGAACAGAGAAATAATTTTTAAAACTACAGAGAAGGAGAAAGAAATCAATACCTGTAAAACAAAAACACAAACAAAACAGTTATTTTGGAAATTTACACTGGAAGTTTTGAAGAATTATTTTCTCTAAGCCATTTATGTTAACTGAAATCCGGAGGAATTTCTCAAAGATGGAGTCAGATGATACTGAATTTAACAGGATATCCTGTATCTCTTCTCTTTCATTGTACACTGTTAATATTTATGTTATTTATCTTAATAGTTGAATATTAAAGAATAAAATTAAAAGATTAGAAATTCAACTTATTTAAACAACATAAGGGGCTAGCTAAGGCTGTGAGTATGCTGGTAGATATTCACTGGGTCAGTCTACTCGTTCGAACTTGCAACAGACATTTTGGGTGCCTCGTCTATACAGAACATTGTGCTGGATTCTGAGTATATGGCAGTTAATGAAAGAAATAAGGCCAATGTGTTCATGGCATTTTAGTACTACAATATCTTAGCTGCTTCCTAGAGGTAAGGTTTCTCTCTAAACAGTAACCAGGGTAATTTTTCAGGCAACCCTGCCTCTGACTACTTTCAATTATTATGGCACAGCTAGATTGCCCTTGAGGCTTCCCAGGTGGCTCAGTGGTAAAGAATCTGCCTACCAGTGCAGGAGATGCCAGAGACACAGGTTTGATCCCTGGGTCAGGAAGATCCCCTGGAGTGGGTAATGGCAACCCACTCCAGTATTCTTACTTGAGAAATTTCATGGACTGAGGAGCCTGGCAGGCTAAAGTCCATAGGGTCACAAGCCATGATGGAGCACTTACACTAACGAGAATCCTTATGCATGCTGGGCTGTTGACCTAAGTTCACATTGCCTTTCTCAACATTAATCTCTCCAGCATAGACCTGGATAGAGGACAGATCTATCTTTCTTTAACTTTTCTTTATGTATGATTCTAAAGTAGGAAACATTTTGCCTTAGTGTAACATAACATATTAAAAAGCAGAGACTTTACTTTGCCAACAAAGGTCCATCTAGTCAAAGTTTTGGTTTTTCCAGTAGTCATGTATGTTTGTGAGAGTTGGACTATAAAGAAAACTGAGCACCGAAGAACTGATGCTTTTGAACTGTGGTATTGAAGAAGACTCTTGAGAGTCCATTGGAAAGCAGGGAGATCCAACCAGTCCATCCTAAAGGAGATCAGTCCTGAATATTCATTGAAAGGACAGATGCTGAAGCTGAAACTGCAATACTTTGGCCACCTGATGCGAAGAACTGACTCATTTGAAAAGACCCTGATGCTGGGAAAGATTGAAGGCGGGAGGAGAAGGGGACGACAGAAAATGATATGGTTGGATGGCATCACCGACTCAATGGACATGAGTTTTAGCAAGCTTCAGGAGTTGGTGATGGACAGGGAGGTCTGGCGTGCTGCAGCCCATGGGGTCGCAAAGAGTCGGACACGACTGAGCAACTGAACTGAATTGAACATACATTTTTATTTGATTTGAGTTAGAGATGTTTAAACCCAGACATGTAGTGAGGAGTTGGCAACAACAACCCACTACCCTCTTTCCAGATGGACAAAGCCTTCTACTGCAATCCCCCCACCCCTGCCCCACCCCAGGGTGCCAGTCTTTCTCTGCTCTACAAGGCAAACCAACCCATCTCTAAAATCTTCAGCACTGATTCTAAATCTGGTTGCTTTGAAGTCCCAGGGAACATTCCATTCTCTCTAGGGTTGTGCCGATAAGTGCAACTTCATATCTGGCCCATTTGCAGCCTCAGAATACAGGTATCTGGGTTTGGTAACTTTAGGATCTTGCCCCAAACCAAATTTTGAAGGCTAGTGATAGTTTTGGGAAAACAGAGGAGGAGAAGCTTTCCAAAAATTTCATAGCATAAAAATTTAATAATTCACTTGATTGAAATTCTTTATTCCTGTTATCACTTCTTATTCCATCAGCATTTTAGTATCCATCATTACATATTTATTTTATTTGTTTACTATTTATTTGACCATGCTGAGTGGCAGATGGGATCTTAGTTCCCTGGCCAGGGATCAAACCTATGCCCTCTGCATTGGAAGCACAGAGTCTCAACCATAAAACACCAGGAAGTCCTGTTCTAAGTGACCTTACTTTTACATCATTTAAGATGTTCATCAGTACTATTTTCAGGCCACTATTGGCTCAAATGATTATTTATTTAACAGATTCAACTGTTTTCTGTAAGAAAATACTCAAGGAGGAATGAGTAGTTTACTCTGAGGAATTAAATGAAGCCATTATGCCCCCTGAACCAAGAACGCAATTGAAACTAGCAATAAAGTTTCCCTACTCTACGGGGTTCTCTACCCACAGGTTGACTCAGGTTTCAAATGTGGGTCATTTTGGGTTAAGTTAAACTGTATGAGGAGAGAGGGAATGACTTTGCTCAAGTTCTCAGAGAATTGCAATTTAGAATATTCATCAGGAAATTGCTCTATGGTGTGAAATTGAAAGGTAGCATTGGCCTTGAGCCTTTAATGTGAAAAGTGTGTGTCCAGAATTTTAACTAGATGCTTTTTAAATATGATCCTCTACTCATTTTGGTAAATCCTTTCATTTCTAAATAGGAAATTAAGTCTTTTTATTTAAGCAATTTTATTTAGCTCAAAAAACACTTTTTTGAGCATTTTACCAGGAACAAGATAGTCCACTATGTTCAACAGGGATTTAAAATTAATGACTGTGGTACTAATAGCCAAGGAACTCAGAGAAATAGGCAATACACAGACATCTTTATATATCTACCAAGGGACAGACTGAATTGATTGCTAGCAGAGGGGTATATATATATGGTACAGGAGGACAGAAGTGAGAAGAGTTACATTTGATTAGAAATATAAAGGATTACTTGAAGAAAGGTACAATTTTAACAACCATAAACAAAGCTCCTTGAAGCAATGACTTCCAAGAAAATATTTGTCCAAAATTTCAGTTAAGTAAATATGGATCAATTAGAAAGAAAATACTGAGATGGTTTTTAATATTTGTGATCTAATTATTTGAAATATATTTTTCTTAATGAACCAGATATTTTTGTTCAATAATGTGTGATGGTTAATTTCTGTGTCCATGTGACTAGGCACCAGCTGCCCAGATATTTGGTGAGATGTTATTCTGGGTGTGTCTGTGTGGCTGATTTTTGAATGATGTTAGCTTTGAATGCCAGGAAAAATTGAAGGCAGAAGGAGAAGAGAGTGTCAAAGGATGACATGGCTGGATGGTCATGTTGCAATGGGCATGAACTTGGGCAAACTCTGGGAGATGGTGAGGGACAGGGAGGCCTGGCGTGCTGCAGTCCATGGCATCGTGAAGAGTCGGACATGACTGGGTGACTGAACAACAACCACTTTGAATCATACTGACTAAGGTAGGTTGCTCTCCCTAATGTGGGTTACCCTTGTCCAATCAATTGAAGGCCTGATTAGAAGAAAAGATTGACCTTCCTGGGAGTAGAGGGAGCACCCAAAGTCTGACTGCTTGAGCTGGACATTAGTGGTTTCCTGCTTCCAGACTGGAACTTACACCAATAGTTCTCTGGGGTCTCCAGTTTGCCAACCACAAATCTTGTGGCTTCTCAGCCTCCTTAGTCACAAGTCAATTCCTTAATCTCACTCTTTCTTAATTTCTCCCTCCCCACTCTCTGCATTCTATTGATTCATTGTCTCTGGCATAAAGTGAAGTCACTCAGTCATGTCTGACTCTTTGTGACCCCATGGACTGTAGCCTACCAGGCTCCTCCATCGGTGGGATTTTCCAGGCAAGAATACTTGACTGGGTTGCCATTTCCTTCTCCAGAGATCTTCCCAACCCAGGGATTGAATCTGGGTCTCCTGCACTGTAGGCAGATGCTTTACCGTCTGAGCCACAAGGGAAGTCTGAAGACCACCTAATTAATACAAACGTATGCGTTTAATTCATAAATTTAAAAAAGTATATATTTGGGTTATAAAGGATTGCCCAACTTTTTCTACTAATAGATATGTATATTCAAACATACATACACATATGGTTATTAAAGCTGGAAGGATAATTTTCATTAGAAAAATCATACTGTGACCATTGTCAACTGCCCACAGATATTATCTTTTTAAAGAAAAAATTTACTTCTGCTTTTTATTGAGACTTTCCTTATTCAGATACTGCCTGCACTGCCCCATTGGCTGAGATTTAATAAAGACTTAAATACAAAATGGAAAATAAAAGAGAACTAATGGAAAACACATGACCCCTCACCACATACACCCCATCATCACCACCAGAACAATAACAAACATAAAAGCAAATCAGGCATCTAAAAGTCAGATTTCTGGTACGATCAAAGTTCATATGCATATAAAATTTCTGGACACTGTCCTATCGACACTTTATCTTATAAACTAATCACAGTCCGTTACAAGACAGTTAAACTCATACTTCTTAAGCACTTTGCTTTATGGGTTTTTTTTTTTTTAAATATCTTCAGTTGTTGTCATCTTTATAATTAATGCCAAAAAATAATAATTCCACTTTGTGTGCTAAGTTGCTCAGTCATGTCCTACTCTTTGCCACTCCATGAACTGTATGCCACCTGCCAGGCTCCTTAGTTTTTTGCTAAGTACCTGCCAGTGAGTTTTGGTTTCTTGTTTGAAGAATGTAATGGGAAGGATTACGCTGTTAACACACACAATCACCATGGAGGACCGTGGCTGAGATTTCACTACATGAGGCAAGAAGTAATATTGTTCCCTTTATTAAGCCACTTTTAGTCATGCTTTAACTATAAGTATAGCAGTTGTAAAAATTCCATGTATAAATAAGGGAAAATATATTTATGTTTTCGGAATAAGAGATGTGATAGGTATCATAAATCAAAAGAAAAGCAGTTACAAAGACGTCAACAGTAAAAAGAGAGGATATGTGTGAAAATCTGAATCCTCTGATCTGTGTACAATGCATGATGTCCAGAGGGTGCATTGGCAAGCAAGCCTGATAGATATGGAGGAAGTATATTGCCGAGATTCTTATTCGTCATGGCAAGGGGTTATGATGATTTTTGTAGACCTGTGGTCCAGAGCAGAGGGTTCTGTCCCAGCATAGGCTTTGCTGGTCTAGTGACAAATATCTGTATCAGGTTATTTTTCATGCCTACACAACTTACCATTAAGTATTTCCTATCTGGTTCAGAAATAAAATTTAGAAAGAACTATGTTTCTTTTTTAATCGATTTCATACAAAGGGAGCTGGGAGAGGGGAGTTTCAGTGTGAATTCTGTCTGTCATCTGGACCCAGAAGTCCCTGAAATCAGTCTTCACTCAGCAGTTAGTGTCTTCTTTTTGGATAAAATCACGTTCATGTTAAAAACAAACAAACAAACAAAAACTGACTGATCCTCCTATCCTACTTTTTCTTCATGATTCAAATACCCTACAAGAGTTGTTCTCATGACTTTCTAAGGATTTATCATATATACATGCTCTGGGTTCAGAAAATTTCTACTCCGTTAGTCTTCTGCTTATTAAACATACAAACCTTTTTTGCTTGTGTTACTTTGTTCTGAAAATGCTTGTTCCTGAGATCTTCACATGACTGGCTACTTCTGATCATTCTTTTCCTAATCATTTTATCTAATGTGGCACTGCTTTGTCATTCTCTATCAAATTGCATTATAACATTTTTCACAGTGCTTAAGAATACCTAAAATAATTTATTCCTTTACTTTTTCACTCTGTGAAAACAAGTACCTTATACTCTGTTTTCAATGACTAGAACATTCAAAGATAATTTTGAACAAATGAGCTAATGAATGAGGGCCTGTGAAGGCAGTAAATAAAAATTTAAAGAATAAAGGTTAGATTTTATAAATATAGTAATGCCTAAATTAAAGTCAGCATGCATTATTTACATAGAATTGAACCTCAACGTAATGATACTCTTTATTATTCGTTTAGAATTCAATCCATTCAAAAACGATTTAGAATTTACTAAAATGATGTCAGAGAAAATAGAAATGTGGAAAGTAGAAATAAACCTGTAGCTGATTCATGTTGATATATGGCAAAAACCATCACGATATTGTAAAATAATTATCCTCCAATAAATATAAATTAATTTTAAAAAAGAAAGTGTCATCAATGTAGGCAGGTAATTTAATATGGCAGAAAACCATAAAGTGGATAAATTTTAAAAAACTGACTTTGAGTCCTCAGTTCTGAGTATCAGGGAAGATAATTATGTCATTAAGAGAGACTGGGAATCTTATAAGGGGGCTTGTGTGGATGAGAAAATGCATCTGTGTAGAATGCATTTCGTGTGACAGCTCAGCGGGACTCCCAGGTGGAGATGTCCAGAGTGCAGCTGAAACCATGGGCTTGAAGGCTGGGGAGGGGACACAGGTTTGGAGACACAAATCTGGGAATCATCCTCACAGAGGTGATGCTTGAACTTGTGGGATCCCATGAGATCACATAGAGCATTTCATCCTTACTCCTCCTGGATAATCACAGAAATCATACCGGGGGCCAGCTTTTCCTTGGGAATTTATAGGCCTTTCATAGGCATCAGTGAAAAAGGCTTTGATTTAAAATGCGAAATGGCTGACCTTTAGACACTGGCATGGGACAGCAATTTCCCTTTCCTAGCTATTTCATGAGTGTGTCGCCTGTGATAAATGCTGGCCAGACCTACAACTCTGAGTTAAGGGAGTGTGGGATGTAGAATGCTAAGCCTATTTAGGGAGCACAGATCAAAAATTCAAAGGAGAATAAGGAAATATTCATTTTAATACTAAAAGTAATGTTCTTTTCAATAAGCTGTTTTCTACTGTTTTTGTGGGAAACTACACAAATCTAGCATGAATTTTCAACAGAATAGAGACAGGGTTTCTTATTGTTCATATGAGGACTCTCTTCACAATGTGTTTGGAAGCAGATTCAAAAAATCAAATCATTAGGATATAATCACACACATGATTATCCTGGTGCCTAGAAATGAGAAGAAAACCTGGGTAAAACACACGGTTTTGAAATGGAATAAAGAAAGTATCAGAAAGTTCTGTCATTTCTTCCATGTCATGTGCTCAGTGGCTCAGCTCTGTCTATTTGGGGCCTCACGGACTGTAGCCCACCAGGCTCCTCTGCCCATGGAATTTCTCAGGCAAGGATACTGGAGTGGGGTTCCATTTCCTACTCCAGGGGATCTTCCCAACCCAGGGGTTGAACCCATGTCTCTTGTGTCTCCTGCTTTGGCAGGTGGAGTCTTTACCACTAGTGCCATCGGGAAAGCCTCCTGTTTTGCTGCTTTTTTGTATTAACTGTCTCTCTCTGACTGTTATCTGCATGATTCCTGTATGCTGACATCAGTTGGTCTTTGGACATCTGGACTTGGTTATCTTTGACATTTCTCTTATTCGTGACCTTTTAACAGTGCACTTTTTAAAAGTGTTTGCTCTTTTGGTGAGTTTCCATAATCACCTCACAGGATAAACAGACCTGAGAAACTTAAGTTTTCCTCCTAAATTCCAGTTTATAGCCCATTTAAACTGTGATGTTATGGCATTCTAAATCACTGAAACAACTTTAATACTTAGGAGAAGAGCTGAAAGTAACATTAGGTTTTTATATGCATTGAGAAGAATATTGCTTTCATAGTATTATAGGTATGAATCATAACTGATATCTCAGATGCTTGGGAGGATATTTTTAAGAAAATAAAGGAAAAGCCAGTAGATATGATTTATTTAGACTTCCAGGGGATTTTTCTAAAGCACCACATTAAGGGATTAAATAATTTTGACAAGTACAATGTAAGAAACAGATCACTACTATGGATTTTTAAAAGTGGTTGTGAGAGAATACTTGTAAACTTGGAAAGAGTAGTCAATATTTTGTCCAGAAAGTTTTAGGCCATTTGAAAACCAACCTTGATGACAGTGTTAATAACTTGTAAGGAAAAGTGAACAATAAGCTATTAAAACTGTGTGTCCTGACGCCCTAGTCCAGTCACTGACAGTGGCATCTGATTTTGGTTAAATAGGAAATAACAAAAATTTTAGATTATATTTTTAAAAAAAGAGTAACAAAGATAGAAACAAACTGTATACTAAGCACCAGAATAACTTCTTGTAAACTTTCTTTTTGCCTAAATTATAGAAAGTTTTTCTCTATTGATTGCAACTGAAGACTAATAGGATAAAAATCAGTTTGTCTCTCCCTTTAAAAGTTAAACACTTTTCTCCTTATTATGTAAGTGACAGGTCTCAGTATAGAATATTTGAAAATGCATGAAATTTCACCAATTGGATATAGCCATTATTTTCCCTTATGTTTTATGTATAACTGTGTCTATGTATGTTACAAAAGATTGCTTTTGTAGGTTAGTTATCATTTTCCATTTTCTATTCTTGCAACTTGGTTTAACTCATGAGAATTTCCAATAAGCTATTCTTAAAATTTCTCTTACATTTTATTCTTTGAATATATTAAACTTACTAAAATATATCCAAAATACTGCTGGGAATACCAATATTTATTCATAACTTTTTGCATGAATGTAATTTATCTACTTTATGGGTTGAATTACATCCTTCCCAAATTCATATGTTAAAGCCTAAACAGTACCTCAGAATGTCACTGTATTTAGAGATAGGTCCTTTAAAAAGCTAACTAAATTAAAATGAGGCCATGAGGGTGAGTGGGTTCCAATATGACTACTATCCTTATTAGAAGAGGAAATTTGAACCCCCCAAATACCAGGCATGCTTGTGCACAGAGGAAAAACAGTGTGAGAACATTTGCTAGCAAGAAGGTGGCCATGTGCAAGCCCAGGAGAAAGGCCTCAGGAGGAACCAAACCATTGAACTTGGACCTCTTAGCCCCCGGAATATAAGAAAATAAATTTCTGTTGTTTAAACCACCCAGACTGTGGTATTTTGTAATGGCAGCCATAGAAAACTAATACATTTGTGTGCAAAAGAAGTCTAGTAAACAGACTCATCACACCTAGAAATGGTAATTGAAAGCATGCAAGGTATTCAGAGTGTGGTTCAGGACAACCCTTCCCAATCTGCTTTAGCGTCCAAATCCCTTACATTTTAGAATGGCTATCCTATCCTCAAACCATGTGAGAATTCTGATGCCTCTTCCTCCTTAAATCTAATAACTTATGATTTATGTAATGTGTTGCTTAAGCTATTTTTGCTGTGGCTCTTATATCTGAACTTACTTTTAAATGAAACAACCGTCCTCCCTCAGCGCCATTTTGTGGCAGCGAGACCCGCAAATAAAGGGGAGCGCCGCGGTTGCGGCGCGGAGGAGGAGCGCGGGGGCCGGCGGCGGCGGCGCGGTCGGGCGGCCTGGGCGGCGAGAGGACAGCGCGGGGTCGGCCTATGTGACTGGGCGGGCGCCGGCGCGGCCTCCGTCTGGAGAGGATTCAAGATGACCAACGAAGAACCTCTTCCCAAAAAGGTTCGACTGAGTGAAACAGACTTCAAAGTTATGGCACGAGATGAATTAATTCTAAGGTGGAAACAGTATGAAGCATATGTGCAAGCTTTGGAGGGCAAGTACACAGATCTCAACTCTAATGATGTAACTGGCTTAAGGGAATCTGAAGAAAAACTAAAGCAGCAGCAGCAAGAATCTGCACGCAGGGAAAACATTCTTGTAATGCAACTAGCAACCAAGGAGCAAGAAATGCAAGAGTGTACTACTCAGATCCAGTACCTCAAGCAAGTCCAGCAGCCTAGCGTTGCACAACTGAGATCAACAATGGTGGACCCAGCGATCAACTTGTTATTCCTAAAAATGAAAAGTGAACTGGAACAGACTAAAGACAAACTGGAACAAGCCCAAAATGAACTGAGTGCCTGGAAGTTTACGCCTGATAGGTAAACAAATCATACTCCCCAGTCAAGACTTCCCTGACAGTCCCACTGCGAGAAAGCTGTGGTGGGACAGCCACGTACTCGTTTCCACACCAAGACTCAGACTTTTTGAGCCAAAAAGCCACATTCTTATACTATCCAGCTTGTAAAGGTTAATGTAAAACTTACCAGATGAACCTTGTGTTTCAGCTTTTTTCTCTTCCCCTTCCCCTTGCTTCAGAGGCCTGATGGCGTCGGACTATTCCGAAGAAGTGGCCACCTCCGAAAAATTCCCCTTCTAGAACATGTAGACACTTGAGAAATGTTTCTGTTTGAAGAAAATAGAGGGAGAAACAGAAGTCTTAAGTCTGTGGCACACTGTGTCTTCAGACAGTTTGGAGGAATGAAAACCTAGAGATTTAAAACCATGAATTGAACATGTAAAATTCCAGTAAATGTAAAGATGGAATATGCATCGCTCTTAACCTTGAGCATAGTGACTTAGAGACACTGTATATCAGTTTTGCCAATAAGACCGTGGACTTCGTGATTGTTGTTGAACTTCTGGGTCACACTCAAATGAGCCAAACAGGCAAAAAGTTAATGGCGAAGTGTCGAATGCTTATCCAGGAGAATCAAGAGCTTGGAAGGCAGCTGTCCCAGGGACGTATTGCACAACTTGAAGCAGAGTTGGCTTTACAGAAGAAATATAGTGAGGAGCTTAAAAGCAGTCAGGATGAATTGAATGACTTCATCATTCAACTTGACGAAGAAGTAGAGGGTATGCAGAGTACCATTCTAGTTCTTCAGCAACAACTGAAGGAGACATGCCAGCAGTTGGCTCAGTACCAACAGCAGCAGTCTCAAGCCCCAGGCCCGAGTACCAGCAGGACTACATCTTCTGAGCCTGTAGGACAGGCAGAGGCCACAGGTAAAGACTGCAGTCGTCTGGCCAACGGACCAAGTAATGGCAGTTCCTCCCGGCAGAGGACGTCTGGGTCTGGATTTCACAGGGAGGGGGACACAGCCGAAGATGACTTTCCTCCTTCTCCAGGGAATGGGAATAAGGCCTCCAGCAGCTCAGAGGAGAGAACTGGCAGAGGAGGTAGTAGTTACGTAAACCAACTCAGTGCGGGGTATGAAAGCGTAGACTCTCCCACGGGCAGTGAAAACTCTCTCACACACCACTCAAATGACACAGACTCCAGTCATGACCCGCAAGAGGAGAAAAGCGTGAGTGGGAAAGGCAACCGAACTGCGGCTTCCCACCACGTGCAGAATGGCCTGGACTCAAGTGTAAGTGTACAGGGCTCTGTTTTGTAAAACAAAAAAATTTCCAGCAAATTTTTATACAGTGTCATTTAATTTGGAAGAGGATACTGTCCAGTTAACGCATACTTTTGTCACAATTTGCCTTTTTTGTGGGTGGTTTTTTTTTTCTTTTTTTTTTTTTTTTTTCCTTTTTTCTTGGCTTCAATACCTCTGCCACTTTGGAAATTGTAACAGTTAATTACTTTGAATGTTGCTAAAAGGACATTTTGTGTAGGGTCAGGTTATTTTTATATGAGTTAATGTGAAGTTGTAAATGGAACTCTTTCCTTAAAGTATAACACAGTGATGTCTGTGTGAATCTTTGTCTACCCTAGAACCTGTGCTGTGTGAGGGCATTCTTACTCATGCTGTTACTATGCTTATACACCATTCAGACTTGTCAGAGTAGATGTGGGTTTATGACTGCCAAGTTTGCCCAGTACAGTAGTTTTATCACTAAAAGCTGGACTTGTTGAAGGAGTCCTGTAGTAGTTTCAGTGTTAGATCCAGTTTTTCCCACCACACATCTGTGCATTTTCTCTTTAGGTGATTGAATGTTTAAGGAGCTTGTGTGCGTAATTACTCAGTTTCTATGAATTGTTGTATCCTGTTAATGCATATTGCTCTGTGACTCCAATATATCTTACCTGTACTGACCAAACTTAAATAAAGATTTTTATTGTAAAAAAATAAATAAATAAATAAATAAATGAAACAACCATTTAGTATTTTTTTAATCAGTAACCCTCAACTAAAACAACATCACAGCTTTTTAAAAAATTCTCCAAGACAGCTCTTTCCTGTGCCCTTTTAAATTAAAAGAAAATTCCTAAAGCACAGTTGGAATAATTATTGTACTCAGAAATCTTTATGGTTTGTTAGTTATTCTTTTCCACTAAAATAGCAATAAAATGCTTTTCAGACAATATCAGGAAACATATATATATTTTAAAATGCACCATTATTCTTACATGCAGAGTTAAATACTAGTAATGTTTGTGTTTTTTTTTCAAAATTTTATTTTCTGCTTACATGATGGTGATCATGGTACAGAGCTGTTTGCAATGCTTGCATATTAAAATTGTTTATAGAAGCAATGCAACCTGTTAGGAAAGTTAGAAAAATATTGAAAGTCCACAAAGAAGGAAAGAAGAATATCCACCAAGAATTCTACTCTGCAAAGAAAAATGATAAATACCAGTAAGATATTGATGCATCCCTAGCAATCTTTACTCTTTTTTTTCTTTATAGTTGAGATCATCATACAGATTTAACTAGCATTAAATAGACATAGTCACTGTTCCTAGATAAGAACAAAGCAAGTAGCGGTTTATCGACAAATATTATCTACCACTGGATATATTTTAGCCACACCTTAAATAGCAAAACACATGGATGAAAGATACTTGGAAGTGTATTATGATTTTTCAAAGGTACTGAAAATCAGTATTGAGTTTCTTAGCCATATAAATGGCCATAAAAGACTTTCCACCTCAAATTTTATTCTTAAGAAAAAAGGAACCTTTTTGTTTTAATCTCCTAAGCCATATGCTAAGTATATAAATAAAGGACTTCATGGAGAAGGGCCGAACCACAGTAAAACTAGTAATTATTTAAATTTTTTCAAATATAGGAGAAATCTTTGTCAACTCTGGTGTTAAAGAGATTTCATCTTGCTAATGGTGAACTGAATAATTAGAGTCAAATCCTTCAATTTAGGAATCCAGCGAATACTATTTATAGTGTATGGTTGGATGGTGCTTAGTCTCTCAGTCATGTCTGACTCTTTGTTATCTTTTGGACTGTAGCCCACCAGGCTCCTCTGTCTGTGGTTTTTTTTTTTTTTTTTTCAGGCAAGAATACTGGAATGAGTTGCCATTTCCTTCTCCAGGGTATCTTCCCAACCCAAGGATCGAACCCACATCTCCTTTGTCTCCAGTATTGCAGGTGGATTATTTACCCACTGAGCAATCAAGGCAGCCCTAAAAATGCATGCCTGGAGAAATAGCCAAGACACAACTAGAGAGGCCCAGTTTTACTGGGAGCAGCTAAAAGACCAGCTAGAGGAAATGTCAAAATGAAAGCAAAAGCAAACAACAACAACAACAAACCCCTGAGTACAAACAAACAAATTCTAAGAGTATCTATAACTAACCTAACAGTTATGTTTGACCATCTAAAATCTAGAAAATTTACTCAGCCAAAACCTAGGAGAAGGCAAGAAACTGGAGAGGAAAGCCGAGAACTCAAATCTGTTTTGCTCTGAAGGTTACTTATCAAATTAGAAATAGCAACTGTGAAACTGAACTACAGTTTTAACAGCTTGGTAGGGTTCTAGGAGAATAAATAAGAAGAGAAAAAAGCCCAGGGTTCACTAAGATAAGGATTTTGAAACTGCCCCTGTATACTCACTTTGAGATGAGACACAGTAGGGCTATTCCTCTTAGTACAGTGAACCGGAAATGAACTAGCCTGTGTTCCAGGTTACTAGGGTCATTTGGTGACTATAAACATGAAATTCAGACATAAAGTTGGTTCTGAGTTGGTACCCTCCCAAAGGCCTAGCAAAAGCCACAAAGATCCTCTCTAGGGATGTATAATCATCCTCAGCCTCAAATTATTCCTCCAAATAATTTCCCAAATAATTTGCTGTCAAGGATAATAAAACACATGGAGAAACAAGACATCCACTGTGAGTGAGAACCAAAGAAACCAGGCAATAACAATAAGTTAACAGCACTTCAGCTACTAAAATTATCTGATATAGAATATAAAACAATTATGCTTCTTATTTTAAAAACAAAGAGCTTGAAAATATCTGCAGCATACACAAAATATGACGGCATAGTGAGTTTAAAAAAGGAACTAAAACTTGTAGAATTGAAAACATGATTCCTGAGGTTAGTAGATGCAAACTACATATTACATACAGAATACTTAAACAACGAGGTCCTACTGTATAGCACGGGGAACTGTATTCAATCAGTTCAGTTCAGTTCAGTCTCTCAGTCGCGTTCAACTCTTTGTGACCACATGGACTGTAGCATGCCAGGCCTCCCTGTCAATCACCAACTCTCAGAGTTTACCCAAACTCATGTCCATCGAGTCGGTGAAGCCATCCAACCATCTCATTCTCTGTCGTCCCCTTCTCCTCCTGCCCTCAATCTTTCCCAGCATCAGGGTCTTTTCAAATGAGTCAGCTCTTCGAATCAGGTGGCCAAAGAATTGGAGTTTCAGCTTCAGCATCAGTCCTTCCAATGAACACCCAGAACTGATCTCCATTAGGATGGACTGGTTGGATCTCCTTGCAGTCCAAGGGACTCTCAAGAGTCTTCTCCAACACCACAGTTCAAAAGCATCAATTCTTCAGCGCTCAGCTTGCTTTATAGTCCAACTCTCACATCCATACATGACCACTGGAAAAACCATAGCTTTGAAGAGATGGACCTTTGTTGGCAAGATAATGTCTCTGCTTTTTAATATGCTGTCTAGGTTGGTCAAAACTTTCCTTCCAAGGAGTAAGCGTCTTTTAATTTCATGGCTGCAGTCACTATCTGCATTGATTTTGGAGCCCCCGAAAATAAAGTCAGCCACTGTTTCCACTGTTTCCCCATTTAATTGCCATGAACTGATGAGACCAGATGCCATGATATTAGTTTTTTTGAATGTTAAGCTTTAAGCCAACTTTTTCACTCTCCTCTTTCACTTTCATCAAGAGGCTCTTTAGTTCTTCTTCACTTTCTGCCATAAGGGTGATGTCATCTGCCTATCTGAGGTTATTGGTATTTCTCCCAGCAATCTTGATTCCAGCTTGTGCTTCATCCAGCCCAGCGTTTCTCATGATGTACTCTGCATAGAATTTAAATAAGCAGGGTGACAATATACCGTTTTGATGTACTCCTTTCCCGATTTGGAGCCAGTCTGTTGTTCCATGTCCAGTTCTAACTGTTGCTTCCTGACCTGCATACAGATTTCTCAAGGGCAAGTCAAGTGGTCTGGTATTCCCATCTCTTGAAGAATTTTCCACAGTTTATTGTGATCCACACAGTCAAAGTCTTTGCCGTAGTCAGTAAGGCAGAAATAGATGTTTTTCTGGAACTCTCTTGCTTTTTCTATGATCCAGCAGATGTTGGCAATTTGATCTCTGGTTCCTCTGCCTTTTCTAAAACCAGCTTGAACATCAGGAAGTTCACAGTTCCAAGCCTGGCTTGGAGAATTTTGAGCATTACTTTACTAGTGTGTGAGACGAATGAAATTTTATGGTTAGTTTGAGCATTCTTTGGCATTGTCTTACTTTGGGATTGGATTGAAAACTGACCTTTTCCAGTCCTGTGGCCACTGCTGAGTTTTCCAAATTTGCTGGCATATTGAGTGAAGCACTTTTACAGCATCATCTTTCAGAATTTGAAATAGCTCAACTGGAATTCCATCACCTCCACTAGCTTTGTTCATAGTGATGCTTTCTAAGGCCCACTTGACTTCATATTCCAGGATGTCTGGCTCTAGGTGAGTGATCACATCATCATGATTATCTGGGTCATGAAGATCTTTTTTGTACAGTTCTTCTGTGTATTCTTTCCACCTCTTAATATCTTCTGCTTCTCTTAGGCCCATACCATTTCAATCCTTTATTGAGCCCATCTTTGCATGAAATGTTCCCTTGGTATCTCTAATTTTCTTGAAGAGATCTCTAGTCTTTCCCATTCTATTATTCTCCTCTATTTTTTGCACTGATCACTGAGGAAACCTTTCTTATCTCTCCTTGCTATTCGTTGGAACTCTGCATTCAAATGGGTATATCTTTACTTTTCTCCTTTTCTTTTCACTTCTCTTCTTCTCACAGCTATTTGTAAGGCCTCCTCAGACAGTCATTTTGCTTTTTTGCATTTCTTTTTCTTGGGGATGGTCTTGTTCCCTGTCTCCTGTACAATATCACAAACCTCCGTCCATAGTTCATCAGGCACTTTGTCTATTGGACCCAGTCCTTTAAATCTATTTCTCACTTCCACTGTATAATCATAAGGGATTTGATTTAGGTCATACCTGAATGATCTAGTGGTTTTCCCCACTTTCTTCAATTAAGTCTAAATTTGGCAATAATGAGTTCATGATCTGAGCCACAGTCAGCTCCTGGTCTTGTTTTTGCTGACTGTATAGAGCTTTTCCATCTTTGGCTTCAAAGAATATAATCAATCTGATTTCAATGTTGTCCATCTGGTGATGTACATGTATAGAGTCTTCTCTGTGTTGTTGGAAGAGGGTATTTGCTATGACCAGTGCGTTCTCTTGGCAAAACTCTATTAGCCTTTGCCCTGCTTCATTCTGTACTCCAAGGCCAAATTTGCCTGTTACTCAAGGTGTTTCTTGACTTCCTATTTCTGCATTCCAGTCCCCTATAATGAAAAGGACATCTTTTTTGGGTGTTAGTTCTAAAAGGTCTTGTAGGTCTTCATAGAACCGTTCAACTTCAGCTTCTTCAGCATTACTGGTTGGGGCATAGACTTCGATTACAATGATATTGAATGGTTTGCCTTGGAAACGAGCAGAGATCATTCTGTTGTTTTTGAGACTGCATCCAAGTACTGCATTTTGGACTCTTTTGTTGACTATGAAGGCTACTCCATTTCTTCTAAAGGATTCCTGCCCACAGTAGTAGATATAATGGTCATCTGTATTCAATATGTTGTGATTAATCATAATGAGAAAGAATATAGAAAAGAATGTATATGTGTACAACTGAATCACTTTGCTGTACAGCAGAAATTAATGCAACATTATAAATCAACTATACTTCAATAAAAAAGATCAGTGGATGATTTTCATGGTAATTAAAACACAGTTTTAAGGATACTGTGGAAGGAAAACACAGCTGAAGAAGGAATTAGTGAATTGCAAGGAAGTCTAAGACAAATGACTTAGAGTTCAGTTAAGAGAGGCAAAAGTGATGAATCCAAAAAAAAAAAAAAGCTAACAAAACAAAAAGATAGATTAGAAGACATAGATTGCTGAAAAAGTAAAACCTAACTTAGCTAGAATTGAAATCCCACTGGGAGAGGTGAGAAAGAAAGAGACAGAAGTACTACTTAACAGAATAACAGCTGAGATGTTTCTAGATGTGATGGGCAACACCAATCAACAGATTTGAGAAACAAAACATCTCAAGAGAAATAAATAAAAAACCAATTTTTAACTAGAACATGGTGTCTAGACATAACTGTGTTCAGTTGTGGTATGACACCTATAGCACAGGAAAATTTTATATACAAGAGTAAATGTAGTTAAGACCTAAAATTAATATTGTGAACTGCCTTGCCATCTGAAAGCAGGAGGGCCTCTGATGACCCAACCTAAAGTTCACATTTCCATGGTGCTCCTGCAGATAAGACTCCTGCCCCCAGCCAACAGCCTTGTTTTTCCCAGCAACCAAGCACAGTGCCTGCTTTTCCCTGATGCTGGGCTTCTGTTCCCTAATAGCCCATGGAATTATTCTAACTAGACAATTACATTCTTCCACAAGAATAAGAGGGCGTTGCATGATTCTGTTTACTACAAAATTTGCTTTCTCCAACCCTGCTTGTTCACTCTGTGGTTGAGGGCAATCCCTGGGTGGTCCTCCATGACATGTGGTGTCTTCTTCTCCCAGGCTGTGAGTTTTGTGACTAGAACCCACCCATCTCATCAGCATCAGTGCCTTGCATTCAGCCATCCCCATAACCTAGAACAAGGATCTCTCCTTCATTAACAGGTTGAATTATCTATCAAAACAGTAAGCTTGTATCTGCTTATTGCTTTGTTTCCAGCACCTAATATAATGTCAAGCATATTATAGGCTCAATAAACATCTGTTATATAGGAAAAGAAAAACAGCAACAACTAAATTAGCATCTTTTTGTCAGGGTATAACCAAATTGAATAACCTACTTTAGGTTCAGAGTGAATAGGGAAGGAACTTTCAGTTTTTCTGACACCTTTACAGTTTTTGAGGTTTTTAAATGATTCATCTCTTGTTCAGTAAAAGGAACACTGCATACATTTCTTTTTTCAAGAAAAATAATCCATCAGAGATTGGTGGTTGCCTACTTGCATCCTTTCTATGTCTCCCTATCTTTTATTTTTTAATACATGATTTTATAGACATCCATCCTTCTTGGTTTAAGTAAATCATGGCAATCACGTTCCCTTCACACATAATTGATTTATGATGAGAGAACAAAGTGGAACATGACTTAATTCTGGTCAACAAAATGTGAGTAAGCATGCTCTGGGAAATGATTCTGTGCCCATAACAGCTGCACAGGGAGCAATAATCTCTTGTCTTTTTTACCTAGTACACCAGTCCTGTTATTAAGATGAAAGTTAGACTGAAAATAAAATAAGATGGTCAGAGAAAAAAATAGAAAGGATTTGAGTCCTGGATGTTACTGAGGTACTGAATTATCCAGTCTAAGAGCTATCATACTTCTGGATACTTTATTATTATAATTTCCAAGCCACTGTGCATTTTTCACTGCAGTTGTTGTTGACATTACTTGCAACCCAAAGCATCTAAGTAATACATGTGACTTACTTGTTATATTTTCTAAGCTCTTGAATGTGTTAGATTATATCACAGTGTATAAAAGATTACTGTGTTTAATTAGATAAGAAAACTCTTTCCAAAAAATCTCTGATACTATAGATGTTCCAATTGTCTTCTGATAAGGGATGCTTTTTAGAATTCTACTTGTGGGGAAATAGAATCTTTTATCTTTTCCTAAGGAGTTGTGGCGGAGAAGGCAATGGCACCCCATTCCAGTACTCTTGCCTGGAAAATCCCATGGATGGAGGAGCCTGGTGGGCTGCAGTCCATGAGACTGCTAAGAGTCAGACACAACTGAAGCGACTTAGCAGCAGTAGCAGCAGGAGTTGGGGATAATATTTGTCTTATATATTTAAATTTTTACTAGAATATTTTAGTTGGATTTCATTTTGAAATGGTTTATTTGGAATTTAGTTAGCCATTTAAAATTGTGCTCTGTGTAGGTTTTAATAATAAAAATGAGGATTATTTTTATTGCTTTGTCTTTGCTTTTTACTTCCTTCCCAATTTTCCTAGTAGCTTTTAAAAGAATGCCAATGATTGTTAGGTTAAATTTCCAATCTCTATCCTTGTATTCATTGTAGTAGATTCCTTTGGTGTCCTTCCCAGTTTCCCTTTACTAGACCTTGTACCGATTTCCCTGGTGCTATGAGTATTGGCTGCTAATAGCTAACCACTGCCCCCTTCTCCTCAGATCACCTTTGGCTCACCCAGAAAAGTGTAGGATCTTATTTGGGGATACAAAAAGCCAGCCCCCTTTCCATAAGGGGGGACACATATCATTTACCTTCTAAATTTCCCTGTAGGGTGCTAGTCTGGATTAACCTCTTTGCCTGACTGCTTCCTTCACTTAACTTTGCTGTACATGTCTCTTTTCCTAACAGGACAGAAGTCATATTAGATTTGGTGTCCACTCTATCTCAATATGACCTTGTATTAACTTAAGTAACTATATCTACAACAACTCTATTAAGGTTGTGGCAAATAAGGTCACATTCTAAGGTACTGGCATTTAGGGCTTCAATAAATATTTTGCAGGACACAGTTAAACTTATTACAGCATCAAATTTTCTTTTAAGTGTGATTCTATTTGCCTAGATTTTTTTTTTTCTAATCCACAGTGTTTAGCTCCCTGACACTTTAAAGTAATAAAGACATAAAACCTGCAATTCATTTTTGTACATGATATTTGCTCTTCTAAAAGTGAATCCTCTTTCTGTCACTACCTATGGTGATTTAATTGGAAGACTTATATCTCCCATGTTAAAATGGAGCACCACTAGTTTACCCATCATTTAGTTCTTGACAAGTGGATTTTTTCCCCCAAAGAGGCAGGAAGTATTAATAAGGAAACAGAATGAAACACAAAAGAAGAGATGGTCAAAAAGCAACATCTACAAAACTGTTTGCTGAGTTGTTAAGACATATTTCTAAACACGAGGGAGAGATGGGGTAGGAAAAGCTACTTTTCAGTAAACCAGATGTTTTCAGAAGAATAACAAGTCTCCCAAGGATTGCGCTTTCCAGTTTATATCCATCTGCTTTATCACTATTGGATAGTCTTCTTCCCAGATTTCAGCATTGAAATATTGACTCTTGGTCTTTATTTTGACTTCAATATGACTTTTCACTTTTTCTTTATATCAATAGGTTGCACTCTTTCTGAGATAAGTAGCATTTTAAATTTAAACGACACTCCTTGCTTACCAAATTAAATCACAACTTCTTAGCAGTGTATGAGGAAAGACACTTTCTGACATTGCTTCAACCTAGTTTTCTACTCATATGAACTTAATATCGCTACACTAACCTTACAAGAGAGCTTACTTTTGGAACCAAAAGCATGGAGATATACTGAATAATTCATAACATTTGCCATGCACTAAGTAAGGTACTTTACATACTTTATTTTAATCAATCCTCAGACCAACCTGATGAGAAGAGTATTATCCTCATTAAACACTTAATGAAAATGAGCACAGAGAAATCAAATCATTTATTAGCAGCCATATAGTCAGTAATTAATGAAACAGAATTTTGCCCTTTACTTTGTTGAATTCCAGAGCCCGTGGTATTACCCACAAACTGTATTTTCCCTCAAGCTGAGGAAACCAAAAGGACATGATAACTCGTACTCAATGCAAGCTGTTCTGTGGAAGGGAAGTATATTTTTTTCCAGTTACTATTGTGGCAAATCAACAACATGCATGATGAATTAAAATAATGGAAATATACTGTCTTCTAGTTTTTGAGGTCAGAATTCTGAAATGGTTTTCATTGGGCTAAAATCAAGGTGACAGTGCAGCTGCATTCCTTTGAGATTCTAGGCTGAAATTTATTTCCTTGCTTTCCCCAGCTTTTAGAGGCCACTTGCATTCCTTGGCTTGTGACTTCTTTCTGTCTTCAAAACCAGCAGTGAACAGTCAAGTCTTTCTCATGGTGCATCACTCTGACACCAACTCTCTTCTTCCTCCTTTCACTTACTAGGACCTTTATGACTACACCGAGTCTCCCTGGATAATCCGGGATGATCTCCTCATCTCACGGCTAGATAGTTAGAAACTTTAATTACATGTTCAACATTAATTCTCCCTTGCTATGTAAAAAAAAATATTCAAAGATTCCAGTGGTTAGAATGTGGACATCTCTAAGCGGCTATTTGTCTACTGCAAGATAGACAAGTATCTTTACAGTGGTGATGCTCAGAGCTAGGCAGTATGACAGTTGCTAATCTATTTGGAGTAGAATTCTTCCAACAAGTGTGAGTTCAAGGAAAGGGGCAAAGCTTCTGGTTGAAAATTGCAACAAAAATTATGTAAAGCATCTGATTCCCAGACAAGGTAATTCAGATTCAGGAAAGTATTCAAAATTTGTCTGTGGAGATGAATTACAAAACAGAAGATCAAGATAAAAGTCTTGTTATAGGATCAGGTTACAGAGTTGAGAGAAGGCTTCTCCAGAATGCTTAATAATTTTACAGGAACTCACAACTCACTCCAAGCAATCTTGCCCAAGGCAACAAGACCAATGCCACATCCCACTTTCTGCTGGAAATTGTACTCAATATTTGTTCACATTTAGTCAGGATAATCTCAGAAAGAACATAGTATGGAGACTTTGGAAGGAATCATCAATGCTTATAGCTAACAAAGGATGAAAGCTGGCAGTTTCTTCCATTTTGATGTTAACCATCCATCAAGGTCAACTGAGAATGCCATGTCTACCTTGAATCCTACCCTGATTCTCTCCTCAGGAATTATCTCTCCTGGGATTGCCAAGGTACTTCCTATGCTTATCCCTGTAGCACTCACAACTCGCCATCTACAATATCTGTGAAATGATACCTCCAGTAAATACGTAGAATTCTGCTTACCAGATTTTATCTTTTAATAGATTTTTAATCCTGAAAATTGTAGCTTCTTCTTAACATTTTTATTTGAAACAATTGCCATTATTACTTGTAAATACACACAAAAATATGAAAATATTTAATATATTATCTTGAGTATTTTCCATTCAAAGAATGGGGACAGATATAGCTACATAAATCTGTCATTTGGTTTATGTTTTTGTTATCTATCTATTTACTTACATACTGAGTCTGAAAGACAGTTGAACCTTTAACTAACCTTGCTCACCTGTTAGCACTGAAGAAAGTGCAGAAACACTGCCCAGGTTTGGTGGCTGTGAAAATGACAGCATAACAAAGCAGAACCCAAGGTGCCTGGCTAGCATGATATCTGAATTGAGGAAGTTTTCTTTCCTTCTTGCTCTGCACCTCCTCCCCACTTATTTGCCTTTGGGTAGAACATCTGCTTTACCTTTTGCTGGGTTCCTGTCAGTATCGGTATAAATCAGTTGGAGGAGGATGTGGTTATGCAAATGCTCAGAACCCCTATGGTGGCAGCTCCCCATGATGCAGGCTTTTCACAGGTGAGTCAGCTTTGGAGAATAAATGGGTTATTGTGTCTTGGCACCCATGGCTACATCTATAACCTGCCAAGTCAAATCTGCCTGGGCAATTATGGGATTCTCATAATGTTCCTTAAGTCCTTTCTTTGGCAGACATCCCTCAGGTTACAACATTTTGCATGACATTAAAGAAAAAAAGAACAGAGAAACATAAGTAAGATAGTAGCAATAATAGCAGACGGACTATGCTAGTTAATTTAGAAGATGAATGAGGTGACCAAAACAGCAGTTGAGAAGTCCACTTGAAATAAAATGATCAAAAGCTGCAATCAGTCACCCTCTGAGTGATGCTGATACAAGCTTAATGTTAGCTAAACTTGGGTATTGAATTGATGGTTATGATGGTTCTCAAAGGACCATGGCGAGACTAGTCACAGTCTAGACAGTACTGAGAATGACACAGCCATAGAGATAGAGCATGAACTGTATTCCAAATAGGAACAATGAGTGCTTGAAATATCATGCAACTGGAATAGATTGGAAGAGAAAGACATGCCAGGTTCCCAATAGGAGGTCAGGGATTTAGATTGGTAGTAAACAGGATGATGATTCAGTGAGTTGAAAAAGGTATTGCTGCAAAACTCCTTTTTTTCTCAAAACTCTAAAAGGGAATTCTTCTGCATTGATAGGTTTAAAAACTATTGTTATATATTTATATCTGTCAATGTTAATTTTTTAAAAGTTTGTTTAAAACATGATATTAGAACTACTAGTTTTGTTCTCTAAAATGTTCTTGGGTAAAGCTCATGCATGTTTATTTTGTTATATACTAATATAATGTTTGAAGTAACTTATACTCTTGGTCCAATCCTTAGTACTCACAGAATATATTCTTTAAAAATTCAATTTTGATAAGTCACAAATGCAACTGTTTGTTAAATATGTTTCGGTATCTAACAGGCATCATTACATTTTCAAAGACAGTAATTAAGTGAGAAGATATTTGATTTATTGGCCCTGCCTCCCTGAGCTATGCTATTGGGCTATTTAAGTCATGAATCTTGAAGGGCAGTTCAGAGTAGACTTTGGCTAGGAAATAAAGCAGTTGTTTTTATTATACACTATGTGAACAGTTTAAGAAGGATCACATTTACATAGCTGTCTGTTATGCTAATATTATAGTTTCCTAATTCCAATTCACATAAAATTATACCAGATAGTAGCAATTTCCATTGATTGATGTTGAGTCTGTCATGAATCATTCCACTCCCTTCCTTTCAACAAACATTTACTGAGCATATAATAGATACTGGGTACTTTGCTAGATACAGATGCTACAGAGAGAATTACAAAAAACAAAGGCCCCACTTCCTTGAGTAGAGAGAAAGATACAGGACAAGAGACAGAAAAGAAATCAGAAGCTATAATATTGTGGGATGTGATATAAGGTTGCATAAAGTGCTGAGGGTACCAGGGACAAGTTACTTCTGCCAGAGAGGAGGTGGGGGAAGAGGTATTTATTAAAAACTTTCCAAAGACCCCCCACCAAGTTTCCCTGATAGCTCAATTGGTAAAGAATTCACCTGCAATGCAGGAGACCCCAGTCAATTCCTGGGTCAGGAAGATCCACTGGAGAAGGGATAGGCTACCCGCTCCAGTATTCTTGGGCTTCCCTTGTGTCTCAGCTGGTAAAGAATCTGTCTGCAATGTGGGAGACCTGGGTTCGATCCTGGGTTGGTAAGATCCCCTGGAAAAGGGAAAGGCTATCCACTCCAGTATTCTGGCCTGGAGAATTCCATGGACTATAGTCCATGGGGTCACAAAGAGTCAGACAGACTGAGCAACTTTCACTTTTACTTTTCAGAAGACCCCGCCTGAATTATGATTGGAAGGAAGGGAAGGAGCTTTCAGTCCAAAGAAGGGAGATCAAAAGTCCCTTCCAAGTAGGAATCAACAAGGGAAAGACCACAAAGCAAGAGAAATCTCGTTGTGTTCAGTTGTCCAAAAGAAGTTAGTGTTGCAGAGGAGAAGGAAAGGCAGGTGGTGGAGAAAGTGACAAGGCTGTAGAGATCACAAAGGCTCTTAGATTTTATTCTAAGAAATTTTGATTTTTCTTGAAGACCACAGAAAAATGTAAAAAAGTTTCAAGCAGAGAAGTGACCCTGTAGCAGATAACATTTGAGTTGTCTTTCTTCCAGAGTCCCTTTCTTCAGGTTCACTACATGACTCTGACCATCCTCACCTCTGCCATAATTTGATATACCAGTGGTCTTCCCTGATCAAAGCTGAGGCAATTGTGTTATCTCTATTAGGGAGTTGACATTTTAACATACTAAGTCCTATGTAACATAAAAGATAGATGCTATAGAGTGGTCCTATGCTTGGAAAAGCAAAGTCATGATCTACAAACGATTGGCTGAATGGTAGAATTACTAAGAAAATGAAAACTGACATTATGAATATCAAACCTTAAGGATGAAAAAGGACATAGTGAGCACTACGGATGCTGATAGAGTTTGGGCTGAAAAGCAAAACTATTAGCCAAATTCCAACATATTCGATGAAAGTAGAGACAGAACTACCAAATAGCTGTATAGAAATAATGAGGATGAGGTAATGCTACAGCCAACTGATAGCCTTCAAAAACAATTTTTAGTAGAATTTAACATAATTGTATATGGCAGCACCACAGAGACTACTTTATGAAAAGGATACATATATAAAAGAATTTGTCCTGAAATGAGAATTTCAGAAGGCATGTTGGAAAAGTTTGAGGAAAGGCAGAAATTAGACTAGGAAGAAGAAACAAAATGCATTAAAGTTGATTGTGTGTGTGTGTGTGGTGGGGGTCATCTCACCTTGAGTAATGAGGCTGAGGGCATGTATCAAGAGTTACATATAAATCACTCGTAAGTTGACAGGGAAGCATAAATAACTATGAAGTATTTGTAAGCAAGTGTTCTTGCACATTTTAGTTTTAATACTATATGACTTGTATGAAAATATGTGAACAGCCTTTGAGCCAATGAAAATCTAGTCTTCTTATGGGTGGGTCTATAGAGCAAATTAAAAATGAGAATTATATCTTTCTTGAGGGAGATGGACTGTTCTAGAGAAGCCTTGTTTCTGGATAGAGGACTGCCTCCATGGGGTGGAAATACTGCAGTGAAATTCTGCTTGTGCTGAGTTGAATCTGGGAATCCATCAGGTAACAGATACCAGATTCCTTCTGAAATGGTGGATCCTATATAAATATTAGTGTTATTATTGTTAAAAAGCTTTTGTGCAGATGCATGATGAGATTCTTGGTGGTAAAAGACAATAATTGCCATTTACTGAACACTTTCTATGCTCACACTGCGTAAGTATTTACAAGATGATTTCATTAAATTCTAACAAAATTGTGCAAGTGGGTATGATTATGCCCATTTTATTGATGAGGAATTGGAGGACTACATGCTTAAATAACTTGCCAGTTTCTCACAAGTAGCTAGAAAGAATCAGAGCTGAACAATTCCCAATCTGTGGTGTCTCTGCAGAATTACCAGCAAATCAGTTAGAAGATTCCTGTATACCATAGGCTCTATACTGTACACATTTGATAATTCAGGATTGCTCTTCCAAACGCTATTGCTATTCTGTTTTTTTCCAGACATTTATCCCTGAAATTTAGTAAACTATAATTTTAGTTTTGGTGCCTTTAAATTATCCTCCATGTAGCTAAGGGGTTCGGCCTGTTTTATAAGAGGTGATCTTATGGTCTAAATAGTTAGGATTTCCTAGGAATGAGGTTAATTGCATTAATAATCAGCCTTTTCCCCAGTTTAAATAGTATGTATGTTAGTGTACTCAGTCATTTCAGCTGTGTCCAACTCTTTGTGTCCCTATGGACTATAGCCCGCCAGGCTCCTTAGTCCATGGGATTCTTCAGGCAAGAATACTTGAATGGGTTGCCATGTCTTTCTCCAGGGGATCTTCTTGACCCAGAGATCAAACCCACGTCTCCTGTGGCTCCTGCCTTGCAGGCAGATTTGTTACCACTGAGCCACCAGGGAAGCCCCTTAAACAGTATAAATACATGAAAGTCTTTCTTCACTGCAACATTATACTTGATGTTGAAACAGAATTTGAGTGGAGGTTTGGGTGCACTAGATTATCTTTCATGTCAATTTTCACCTGAGTTCCTTCTTTTTTTAATTTAATTATAGTCTCAGAATATCATGAAGTCAACCTGAAATTTTCCTTAAGGTCAAGATTTTACCTAGGACATTAAGATTCAACTTGTTGCCTCAAGTTTCAACTTGTCTTTTCTGTGAACTTGATATCAAAGGACTTGGAATAGTTCTCAGTTTAACTTATTTCCTCTTAATTATTTCTAATATAAGCAGAAAAGTAAAGGTGCTAATTGGCCTCTTTTTGCCAATTACTTGGCAAAAATTACTTTTTGCTTTTTAATTCTCTTACATCTTCCCTGAAATTTACAGGAAATGGAAAAAGTTGCAATATGAATATGTAGAATGCTTAAAATATAGTCTGTCTCAGGTAAGAGCAGCTTTGCCAGGCAGCTTCTAAGATTGTTCAAATATCTGTGATGTTTTCTCTCCATCTATCTTCAGCTGGTTTCTTTATTGCCTTCTACCAGTCTGAAGAAAGTTTACTTCATGATCCTGACAGAGTGCTTATGCTTATAGAAGTGAGTCCCATTTTTCTTAGACAATTATAAGATGTAACTTTAGAAAATATTGAAGCAAAACATAACAAGTTTTCCAAGTATTTCTTCAATGGCATAATTTTACCACAGTGTCTAATGAACTCCTTATAAAACCATAATTCTAAATTAAAACTCTCAGAGGTTGCTATTGCTTTTAAACCACCTAAAATTGTCTGGATTTCCATTTCTAAATTCTTGGTTTTAAGTGTATCCTTTGTATTCCACGTTTGATGGCAACTGAGAATTTTCTGGTAACTTATGTCAAGTCTTATGTTCTTCTCTCATTTAACAGCAATACTGGATCTTATGCCTTAGAGAATCTTGTTTTTATGATGAAACAATTTTTAAAATCTAAATGATCCCCATATGAGGTTTTCAATCCATTCCCGCTTCTTGAATCTGTTCTTTACTTTACCGCTTTTTGCTCCTAAATTCTTACTTCTAATTCTAAATATCCTACCTGTTCATAGCCTTTAAAATAGATGAGTTAAATAATAAATTACATAGTTTTTTCTTTTATACCATAAAATATATAGAGAATAAATATATAGATATTACAAAAATGTCACCACAGCTGTTACTTAAATCTTAACACTTTCTTAATACATACATAAAGTAGTGGGGGCATGTTCTTGTCACATAAAAGGAGTTAAGAGTTTTTTTCCGCTACACAGAGAACCAAACTCAAAGACAGAACGTGAAAAATTCTATCTCAGCTTAGGATTCTACAGCTTTAAACACATGATTGAACAAATATCATGAAATGGAACATACGTGCTTGAATAGTTGTCTCTGAAGTCTTTTAACATTCACTGCAGAGTCACTTTAACGCCCCTTAGAGATACAGCCTACTTCTGCAATCTTCAACCAATACTGTTTTAAGGAAAGGAAGTAAAAAAGACTTAAGTTTCATTACCTTTGCTATTGTCTTGCTCAGACTTTGTTTCCTACACTCATGTGACTTACCTATGATATAACAGGGAAACAGACAACAAATCATCACTCTCTGGGCTCTCATTCCCAATTTCGTGATTGGTTCCTTTCCAGTATCCCATTCCATGGGGCTAGTTTCTTGCCTTATTCTCCAGTGTTTCTAGAGGCCAAAGCGTTTTCCCTAGGCCATGTGCTATCAGACCCACCCAAATGTCCTTTCGTGTAGATGACCTTCTGCTGAAGACCTCTCTGATGTCTTGCTCGGTTTAAATCTTTAGAGCTTTGCTAAATCCAGTGTTCCCTGAAAATGACTTTCTGACTGTCCATAACCCAGCTGATTACCTGTGCTCCCCTTTCAGAGCAGACTGGTTTCCCAGACCTGACCCTCCTCTCTCTGATCCATTGTCATTTTCCTAGGATATTCTTTATGATAGTGCAGGAATGTTCGTGAAATTCCAGTCACACTATATGGTCTTAATCACTTAGCCAGTGACTAGTTGTTTTTTCAAAGGAAGTATGCTCAGTTGTTCAGTCATGGCCAACTCTTAGTGACCCTGTGGACTGTAGCCCACAAGGCTCCTCTGTCCATGGAATTTTTCAGGCATGAGTCATAGAAAAATGGTATATAAAATAAGAATTTAAAACTCAAAGCAAAATTGCCATAGGAGAAAAATGAAGTAGTTTAAAAGGTAAAGAAAATGTAGCATTGTAACTACATATAGTAATATTACATTATTATGGTCAGCATTTACATTTTTCATAAGGATGCCATGGTAAGGATGAACATCAGTGAATGTAGTGAAATGAAAATAAAACCTAAATATGTCAGTGATTGCAATGTGAGTTTAATTTGGGGGGGAGATATAACCTTATCACTTATCAAAAATTATTTTACAAAATAAATTGAACTGAAACTCAAACATATATGTACATTCATGTTCACTGTAGCATTACTCACAATAGCTAAAAGATGGAAGCACTCCAAGTGTGCATCAATGGATAAATGGATAATCAAAATACACTACATGCTACATGAAAGTGATTTAAACTGTATCTTTAGAAGTTTATTCTTCAAGAAGTCAGATCACTTTGATTATATAGGTTTATACTGTTCTGACATCTCCTTTACCTAAAATCAAGATGTTTTTACTTTTGTAAGAGGCAATAGATAGACTAAACTTTCCAAACTCATTCTATTGCACCTTTGCTTAAAAAGATGTAATGGCCCCCTACCAGCTCTGAAATAAATTCTTGATAATCTAGTTCCATTCAGGCATTTTTGTTTCCTTAAAGTCACCTGACACAAACTTGCTATTTCAATTGATAACGTCTTCATCAAATAATGCATCCATTCTAACATTGGGCTTATGCTCAGACTATGATTCTGCTCCAGAAGGCTCTTCAGTGTTTCCTTTCTCATCCTGAAAATACCAAACATCTGTTAACAGGGGTTCTAGCTCTAGAATTAAGAGAATAACTAGTGCTGGATTTACTATCTATCAATGGATAAGAGCAGGCTAGACTATAAAAGGTGACAATTTGAAGGCGGTGGAGCACAAGCAAGCAGGATTTGAGGAGCTACAATCCGGAAAGAAGAGCAGAGATATTAAGATGACATGCTGGTATTCTGTCTGCCTACCAAAACAAAGCAAAAGTATATCCAAATAAACCCAAAAGAAAAAGAAAATGTTAACTCTTTTAGATTAAGATCACAACACTGTGACATTCTTTAATTTTTAATCCTCTGGCTTGAAATAACATGTTATGAAACATGTTAAAAATACACAAAAACACAGTAAGCAAAAACCATGAGAAAAGCAACAGACAATATAAATGAACTACAGGGTTATATAGATGTTAGCTTCATCAGACAGGGACTTTAAAATAATTATGGTTAATATATTCAAAATTTAGAGTAGTATGTAGAACTTCAGCAGAGACCTAGAATGCATTAAAAAATAGACAAATGGGAATTCTGTATCTAATATTAAATACCAAATTGCAGATTCATTTAACATCAGACTAAACATAGCAGAAAGGAGGATTAGTGAACCAGAAAATAGACCAATAGTATCCAGATTGATCCACAGAGATGAAATAAATGATAGATTGTACAGAAAGTATAAAAAATATATGGAATCTAGTAAATATCCAGTATATGATATAAAAGAGAATATGAGACAGTCAGTGTTTGAAAATTTTCTGGGTCAAAATTTCTCAAAACTAATGGTGGCTCAGCTGGTAAAGAATCTGCCTGCAATGAGGGAGATTTGGGTTCGATCCCTGGGTTGGGAAGATCCCCTGGAGAAGGGAAAGGCTACCCACTCCAGTATTCTGGCCTGGAGAATTCCCTGGACTCTATAGTCCATGAGGGTTGTAAAGGGTCAGACACGACTGAGCAACTTTCACTTTCATTTTTATGAAAGATATCAAACAATATGACCTATGAAGTTCTCTGTTCCCCTGTCCCTACTGTATGGGAAAAAATATATTTGTGATGAATGATAGACTTCAATAAGAAAGAAGAAAACACCCTCCAAAAGAAAGCAGAAGAGTCTGTCTTCCTGACTATGGAGTTGAGAGAGATGTTTTAGATAGATTACAAAAGTATTAGCTGATTATAGGTAAAATTGGCATTATTAAAATAAAAAATTCTGTCTTTAAAAGGTACCTTAAAGAGATTAAAAGACAAAGTTGCAGACCAGGAACAGAAGACATTTGCAATGAATTATTTGACAATGGATTCACATCTAGAAATTAAAAAAAAAAAAAAACATAAATAAGAAAAAACAGAAAATACAACTAAAATTAAAAAATAGACAAGACTTGGAAAAAGTTCACAAAGTATGGTATCTAACTGGTCAAATAAGCATATGAAAAATTGTTCAACATGATTATTCATTATGGGAATGCAGATTAAATCCATAAGGTGATATCTTTATAATTACCCTAAAGGCTAAAACTAAGTAGACTGATCACATGCAGAGTGGCAAGTATGTGGTCAGCTGGAACTCATATATATTACTGGTGATGGTGCTAGTTGGTACAACCATTTTAAAAAAACTGTTTCAAATATATAGTTAAACTGTACATACATATACCATTTAACCCAGAAAGTTTACTTTCTTATATATAGCTAAAAAGTTATTAATATCCTCAAAAGGAATACATATATCTGCCTTATTTTTCATAATTAAAATTGGGTATAATAATTAAAATATCCAGCAACAAGAGAATGGCAGTGAGCAACAACAATATTAAATCTCACAAACATGATATTGAGAAAAAGAACTAAGATACAGAAGAATAAGTAGTTTATTATTTACTGTATGAAAATCAGAAACAGGTTGAACTCATATATGATGACAGAAGTCAGATTGGTGATAGCCTAATGGGGGAAATTTGAGGTGGGCATAAGAAAGCTGTTGGGATGCCAAAATTGATCAAGATCTTTATACAGCTGGTGATATACGGATTTTTATAGATTAAAAAATCTGAATGTATGTGTTATAAGATATGCCAGTAAAATGATAAATATACATCTTGATACATTTTCATAAAGTGAATGTAGCCCCTTTACCTGATAAAAACATTATCTGCCTCTAAAAGTGCTCTTCATATCCGCTACTAGTATCTTCGGTCCCCAGGGATAAACATTTTCCCGACTACTGACACTCTAGATTACTTTTGCCTGGTTTTGAACTTCATATTAATTGGATTGCTTATAGTTGTTATTTATTTAGTTGCTTTTCAGTATTCCATTGAATGAATATACCACAATTAATTTTCATTCATTCATTCTACTAGATATGATATTTATGGTTTTTCTATGGCAATTTTATGTAGTCCTTCTAAAAGCATTCTTGTACGTGTTTTTGATGAACATAATTATGTATTTCTGTTAGATAAGTTCATCTGAGTAGAATATTTGGGTCTACCAAGATGTCTTTATTTCCCTAAGATGAAGCATAATTATCATTCAGTGTAAATTCCTTTCAGCACTTAACAGTCATTAAGTTTTACCATCTCTGAAATCCAGAAGTGCTTCTACATAATCAGTTATTTGTGCACTTCATTGGTCTTCAGCCTCGCTCAACTACTTCTCATGTTTACTTCTTGTTTTTCCCAATGGGAGTATAAGTTCTCACAGAAAAGAAAATTGGATCTTCCATTCTTTAAAAACATGGTTACGGAGCTTTCCTGGTGGCTCAGTACCTAAGGCTTTGAGCTCCCAATGCAGGCAACACTGCTTTGCTCCCTGATCGGGGAACTAGAGCCTGCATGTTGCAACTAAGAGTAGGCACTGCCAAACAATAAATAAATACATTTTAAAAATGTGATTAGTCCCTTCCTCTTCTCTTTGGCAGTAAACACTCCTCACCCCTAGTTTCTTTTGCATCTGCTTAATATTTAAGTCTCATCTTCCAAATTCTCTATTTCCCTAGTTATCTGTTTTTGATTCCTTTTTTTTTGAATAGTACTATACTTTCTTTGATTGCTCCAGTGAGCACCTGTTCCTCGGAACAAGCACTAGCCTTTGTTTCCCAGGCTCATCTTTACCTAAGATTTATTCATTTATTCTTTGTTCCTCCTTTGCTCCATGACTCATTATCTCAGAGCGTCCCAGAGGAAGGGGAGTTTAGACATGTATTTTAAGTACCTATAATTTTAACAGTATTAAGATAGCCTCAGTGAGGGATACAAAGATGATGACAATAAGATGCACATCTTTTCTCACAAATTAGCCTAGTTAAGAAGATGCCAAGTAAATTGAAATAATGAAGTCTATTAAGACCATTACATATCATTAGCTATAAAAAAGTTATAAGGCCCAATCTTATCCAAAATAAAGCACAAAGGCATAAAGTAACTGAAGGAAATCCAAATTAGTTTCACTTTTTCTATGATGACAACACCAATTAAAAACCATATATAGGAACTTACATGGCTGTCCAGTGGGTTAAGACTCCATGCTCCTACTGCAGAGGGCATTGCTTCTATCCCTGGTCTAGGAATTAACATCCCACATGCTGGGCAGCGTGGCCAAAAATTAAAACGATAATTTAAGAAACTAAGGAGAGAATTATATACATTTATAATATACACTTATGTATATTATAAATATATATAATAAGTTTATATATAAATACAACATATTTATATATAATTTTATATATAGTATATATGTGTCAACTATGAAATCATTAAAATGAAATTTTTTATTATTTTTATATACCTGTGTAATAGTCCAGCTTCCCTTGAAATTACAGACAAAAGCAAACACTTCTGCACTAATGTTCTTTTGGGGAGTACAGAAGTTGAGGCGGAAGAACAAATATAAGAGACATCATTGCCTACTAGACCACAGTTTCCTGGAGATCTGATTGCACTGTCATTCAGAATGTTTTCTTAGAGACCATATATAGTCACTGCAATTGCAAATAGTCCATGATGGTCGAGGAGGAAGGGAGAAAAATCTATCTGTTGAGTCCCAGCTTCCACTGATACAAATTTCCCCATGAAGCATCTACTTCCCAAACTTCTGGGTTGCATATGTATGGATGCCAAGTGGGTGCTGAGCCATCTCATGCCACAGTAGTATTAGGGATACATGGCGGGAGCCAGGAACCACTGAACCTTGGATGTGAGCAAACAGGTGTAATTAGGAGCTGTCTGTAAGACAGGTTATAGGTCTGCGGTGGTGCTCGTGGTGGCAGAAGTAACCTGGCAGCTTATACTGGAATCATGTAAGCTGTTACTGAGGCCTACTCTGACCCCAGAGCAAAGCCAGTGCACGAACCTGGGGTGTCACATAAACAAAGAACTCCTTTTCAGATCCATTCATTCCTAACAACATCCCTGTCTCGTCTAAGATACTCCTCTCATTTCTTCCTCATATAGAAGTACAAGCTGAGCTCCAGGTTTATGGTGGTATAGGAGTAGTGTGTGCTGGTGCTAGGACTCTTTTGGCCTAAATGCAGAACAGATGTGTAGATCACGGGGATGTGCAAACTCAATAAGCTGTGTCCTGATTTTTCTGGTGCCTTAAGCAGATACTTATTTGCTTATTTGTAAGTCAGCCCCACAAACATAATAAAAGGCAGAATATGTCATATACCAAGATTAGGACTGACATTCAGCCAGTAAGTCCTGGTGTGGCAAACTGCCCAGTGGGTCTGATGGGTCAGGTTGCCCTCTGATAAAATTTGAGAAGGCGTAACTGCAGGTTAAAGAAAAGATTGCTAAAATGGCATCGATAAAAGAAAGGCAGAAATGTTAGAAATAGAATGCATCACATTGGAATCACTAATCAACTCACTGTTTTTTCTTAAATGATAAGTTAAAGGGAGGACCCTAAAAAGACTAAAATGGAAAACAAGAAATTTAAAAAAATTTGATAGTTAAAGGAGAGCTGTCAAAGCTTTTATGAGGAGCAACAAGATGATCAGAGCTTGGCTTTAGGAAAAACAAGTTGGTAGTATTATTTTGAAGAAGTGTAAGGGTTTGGAGAAAAAAAATGACTTTAGTCTTAGTTGAAGCACAGTGAGACTTGAATTTCACTAACATTAATGGGAATGGTTGGGGGACAGCCCAAAGCAAGACACTACTTCCTAGGCTGATGCGTTGACTGGATGGAGGAGGGCAGTTAAGATATGTTAAAGACAATTTGAGATGTCAGCCCTAGCTTATTGACATGGGAGTAGGGTCATCTTTAATTTTGATCACAGTGAATTTGAGGTGTTAGAATAGAGATTGATTTAACAGTTTATATATATATATATATATATATATATATACACACATATACACACACATATACATGTATGTATGTACTTCTGTGTTCACATGTATATAGATGTGTACATATAGCTGTTGTGGAAATGAAGATACCCAGATCACCCTTCAAGGAAAAGCTTGATGGTTAGCAGCAGGGCACCTGCTGGTTGGAAGTCAGCATCCACCTGTCTTCACCATCAGATTTGCCTTAGCTTCACAGAACTCCTTTGCTTGAGGTTACATCCCTCCTGGAATAGCTTGCACCTAGTTTCCAAGAGATGCAAGAATGTAAAACTCTGGCCTTTGTGACCTGGGCATGATCTTGTGACTGCTAATACATTCTTTGGAGCTCCTTGCCGCTTCAACTTTTCCCTCTGCCTGTTTCTGTTGCTTAATCTTTCCTTTTTAGTTTTTGGTCCCTAATAAACTTTATGCACCTAAACTTCATTTCAGCATCTGCTTCTAGAAAACCCAATCTGTAACAGTAGTGTTGTACCATTTGGAAGGTTTTTTAGATGCAAATAATGGAAAAACCATCTAAACATGTCTGAAAACATTATTGTCTCATAAAACAAAAAGGTTCTGAAACATGGCCATGTTGACTAACAAATGACTCAATGACATTATCATACCTATGAGCATCTTTCCATTCCCTTATGATAGGTTTTTGTTTTTATTTTTATTTTTTGCCTGACTTGTTTGTTTTAATCAGAGAAGAAACTCTCCAGGTCCTAGTGGCCTGAATTGGGTCATATACTCATCGTTTATAAGGAAGCTGGAATAGCAATTTTTAATATGTTCAGCTCTTAGAGCAGAAGGCAATCTGCCAGCAAGGATACATTTGGGAAAATAAATGGTTTGGGGTGAGTAGCCATCCATGTCTACCACAAAAATGTATGAACTTGATACCATAAATGTGATATGGAATACCTGATTTTCATTATTCCCTTTAAATCAATTGCGTTAGACTCTAAGTGCCCATAGTTCTGGTGTGTAGGAGGAAATTTACTCATAATCCCCTGGTGTGAAGATTCTTGATATTATTTGATGCCAAAGCATAAAAAAAACCCCTTGTGGTCAGCAGCTGACACTTGTTTTCATCAAAGCAGCCATCATTTTGTGCACACAGAACCTTCAGGTGTGATACGTTCACTGCTTTTGGCCACTCACTGCTGGCCCACGTGACTGGGTAGTGGGGCCAGGAACCTTGGAATCATGTGTACTACCCCCTAGACACACCTTTCTTCCACATCATCCTCTTCAATGTCTTGCCTTATCATCCTTGTAAGACAAGTGCTTGTGAACAATGTGCTGGCTCCTTATAAATGCAAGACATGCCCATCTCTGATCTCTGTCATCTAAGGGAAATGTCTCTCTCAAGTCACTCTTCTGCCTTCTCCATCTTCCTTCTCTATCCTCTTGTTTTTAAACATCATGGATAATCTTTTCATAGAGTTTCAACAAGGAAAGTATATCCTGCAAAAATCCTTGAGACAAGGAAATGCTTAGGGCTTGATTATTGCTCCAAGTTATAGGAGACGGGAAAATGCAAAGATCAAAACACGAAAGAATAAAACTTGATCCCAGCTTCCACTCCAGGGTTGCCAGAATTAGCAAATTATACTTCAGGAAGCCTAGCTCACTTTGAACTTCAGATAAACAATTAGCTTTTTTTTTTTAAAGTATGAATTTGTCCCGTAAGTTTGGAACAAATTTAACTGGGCATCACGCATTTTTTCCAGCAACTTTAAACCTCCCTTTCCCCATAAAAAACAGATGCCAGCTAGTATAGTTGTTAATGTTGGTGTAAAGCTTAGAAGAGAGATTGCTATTATAAACATAGATTGCAGAGACTTCCAATTAGTCTACAGCTGATCCTATGTAAAATGACATAAACTTCAAGGGGATGGAATGTACAAAGAGAAAAAAGGATTCTTTGTATTCTTCTTAAAATCTTTTATAATGCTTGACATATATCAATAGATCTCAATAAAATTTTCTGCTTAAATAATAAATTCTTTCTCCCTTGTTTTCATTATCTTTTTAGGAGATTATGTAATATAAACATATGTAGTAATTACTGTGACACCTTATGAAGTCTTAAGAGTAGAAGAGAGATTCATATTAGTATTATACTTTCATGATTATTCAGATTGTCCATACATGTGACCTGGACATTATATTAATAAAAGATTCTCTCACAGATGAATAATTAGAATAATTATTTTGAGAAACCAATGTCTGTTTCTAAATGCTCTCAGACAGTGCATGTATCAATAAAGCTTTAAATTTCAACTAATTTTAAAATGTATATAATAGATATACTTTTCAGGTTTCTTTAATGATTAACTTAAATTTGTCACCCTGTTCAAATGGCACTTCTTGGGAAGATTCAGAGCTGTTGTCTAGCAATAAACACTAAGCACAATAGCAGACCAGATTCTAGAAAATATGGATCTAATTTTATTGGTATGATATACTTGACAGTATAGTCCATATAACTGGCTTTTCCCTTTGGGATAATCAAGACCATAGCTAGAATGTACTACCTAGAGGCTGGGGAAGGACACCGTCAAGCACAGTGTGAAACTGATTGAAACTGCAGCTGTGGAGACAGGGCCCAGGTGGCCTAGAGATCGTGTTGAGTGTGACTGGCCTTGCATTCCCTGCTTCTAGGGGCCAAGAACATCACAGGGTTCCAGGTAGCACTGACAAGAGCCTTGCCTTTGCTCAAGCTGCCTACATGTATTCAGTGGCTCCCTCCAGAGCTCTGTATTCAAATGCAGGCCTTGTGCTCATCAGTTATTTTAGAATCACATTAACTTGGCAACGTTTCCAGAAAATAAGAATACTGAGTGTCTAAATTGCCAGTGGATATGGTTTTGAAATGAAGCAGGAGGAAGTTTCCTTGCATTAGAAAGATTGTGCAGTGACTTTGGTGGTGATTATTATTCCATCTGTTGATGTGATTATGGAAATTCTGGCTGAGACTGTGAAGTCTTGTGGACTCTGTCTTCCCTGTACTCCCCAAAGAATGGAGAGCTGCCAGCTATGCAAAGTGCTGGAAAGGGATGAAAGCAAATCACTGACCTTGAATTACTGTTCAGGAGTTCTTCACCCTTTTGATATAGGTGAGTTTGTTTCTGTATATTTACATGGCCTTGCAAAGCTCTTCAGATGTTCTTAACTGAGATATTTTTTTTTATGCTGATCTCTGAACTCCACTGCATGGTATGCAGAAAGGCTGATGAAGCACAGAGGGGATGAAATGAAAAACAGCAATAAGTTTAGTTTTTAAAAAAGGGGGATGTTATATGCGCATGGCCGTGTAAGCAGCTAAGGAAAATGGGAGTGGACCAATGCTCATGCTATACAGCCCAAACCAAAAAATAATTCTTGTGAAGAGAAACAATTTGAAGATATTAATATTTGGCACTTTCAATTCTTATATATTTTGTTGTTGGCCATAAAGATGGACAGGGGGTGTAAAAAACTCTTCTAGTTAAAAAAAAACGATTTGACTTTGAGTCATTGATTCATTTTTAACAGAAAGGACCAAGATTGAGACTGTCCTTATAAACATCAGATTTCTCAGGGAGAGTAAAAAATGCCATGTCCTGTGGAGTCTTCCAAGGTCTGGGGAACTCTTGATGTCACAGGGATTCAGGCTGGTTTCCAAGCTGCTCCTGCCTTAATGGTTTGGATTCCTTAAGATATCCTTTTCCACCATCTGCTTGGCTCAGTGCAGTAACGTGTTTTCTCTCTGAAAATAATACAGTGGGCAATTTCATATGCCTCTTTAGGGTACCGACCAGGAGATGCTTTCTAATTTTTGTGATTCGACTTCTCCGGTGAAACATAAGACCTGGCAGCATTGTTAGGAAAATGAATCCTCTGTGCATCTGAATCTGTTGTTGCAATATCTCTAAAATGTGAAGTGACTCATTTCAGCCTCTGAGAGACAGTCTTGGGTAGATTCATTCATGTTATCGTTCACCGAGGCTATTTATTACCTAGAAGTTTTGTTTTTCACTCCTAACTCATTATTCCTTCCACCACCCTAGGGAAGCAAGCCTGAGGACAGAAAGCAGTCCATGATGATTGGAAGCAAACGGTGGACACCAGTGTGCATTGGTACAGATCCACTGGGGTCAGTTGAAGACGCCACACAACCACAGCTGAAGGTCTTCAGTGCCGTGAGTTGCCTCACTTCAGAATGGCAAGAAGGAAAGTTTACTTCATCTCTTTTGCTCAAGCCATTTCTTTGGTCATACTATAAGAATCCTAATCCTAGTCCATGTTTGAAAAATTAGAATGGCCTCATTAATCTAGGGCCTAAATAAAGCCAGAGTGGGTTTAGAGAAGTTAGTCTGGAGGCAAGTAAACCTGTTATTTTAAATCAAAGTTGAAAGTGTGAATGAAATTGGTAGTATTATTACTAACACTTTTTAATGCGAGGTGTGTGTTTTACAGGGAATATGATTGTGATTTGGAAATATGGACAGTGTTGCCAGACCCTTAACGGATTTAGGAAATGCTGTTGGCTAATTGCTCATGGGGCCTTCCCTGGTAGCTCAGAGGGTAAAGCGTCTGCCTGCAATGCAGGAAACCTGGGTTCGATCCCTGGGTCAGGAAGATCCCCTGGAGAAGGAAATGGCAACCCACTCCAGTACTCTTGCCTGGAAAATCCCATGGACAGAGAAGCCTGGTAGACTACAGTCCATGGGATCGCAAAGAGTCAGACACGACTGAGCAACTTCACTTTCTCATAAACCAGTCTTTAAAATTGTTTCCTCTTTCCTACGTATTTGCTTCTAAATATTCTAGAATGACATCTGTTGGGCCTGGGAGAGAAATGAGTCAACGGATTGTCCCATGGAGCCACAAAACCAATGAAGCAAGGGTACTTAACTTCTTTAAATAGTCACAGTTTCTTCAGAATTCTTTTTCCCTCTTTTTATTTATGAGTCCTGAGGTTCCTCATATCTGTTTCCCAAATATTGATAATGAACCAGAGCAAAGCTGGTCCTATAAGCAGTTGTTGTTGTTTAATCATTCAGTCATGTCCAATTCTTTGAGGCCCCATGTACTGTAACCTACCAAGCATGGAATTCTCCAGGCAATAATACTGGAGTGGGTTGCCATTCCCTTCCTCCAGGGGATCTTCCTGACTCAGGGACTAAACATATCTCCTGCCTTGGCAGGTGGATTCTTTACCACTGAGCCAGCAGGGAAGCCCTCTTATAAGTGGTACAGTTCAGTTCAGTTCAGTTCAATTGCTCAGTCGTGTCCGACTCTTTGCGACCCCATGAATCGCAGCACGCCAGGCCTCCCTGTCCATCACCATCTCCTGGAGTTCACTCAGACTCACGTCCAAGATGTTCCTTTTATTGTCTAAATGACTATTTATTAAGGGCCACTATTATAGTCACTGTGGAAACAGCCATAAAAAAACAAACAAACATCCCTGATAAAAGAAACATAAAATAAACAAATAAAATTTGTATTCTGTAGGAGATAATTGCTGCTATGGTAGAAATAATGAAAGGAATTGGGGAATCCTGAGAATAAAGGAGGAAACTTCAGTTTTAAGTAAGGTGGTCAGGAAAATCTTTACTGATGAAAATAATTATTTTTAACCAAAACTCCTAATGGTGGTGGTTTAGTCACTAAGTTGTGTCTGACTCTTTGCCACTACATGGACTATACAGCCCATGGAATTCTCCAGGCCAGAATACTAGGGTGGGTAGCTGTTCCCTTCTCCAGGGGACCTTCCCCACCCAGGGATCAAACCCAGGTGTCCTGCATTGCAGGCAGATTCTTTACTAGCTGGGCCACAAGGGAAGCTTTTAGGATACTATAAACCAGCTAGGCTTTACTCTCAGAGAGATGGATAGTCATTGCTATGGTTTGGCTTAAATTCTAACAGTATCATTCAGCTGCTGGGGTGAAAAGAGAATACAAAGGGGCAACGGTGGGAACAGGAGACCAATAAACAATCTACTATGATAACGAAACTGGCAAACAGTGACTGTCACTAGGGCTAGGCTGATTGATGCCCATGCTGATGGAATTTGCAGCGTGATTTGATGTAAGACAGGAGAGAAAGAAAGGAGTCAAGACTCCCAACAGTTTGGTCTGAGCAATTGGAAACATAAGAGTTTCCATTTACTGAGATGGGGAAGTGTGAAGAGTCTTCAAGTCCTTGATATTTGTTCCTGAGTCTTGTCCCTCGATCTGTTACAGTTCAGGCAGAGAGACACTTCATTTCACTTCCTCTTTCCATTTCCCAACCATTTGAAGTTCTGAAAAATGTAAATCCTCTGGCATTCACATTGTAACTCAGAACACAGACAAACCAATAACCTTTATGTTTTATCAACACAATTATTTTTCAACATTTTACAAAGAGAATAAAGGCACGTGCGTCTGTGTGAGTCCATTTTGTGGTGGTTGTTTAAACATGTTACTGTCTTGAAAGTGAGATTGTCAGATTCATCCCTCAGAATTTCACTTTGCCCCAGGCAGAAGGCACTTCGAAAGCTTGAGTCACTTGCGCAGATGACTTTTAACTACACTATTGTTTCCATCCTGGACACTTGTTTATTTTAGGCCTCATGACAGATGAGCTCACCCCTATCTTAAAATGCAGAATTTAAAGTTGTGTCAGACTATAATTTTATGCTAACTTTGTTTATTCCCCTCTTCAATTACTAAAGTTACCACCCTAGGCTCTGGAAAATAACCGGAGACAATGTTTGTTTGGTGGCAAATTAGAAGCTGACGTTCCAGCTCTCCCTGAGTGTGACTATGTGTATGCAATTTAATTATATTGAAACGAGCATCATGGTCTCTAAACGAACTTTCCTTTATTCTAAGACTGACTTCATGTTCGGGAAAAGCAAGGGAAAGTGGTAAATATCTTCTAGAGTGGAAAATTTCAAACCCGAGCTACAGAACAAGAATGCATATCTGTATATTTACACAGAGTGTCATGATTTCTCCTGTCCTCACTGGAGTTATGAAGGCAGAGGAAGGACTCGAGTCATCCTCAATTGAGTTAGAGGAGAGGATGGTCTCAGGCCTCTATCTTTGGGCAAAGCTGTAAATCATGATTATGGCTGACTGGGAAAACATTTTATGTAGAATAAGCTAACAGAGGACCAGGACATCTACTTTATGGACACTGCTTTATTTTCTGCATTTGTAAATCTATAGTTCTTTCTAAACAGAACAAAGTGGTCAATTTTCAGAGGGGCTGTACTGGCATAATGATACCAAGTGCCTAGTTTGGGAACAAAATCATTAAAAATAACGATGTACAAAGAACTCAGTCATAAATAACGGGCCACAGAGGAGCCAAAGAAATCCAAAGGCAACGAATGATTTACTTCAGTGTATCTGAAAGTCGGCTGCAGGCTCCTGGCCCTGCATATGGGAATCCCCAAGGAGCTCCTTCTATTCCTTACCTCTTTCGTTCTTCTCTCCTCTTTTCCTCCCCTTTAACCCCACTTTCCTCTCTATGAAGAAGATGATGGCTTGCTTTCCTTCAGGCAATTAGTAAGAGAAAGAGAGAAAGAAAAGAAATATTAAAAAGTTCCTAAGGGACGAGGGAGCCTGGTGGGCTGCCGTCTATGGGGTCGCACAGAGTCGGACACGACTGAAGTGACTTAGCAGCAGCAAGGTCACTTTACCTTTCCACTGGGCTTCAGACTGTGATATAGCCTTTCTGTAATTTCTTTTCTTCCATCAATACTATTTTTAAAATACAGTTTTCTTTAGAACAATGTTTTAAAGAAAAAGAGGAAAATTGACATTGCTTGGAAGCTGAAATATAAAGACCATTTAAGACCTCCATGATCTTGCTTGCTTTTTACCTTATCTTTTTCCTCTTTCTTGAATTTTGTTCCTTCTAAATACTTGTGGCTTCCTCTTTGACTCTTCCTCTCCTGGCAGACATCAATATGGACAGGAAATTCTGGTCTCATTCATGTGTCATTCATGCCTAAACAGTGACCTCTTCTTGCCCCCTGCACAAGCCTGGACTTTTCAAATTTCCAAGACTTAGCTTACCCCAGTCTCTCTATGGCTCACAGTCTTCTCGTCTATGAAGACTTTCCTGACTCTATGTCCTTCCCAGATAGAATTAGCCACTCCCTTCTTTGGGTCTCAACTGCATGTTATCAAGGCAAATATGATATTTAGTTGCTTAAAAAACACAACTGCTCTTCTCTTGCTAAATGAAGGCCAAGAATGTATTTACTTTCTTTACTGTGTGTTCCTGTGTCTATCACATAATAGGTTCTTAAATGATCAATGGGTATTTATTATGCCAGGCACCATCAATTGCTTTCTTATAGAGTGTCATCTAATCTTTATAGCACTTCTGTGATTATAAATATAATGTTTATTCCCTTTTCCTGTTTTTTATGTTTTGTGACTGAGAAAATCAATTCCCAGAGGATGTAACTGGTGGGAAGTCACAGGTCTATTTACTAGCAGTGACAGTATTCAGCTGCCATATTCCCTCTTTCTGTAGTTCTTTAGTTTGAGTGTGCATCAGAATCACCAAGAGGTCTTGCTAAAATAGATTGCTGGGCCATATCCTTGGAGCTTCTGATATCTAGTCTGGGTTGGGGCCAGATAATTAGTATTTCTAACAAGTTACCAGGTAAAGGGGATGCTGCTGATTCTGGGCCCTACTTTACAACCCAGTGCCTTGCATCATCTGTACATCCTAATCTGTGAGCAGTTGTACTGAGAGTGGGATGGTCCATGGCTGAAACTTAGCAAGGAGTCTAAGACATTATTTGTATATCAAGGATGTCAGTAAACTGAATAGTTCTAACAGTCCATCTATCTATCTTTCTAACTATCTGTCTATCTGCCTACCTACCTAAATTTTTAAATGCAGATAGATGCCGTTCTATCTAATTGTTTATTTTGTTGTTGTAGTTGTTCAGTCACCAAATCATGTCCCACTCTTTGTGACCTCATGGATTGTGGCATGCTAGGCTCCTCTCTCCTCCACTATCTCCCAGACCTTGCTCAAATTCATGTCCATTGAGTCAGTAATACTGTTTAACCAGCTCATCCTCTGCTGCCTCCTCCTTCTTTGGCCTTCAATCTTTCCCAGAATCAGGGTTTTTTCCAATGAGTCAGTTCTTCACATCAGGAGCTTCAGTTTCAGCCTCAGTCCTTCCAATGAATATTCAGGGTTGATTTCCTTTAGGATTGACTGATTTGATCTCCTTGTTGTCCAAGGGACTCTCAAGAGTCTTCCCCAGCACCACAGTTTAAAGGTATCAATTCTTTGGCACTCAACCTTCTTTGGTTCAACTCTCACATCTGTACATGACTACTGAAAAAACCATAGCCTTGACTACACAGATCTTTGTCAGCAAAGTGATGTCTCTGCTGTTTAATTCACTGTCTAGGTTTTTCATAGCTTTCCTTCCAAGGAGCAAGTGCCTTTTGATTTTATGGCTGCAGTTACCATCTGTGGTGATTTTGGAACCCACTGACAGTGCTTCCACTTTCTCCCTTCTATTTTCCATGAAATGATAGAACTAGATGCCATGATCTTAATTTTTTGCATGATGAATTTTACACCAGCTTTTTCACTCTCCTGTTTCCACCTCCTCAAAAGACTCTTTAATTCCTCTTCAATTTCTGCCATTGGAGTAGTAGTATCTGCATAGCTGAGGTTATTGGTATTTCTCCTAGCAGTCTTGATTCCAGCTTGTGATTCATCCAGCCCTGCATTTTGCATGGTGTACTCTGAATAGAAGTTAAATAAGCAGGGTGACAATGTAAAGCCTTGTCGTACTCCTTTCCCAATTTTGAACCAGTAAATTTTTCCATATAAGGTTCTAACTGTTGCCTTTTGAACCACATATAGTTTCTCAGGTGACAGGTAAGATGGTCTGGTATTTCCATCTCTTTAAGAATTATCCAGTTTGTTGAGATCCACATAGTCAAAGGTTTTCAAGTAGTCAATGAAGCAGAAGTTAATGTTTTCCTGAAACTCTCTTGCTTTCTCCATGATCCAATGAATGTCAGCAATTTGATCTCTGGTTCTTCTTCTTCTTTGAAACCCAGCTTATACCTCTGGAAGTTCTCGGTTCATGTACTGCTGAAGTCTAGCTTGAATGAATTTGAGTATTACCTTGCAAGCATATGAAATGAGCACAACTGTATAGTAATTTGAGCATTCTTTGGCATTGCCCTTTTTTGGGATTGGAATGAAAACTGACTTTTAGTCCTATGGCCACTGCTCAGTTTTCCAAATTTGCTGACATGTTGAGTGCAGCACTTTAATAGCATCATCTTTTAGGATTTTAAATAGTTTGGTTGGAATTGTGTTAACCTTCACTACCTTTGTTCTGAACACCCACTTGACTTCACATTCCAGGATGTCTGGCTCTGGGTGAGTGACTACACCAGCAAGGTTATCTGAGTTCAAGAATCTACAAACTTATTGAAGTTGTCACCTTATTGGTGGGAGATTGTTATCATTATATATTGTTTTCTTCCATGCATATTGGAAACATAATTGCTTTATGTGAAGAACATTTTTAACAGGTTAGAGGGAGGTTATCATAAGGTTACAATAGTTGGGTAAATAGTTGGCTCAAATTTGTTGGACAACTATGTGGCCACTAAAAAAAGATGTGCTCAGATGTATTTATGGTCAGGAAAAGATAGTAAAGATCAAATGTGCAGTGAACATAGTAGGCTAACAAAGATCTCATTTAAAAATCTTTGCATATCTTCATAGAATCTGTATACAAAAAATAAATAAATAAAACATGAACAGTATGTTTGTCTGATAGCTTAATAGATGATTTCTTCCTCCTTTTCCTCCTCCTCCTCCATCCTTTCCTCCTTCCTTTGCTCTTCCTGTTTTACGTCTGTACCTTCTTAATTAACAAGTGTTATTAATTTCTACAATAAATATATTTATAAATAAATAATTTTCTATAATAACTATTACTTATGTAATAGATATTTTCTCCAACAGAGGAGAAGCACCCTTCCACAATACACTCTGTGTGGAGACTGTGACTTCTCAGTCTGGAAAGCTTTAGAAATCCCCTGGTTCTGGGAATTCTGTGCAGTACAGCTCTCCCGCCACCTACTTCTGGTTCTGTCTCCTTGAGGCCATCAGTACAGACAACCCAAGTTCAGAAAAGCACAGCATTATCCTGTCATAATTCTGCATGAGGCAAGTCTGAAATCATTGCTCCTTGCTTTGTCCCAAAGAAGAACCCAGTCAACTTACTTCTTTTTGCAGTAGCAAGCTTGTTGACTTAAAGAATAAGAGAGTCTTGGTTCAATGATTAGCATAAGTAGATTCTCTTACATTAAACAGAATAATAAAAAGGGGAGATATTTATGTTTCTGAGATTCAGATACTAGAAAGAATTGCTAATACTTATGAAAAACTTTCTAAGCCCTGCGACGCAAAGAGTCAGATAACACTTGGACACTTAAACATTAAACAAATTTATGCCATGATTTCATTGATGATATCACAATTCACCCAGCTTCTCAAACATGGCAATAATATTCCCTGCGGAGTACCTTGAAATTGCTCTTTTCTCTGCCTAGAAAGTTCTTTTCCCTGGTGTTTGCATGACTTGTTTTCTCAGTTCATTCAGCTTTCTGCTCAAATAAAACACTGGAGCAGCTTTCTCTGACCTCTGTATCTAAAGCAGCACCCTGTCATTCCCTATCCCCTCAGCTCATATAAGAGGTGCCCAATAAATGCATTTAAATATATGAATGAATTTTATCCTCATCATAACCCTATGAGTTGAATATGGACATGATCTCTGTTTTCAAGGCTTTGAGATAATTGACTAAATTGCCCATTTGAACCAACCTGTCTGACATCCTAGTATACACTCTTGTTGTTGTTCAGGCACTAAATCATGTCTGACTGCTTGTGACCCCACTGACTGCAGAATGCCAGGTTCCCCTGTCCCCTACTGTCTCCTGGCATGTGTGAATGCTAAGTGGCTTCAGTCGTGCCCAACTCTTTGTGACACTATGGACTGTATCCGATCAGGCTCTTCTGTCCATGGGGATTCTCCAGGCAAGAATACTTGAGTTGGTTGCCATGCCCTCCTCCAGGGGATCTTCTCAGCCCAGGGATTGAACCTGTGTTACTTATGTCTCCCACATTGGCAGGCCAGTTGTTTACCATGAGTGCCACCTAGGAAGCCTTACTATCTCCTGGAGTTTGCTCAAAGTCATATCCATTGAGTCAATGATGCTATCTAACTATCTCATCCTCAGTCTCCCCCTTTTCCTCTTACCCTCAGTCTTTCCTAGTATCAGGGTCTCTTCCAGTGAGTTGGCTCTTTAGCATCAGGTGGCCAAAGTATTGTAGCTTCAGCATTAACATCAGTCCTTCCGAAGAATATTCAGGCTTCATTTCCTTTGCAATTGACTCGTTTAATCTCCTTAATCACCCCATATTGGAATGTTCTTTTGTTGACCGGATGAAGTCTATTGTCTTAATGTTATAAGCAGGTTCTTGAAAGAGCAGAGATGAATAGATAGTAAAATATCACTGATAATGAAATGTCCAAACACATGACAAATTACCAGGGGTATGAGTATGAGAAATGCTGTGTACTTCTAAGCTATCAGCAAGCAATTGAAAATGCCTTCTTTTATGAGAGGGTCAGGATGGTTTTATTTTGAGATCCGTACTTACTGATAAAATTGATTGCAGTATATGCAGGGAGAATATTTCATTCTCTTCTGTCTCTGACAGAAAGTGAAAAGAGGAAACACTGAAAATAGGAAAATATGTGTGATATCTATAGAATAGCAGATACGTAACTAGCTGAGCAGCTGAAGAATTAAATCAGAGGTATGTTTTGGCACTTTTTACAGGCGCTACTCACTTCCGTTAGATTCTTTTTCTTTTTTATCATGTAGGCCTTGGATCTAGAGACCCTTTTCTGTCCCTGTGCCTGACAGTTATAGATTGTCACTAGCAAGGCCTTTTCTGATTACAGCAGGACATCAGATGGACACTCAGAGAACAGAAGAGCAGGGAATCTGGGGATCCAGTGTAAGACTGAGCTAGCTGCCCCTGCAGAAGCCCTGAACCTGGTCTGAACCCATAACATTAGGGACTGACCCTGCCAACATGATTATTTCTTTGCTGTAAAACCTACACCTGTGGATAATAAATCAGTTACATGGGAGGCCTGAAATTCTTATGTCCTTTCCTTCAGGACACTCTGGTCCACTCTCTTTGTCATTGCCAGGGGTAGACATCTGCCATGAGGAACTGCCCTTTGGTCTGTTCTCTATGCTGTTTAGAATCTGATTTCTATTCTTGTAGAGATTGTCTCTTAAGATAGCATTGAACATCTTCAGATTTATCAGAAGGTTTTAGAAGGAGATGGGTAGCCTATAAGTGAAGCTTTGAAAAATTACATCTCAAAGTCTGCAGAGTAACTATCACTGTGTTTTGGGTAGATGACATTGTTTGGCGGGGGGGCTAAGGTTTCCCTCTAATTGCCACTTGTTACACTGGACCAAGACTCTGTTCCAAGCTCCAGCAAGACCTATAATGCTGTCAGCAATCTGGGACCACCCACTTTGCATATCCCAGCATAACTTAAATAAGACCAGGAGAAGGTCATTGGTTGAATTACATGCTGGTGTCTGACCACAGTGGAGGCATGAGTTTTAAAAGATTTCTTTATTTCTCATGGTCAGACTTCCTTTTCAAATTCTTTTCTTCATAAAGAGAAAAAGAAAAAAAAAGATACTAAAACAAACAAAAACAGCTCATGATATTCTATTACATCTTCCAAGGTATGGGAAATAAGCCCTGGAGACCCAAGATCCATAGTGGGAATTATAGAATCAACTGAAATAAAAGAAAACAACACAAGTATTTTAAAATATAATTTATTAAGACTTTTCTGAATTAAAATACTATTTCAACATATATATTTAAGAAGGATTCAAGGGAATTGTTCCCATCTGTTCTTGAGGAATCTATCTGTGAGCAAGATTTAACCAACCAAGAAATGATTGGAAAAGCCACAGCAAAGAAGTTTGTGGTGATTACTGAATCTATTTATCTATAAAAACAAATACTGAGGCAAATGTTAAGATTCCAAGATTGAGTCAAAATGTAAATACTATAATCTGCTGTAATTAGAAAATTAGCTGACGTTAGATGAGTAAACATTCTGATCTCATCTTTAACAAACAGTGAAGATACTGAGTATATTTAACGGTACCAAGGTGTAATAGATATACCTATGTACCACTATTGGATTCTTAAGGAACCTATGAAGTATTTTTAAAGTTGTGAAAAAAAAAGAAAACTCTAAAATACTAAAACAGTAAAACAGACTCCAATATAAAAAATCTTAATTAAAAGTATAAAAAATAAAGTATATTTTTAAAAAATCCAAATAAATTACTAAAATGGAATAAAATCAGTCATATCAGTAAATGTAATTAGACTAAACTCACACAGTAGCACAAAAAAAGACTATTTATATTTCAAAGCAAAATGCTATGCTAAAACAAAAGAGGGAAGTTATGCCAGGGAAATATTAACAGAGGAAAGCAGGGTGCCCCACCCACCATGAGACAAGATTTCACTATGAAAGAAATAGAGAAATATCTGAAAGAATTTCCTTCTTGTCTACCTCTCCTAAGAGCATTGTACCCAGATCATTTCACCAGAGAATTCTAACAAATTGTAATAAGAGAGATTAATTGATTCTATTCTAGTGCATTATAAAAGAATGGAAGACCTCAAAAAGAGACACACACATTTGTTTACATTTGCAAAATACATTTCTGTAATGCTACCCGGGAAACACTAACATTGAATTGCAGAATTGCAGAGCAGGAGGAGACAGGTGTTGGGGTTGAGAGACCTCTTCACTGTACATCCTTTACTACCAATAGGAAAAATAAATACAATTGGATAAAATTAACGTGGTCCATGGTAGTAGAGATGCTCATTTTGCCAAAGGGCTGCACCTTCACTAGATAAAAACTAAAGAAAGTCATATCCTTTTTCAAATCTCAAAAGACCTGCTATAGTCTGGACTTAACTGGCAGGACCAGTCTCGACAAGGAAGTGAGGAAGAGGAGATGGTAGTCTAAACAGATCAATTCTCTGAGTGCTATCCAGGCACCAACAGGTAGAGAAAACCTCACTGATGGCTTTAAACAAAGCACCCAGACTGTCAGGGCCAAATATTCCTGCCAAAGCTCCTGGTAATCAACAATGCACCCAGAGTTGACACCATCCAAGTGAGGAGTGAATTTATCATGAAGCTAATGGAGTTTCCCTTTTAGGGACTCACCTTTATCCAGAGTATACTTGGGACCATTTGTATGAAGCATTTCTGGAAAATTAGCTAAAGTAAATCTTAAAAAGACCTGAATCTAATGATTCTGCAACATTTTATGATGTGTTTCCTCACTCAAAAGAAACATTTACCTCTACATCTAATTACGTATTTAAAACTTATGATTTTGTATTAAAAAGGACTCTTACATTATGGAAGATTTAATCCCCACACAAACCTTGCCCCTGTGTATAGGCCTGCCCTTGACTGATGACAGAGACCTAGTTTAGGGATCCTCTTTCCTACCACTTTCTTAGCCAAGTATAACAAAAGGATCACTGGGTTCATAGAGAATGTCAAGGTGCAGTGGAGGACAATGTGAGTCCATATGCTGTGGGCTCAGTGATTTCCTGCCTTGGACAGTGAGAGGCTTATCTGTACACTGATGGTTTTGTGGATGACCACCCTGTGGCCCCCATGAGGACTCTCCAGGCCTCTAGGATGAATTTATATGACCCATTAGCAAGCAGCTAGGACAGTAAGGACCCATAGGAATTTTTGACATATCAAATTGGGCTTCTTACTAAATTGAGCATGTGGGAGCGTTGAGTCTGGGCACTCTGTAATGTCAATTAAAGAATGAAATGGAGCCCTAGACTGGTGGGAGTTGGCCATCCTAGTTATAGTGAATTCTGAAATTCCATTAAGCATGCTAAATTGAGTCAAGGTGCCTCTATGATACCTTTCAGCTTACTAAACATATGGAAGGGAAAGTGGATTTAATGGGATTCCAAACATCCCAGAAACCATTATTTTTATACCAATTTCCTGGCTTTTAAAAAATTCTCATACTGTTTCTCTTTCTTTAAATCCATAATGTTTTTCCAACCAGGACAAAGAGTTGCTCTTCTGTAATGATTATTCCAGTCCTCGACTACCTTTCAGGCCTATGGATACAAAAATGTGAACTACCTACCTATTCTCATTTCACAGTGTTATATAATAGCAGAAAGGGTCCTGAACATATCACTATTTCAAAGAAAAGTTAACTGAATGAAGAAAACCATGCACAATTCAAATTCGATCACTGATTTATGACAGTGAGTTCAAGGAGCAGTGTAATCATGGCAAATCTTTCCCTTATTGATCAGTTAATTATAAGAAGAATGTGTATCATTTCAAACAGGAAATATTTTAAAATAATCCATAGCTTTAGCAAGATAAATATTTAGTAGGTTATTCTCATGACTCATGGCAGGATGGCAGGTAAGGGAAATAGAAAAGGTAATGCCATTTTTTTTTTTTTCTGATTTTTGAGGAATTTGTGAGAAAGCATCATTTTCTCCGAGCTTCTCCACTTTCAACCGCTGGCTGTCACCTCACGACTGGAGAACTGATCATTTCACCAGGCTGAGTGTCAGAGGAGGTGGCCAATGCCTTCTCTGGCCACTCAGGCAGGGTAACTCTCAGGTTGCTGTGCTGTGCTGTGCTGTGCTTAGTTGCTCAGTCGTGTCCAGCTCTTTGCGACCCCATGGACTGTAACAGGCCAGGCTCCTCTGTCCCTGGGATTCTCCAGGCAAGAATACTTAAGTGGGTTGCCATGCCCTCCTCCAGGGGATCTTCCCAACTGAGGAATCAAACCCATGTCTCCCACATTTAGGCAGATTCTTTACCATCTGAGCCACCAAGGAAGCCTAAGAATACTGGAGTGGGTAACCTATCCCTTCCTCAGAGGATCTTCCTGACCCAGGAATTGAACCAGGGTCTCCTGCTTCGCAGCTGGCTTCTTCACCAGCTGAGCTACCAGGGAAGCCCAACTCTCAGGTTCCATGCCACGCAGCACAGACCTCTCTGCCCTGTCACTCCTTTCCCCAGTTACTTGGAGAGAAAATAGCACTACAGGTGCATTCACCAGGCCCCTCCCCTGCATACACATCTTGAAAACCCTAGCAAGGGGCTTCAACAATATGTCACCTGGTTATATGTTGTTCGCCAGACTTGAATAAATTTCCAGATTTCCCAGTAAATTCCCAAACAATCCTACTCATTTACATAGAGTTGTGACTCTGAAGGAAACTTTTCTTAACTATCAATAATTAAAAATTGATAATTAAAAATGATAAATCTTTTATGATGCACAACTAATTTATCTGTCAATTTTTTTAATAGAAAATAGCATTATGAAAACTTTGTCATAGAAAGATGTATTCAAAGATTTTTTGCAGATAAGAAGTGTAGGAAAAATGTTATAGAAATGTTTTCACTTGTTAACCATTAAGAATTATGTTAATTTTCTAGAGTTTTGTGATGTGTGTGGTATTGCACAGCTTTTAAAGCATATAATTTGTTATAAATTCTTTTCTCATTTTTAATGTTTACTTCCATATCAAAAGTTGTAGCTATAAGCGTTCCTTTTCTTACAGAAAGTGAAAGTCCCTCAGTTGTGTCCAATTCCTTGTGACCCCATGGACTTTAGCCCACCAGGCTTCTCTGTCCATGGGATTCTCCAGGCAGGAATTCTGGAGTGGGTAGCCATTCCCTTCTCCAGGAGATCTTCCTGACCCAGGGATCAAACCCAGTCTTTTGCAGTGCAGTTGGATTCTTTACTGTCTGAGCCACCAGGGAAGCTACTCCCCGAGTTGTATATTCTTTAGATACCACAAAACCTGGATCCACTACATCAGGAGGGTTTGTGGCTGTTTGGATGGTGATTGGAAGTTCTTGCTCCTTGGTCAGCCTTGGTTCAAATCCTTCCCTCAAGGCTTTCTACCTATATGACTTTGACATTATCCCTTTACTTCCCTAAGTCTTGCTGGTTGAGTTATAATAATATTAGCATCTATCTCACTGGATCAGTAAGACAGGATGACACGTGACACAATGCATATGAACGCAGTTGACAGTTCCCAGTACTCTGTGAATGCTTGAATAGACATCAGCCTTTCTTAAACATATAAAGCCCAAATAAAGCTCTTCTTTGCTCCCTCAAACTGACCTCTCTCTTTGCCTTGCCCACCTACTATTAACAATCATCCAGTTTTCAGACCAAATACCAATGAGCTTCATGCTGTACATTTAGTTCCATTAGTCAACTTTATTGAATTTATCTTCAAAAAATGACCCTTACTGACAGTTCCTCATCTCTTCCACCTCCACTGCCCTAGTTCAAACCACTTATGTCTCTCTCAGTAGTTCTGCAGTAGCCTGCAAGAGGGCATCTTGCTCCCTGGTTTGACTCGTCCCTCCTACCCCAAGTCGGTTCTCTTAGCTCCCTAATGTCACTTATAAGTCATTAACTGGCCACTCTTCTTCTGAGGCTTTAGTTGTCTATCTATACTACTCCTAATCAACTTTTTCTATCTGCTCTATCATTCATTCTATTTACTTTTATAAGTCTATCACCTATAGATTTCTCTGTCACTTTCACCTTCATGGGGCATATTGAACATGACTCTCGAGTCCACATCTCCAACTCAACCCTTGAAAACTCAACCTAGAAGCTGGTTCTCTATTCCTTGGCCTCTTCCACCCATTCGCCATGCCACATGAGCCTCAAACAAAGCCATTCTACTTTGTGCTGACATTTTACTTTGGCCTCAGGCAGAATCTCATCACTTAGAAATGGAAATACGTCAATAAAATTTTCAGTATTACAATCTGTGACAAAATGGATCATGTTTTCAGTCTGTCCCTCATCCCACCTTTTCTTCTCTCTGAGTCCACTGAGTCTTCTAATTCCTATACTCTTGGCTTCCATCCCAGAAGTGAAGTCACTTTTCTTCTTGTCCAGTCTACATCCCATGACACATTACAGCAACTTTTGCTCGAGAGAAGATCTCTTATTTCAGAAGGTGGTGGTGTGGTTCCTTGCCCTTGCTAGCGACACGCTGAAAGAAATCATATACTCATGTAGACTGTGTTTCTTTAGTTTCAAAGTTCTTCTGTGGGTCTCTGATTGGCTGCTTTTGTAGTTACCCACAATAGTTAATACAGATCTTCAGCATTTGTTTAGATCACCTTAACTCCTACTTTCTTTCACTCTCCAATAGTTAACCTTGTCTCCTTCACAAAGAAGGACAAAAGAATGGATATCTTTAATTCATTCAGCAAACAGCTATTAAGAATCTACTATTCTCTGGGCACTGTTTTAGCCACTCAGATATGTCACTAAATAAATCAGGTGAAGTCCTTATTCTTGTCTTTAACTTCCCTCTGTTTATCCAAAACAAATTCAGAAAATATTGAACAAGTATTTTGAGGTATCTATTTCATGCCAGGAATTTCTCTTGGTGAAAAGAATACAACAATGAAGAGAATAATTAAAACAGTCTTTCTTCATAAAGTTTTTATTTTAGTAAGGTGATAGAAAGAAAGAGAGTAAAAAACTAATTTAAAAGGTATGTACCTAAAATGTTCAATGAGCAAAGTAAGGGGTAGGAAGTAGTAAGATATTGAATGTAAAGTTAATGAAATTATTCATTAAATTATTCAGCTTTCAGAATTCACATGCAATCTGTAAAGAATGAAAATTGAATAACCAACCAAACTTCAGACTCTGTACCCATAAGGTGTGTGTGCATGGTCAGTGGCTCCAGTTGGAGTCTGACTCTTTGTGATCCCTATGGACTGTAGCCCGCCAGCCTCCTCTGTCCATGGGATTCTCCAGGCAAGAATTCTGGAATGGATTACCATGCCTTCCTCCAGGGAATCTTCCCAACCCAGGGGTCAAACCCGAGTCTTCTGAGTCTCCTGCTTTGCAGGCAGATTCTTTACTCACTGAGCCCCCTGGGAAGCCATACACATAAGGAGTGTTGACCTAATTTAATAAACAGATGAAAAATGGGAAGATTGACTGACCCATCTCTCTTCTCTTCTTTATTCTTTCTATAAGGCCAAGGTTGAATAATAGCAGTGATGTTCAAAGGTCAGGGACCTTCAGTTTTCAGGTTAACAAATATTCTAAAAGTTTTAGGTTTGCATAAATTTTGTGATCTCTAAAGTTATCATTGGCCTCACACACATTTCCAAAACCTTTCCCATCTGGCCATCTACACCTCCTTCTCCAGCTTTCTATGCTACCAATCAAGAGAACACAACCATCTGTGTTCAGCAAAGTACACTCAGTTGTGTTACTGACAGATTTCCATGAATTTCAAAAAAAAAAAAAAGGAAAGTAATGAACTTAATATGTTTTCCCAACACCTACTCATCAGCTTCTTTACTAAATGTCCTGAGCATATGTTTATTAGTTGCTATGTTTCATTGCACTATTGTTCCAACTGAAAATATTTTTCTTTAATTGTACATGTCTAAGTTTAAAAAGCTGTTATTTCTGAACAGAATTAAAACTTAACAAAGTTTTCTATACCTAATGGAATTATGTAGAAGAATTATATTGATCTTTGGCCTCCTGGAATCCATTCAACCTTCCCTAATGGTGCCCCGTTTTCCTCTGAGGAACCACTGCATTTTGTCCCAACCCTTAGCATATGGGTTATAGTGAAGTTGACTCAAATTCCAGCCTCAACAGTGACCTGTTGGGTAAATAGAAGTCCAGTAATGGTTTGGAGAAAGCTGTGTGATTCAGTCAGGTCCAGTAAGATCTATGAGATTTACTTTGACTGCTGAGAGACAATGAACTGCGCCATTCAACCGAATGTTGATGAGCATGAATTGCAACTAAAACTTTCCTATACTGCTGAATACAAGGTAAAATGGTACAACTTACAACACTTGAGAGAACTCCTTATTTTTAAGAGAGTCAAACAGGAACCTATCATAAAACCTAGACATTCCATTCCTAATAATTTAGGAATAAAAAGAAAGGAAAACATATATCAAAATTAAACGTATCTGAATGCCCATCAACATGTGAGTGAATAACCAAAATGTGACACTTGCATTCAATGGAAATTTGCTTGGCAATGAAAAGAACTGACTTACTGATAAATGTAACACACTGAGTGGAAAAAAAAAAAAAAAACTAGATCAAAAGCATGCATGGCATATAATTTAATATATTTAAAAGTCTAGAAAAATGCAAGTTAATCTGCAGGGACAAAAGCCATATCAGTTATCAGTTGTTGTCTACAGCTGGGTATGATAGGAAGTATCTGTGGAACAGGGGCAAGAAGAGTTTTTGGGGGGTCATGGGAATTTTATTTTTTTAATTGATGATGGTGGTAATTCAGACTATGCAACTGTTAGCATTTATTGAATTTTGCACTTTGAATATATGCAAATAAGTTATGTCAATCAAGTTGGCTTTAAAAGTAAAAGTTAGCTTGATAATAAAATTACAGTTGAGATCAGTCCGTTTTTATCACCATGTGCCAACAATCTAAATCACTTTTTGTCCATCTAAGTTTTAAACAATTTCTCCAGTTACGTTGTTATCTGTGTAAAAATTAATTCAATGGACTCCTAGTTATACAGTTGGTTCCCAACTTTACGACTTATTACAGACAATTGTTTGGAAGTTACTTTTCAAAGTTTTGAAATTGTCTGTGCTCACAGTTTGATCTGTGATGTACTGGTAAGTGTGTTACAATTGGATTCCTGAAGAAATAACCTTATTTCTTTGGTATGTACTACACCTTCTATGACTAATCTCAAGCTGCCAATGTTATGTCAATGACCACAAAATTGGGAAGAGCTGCTCACAGTAGCCTCTGCACCAGCGTGAGCCTCCACCAGCACAGCACTAGGTTGGATTACCCAGTGTCTGTGGTAATCCAATCACTATGTTTAAGTATTATACCTGTTAAACATGATCCCACTGACTATTTAGTCAAGGATACAGAACTTCAGTTACTTCAGTTTGTCATTTCATTTGCAAATTATTATCTTAATTGTGCAGAATTTTCTCTTTGGAGCTTATTTTTATGTGTTACTTTTCTATCTTAAAAATGCTTAATGCAATTAAAAGGACTGACTCGTGTTTTCTTTTTATAACATTCGATTAATTTGTTTCCATTTCCATAATTATATATACAAAGTTCAATTAACTAACATTTTTACATTTATGGTTCTCTTTATGCATTATTAAAATTTACTTCATTTCATGAATGTTACTGAAAATAATTTTGTTGCATAGTAGATGGTGTTAAAAAATCATCCATTCCGGGTACTCAGTATAAGAAATACAATACTGAGTAGATTGATTAATTCTGGAAATGTCAGATATAAGCCAAATATCATTTTAAATGAAAATTCCAAATGTAGACACAATTTTCTATAAAAATAAAAACCAGACTTCATACTAGATATATGATTTCTAACATGCATAATTATTACTCCACCAAGAAATTAAACTTTAAATGAAATTTGTTGCTAGTTTCTAATTTGTACTACCATGAAAACTTCTTTGGTTTTTATTTTTCAGCTTCTTTTTCAATAAAATAAATACATTGTAATTGACAATAGCTATTATCTGTTCTAGATTTAAAATTTTGAGCTACAGATGAATGTTATCATTTCATTTTTAGCCTTGACAAATTTTTGCAAAAAAGTTAAAATGATCTAAGGAACCAAACTAGAAAAGGCAAATTCATGTTGTATATTTCAGTCTCTAATGAAGCTCTAGACAATTTAATCCACAGAATTAACTGAATCTTCCAACATTTTTTACAAACTTAAGATGAAGCTGTCTCTTGATTTTTGAAAACCGTATTTTTTCTGGAACCCAATAACAATAGATAATATAATATAGGTCACTGTGTTAATCATTATATTAAATCACCTCTCCTGTTTAATATAACCAAAATCTTTTGATGTCTCCACTTGCAGACAAGGATACTGAAGTATAGAAATTTTAAATAACTTGTTCATAGTCACAATGTTAATTTGTGAAAGCAGAAAGCGAAAATCACTGTCTGTCTAACTTTAAAGCTCAAATTAACATGAATGCTAACTCTGGCATTAAATATTAAAGTGCATAGGTTATTTCTATTTCATTTTAACTTGTGTTTATAAACCCCAAACCTTCCTGGTAAGAGATTCAAAAATTCAGAAATGGAAATTTTAACATGAAAAGAAGGTTTGGAGTTTGCTATGATTCCAGTCAAAATTTCCTACAAATGTTCTTCTGAACTCAGAAGCAAGTAGACTTATAATTAAGGTTACTGTTTCTTTTTTTTTTTTTTTCTCTATCTCCATCCAGGTAATCAGTATATGACAGAAACTTACCCTGAAAATGTCATTATTTTCTAAAGTAAAGAACAGATCTGTCATGGCCATCAATTCAGAATACCACGACAATGATGAAAAGAAACTAAACCATTCATCTACTCAGTCCATTTTTTTAAGAAAGAAAAAGACCTTGAAGATAGGTTTTCTTGCTAATGCTAGCAACTGCTGTGTGCTTCCAATGTGGATAATGTTCCTAAGTCATTTTGCAGATAGATAAGGAAAAGGATGAGGAAGGCAGAGGACTATGCTTCTGTGTAGAATTAATGTGGTTATATAAAATTTATGTCACATTTAGGTAGTGTTTTTATGCATAAAATCCTTGAATTCAAAGTAATTTTACAGAAAAGAGGTAAGTGCATGGAATATTCATTTCAATGAGTTAAGCATGTCTGAAAACCTTGTTTTTCATATGAGTGAAAAATACTAGGTATTAGATGGTGGTCGGCAGTTCTAGTTTATCATTCACTAGCTAGGAAATCTGGACCAATCTCTTAGCTTTGGTTTTTCATCTGAAAAATGGTGATAACATAGAGTTCATAAGCTTAGTGGTCAGCAAAGCACTCTTCAAAGGGCAGTAGTAAGTTAGCTCTTATTCATCATTTCATTCCATGTTATTCTCTGCTCTGAGTAAGCTCAATAATTTACTCCACGGTTTTGAGATACATGATGGAAATTCTTCATGTTCCTCCACTCTTAAACTCTTACTTACATTACCTGTTATTGTTTAGTCATATCTGACTCTTTAGCAACCCCTTGAACTGTAGCCCTCCAGGCTTCTCTCTCCATGGGCTTCCCAAGCAAGAAAACTGGAGTGGGTTGCCATTTCCTTCTCCAGGGGATCTTGCTGATCTAGGGATCAAACCTGTACCTCCTGCACTGACTGGCAGGTGGATTCTTTAACCATTGAGCCACCAGGGAAGCCCACTTGTATCAGTTAATTCCTCCTTAAATGTGTTGACTTATTTAATATATCCTGATATATCTACCTTACCTTATCTATTGTATAAATGCTCTTCAATGCACCAACTTTTGTTCATATCCTGTTATTGTAGTATACATATCTATTTATACATTTGCCTCTCCAACTTCACTGAAAACTTCCAAAAGCAAATACTGCATGCCGTTCATGTTTCCATTTTCATCATTTTAGCACATCATCTGTTAGCAGATGTTTGTTGAATTGATGAATAAGTATTTCTTTTTTCTTTATATAGTGGTTGCTACTGTATTCTAAGAGGTATTTAAGCAATTTTGACGATCACAATAAAATGAAGGCTAAAAATAATAAGTTTGAGCAGTATGTATATAATAGTATAGTCATAGAGAATACTCAGTTGTTAGAAAATAAGTGAAAGTTCTAAGATCAGATCTTTAAATGGCTTCATTGCCAGTGAGGTATATATTTTTCAGCATCTTTCTGTAAAGTCCTCACCAATCCTCTCCAAAAAGAAATTCTGTATGTAAAATATGATACTGGATTTTAAAACAGTGAGGATTTCACACTTTCCTCATGCAATTTAGTCAACAAATGGTTATTGAACTTAGGGTGAACCTCTTTGTGAGGGGCTCGGGATCTTTTAGTGGGTAAGAGGCAATCTCTGCCCCCACAGAGCTCACAGGCCCTTGGAGAAGAGGGGCAAAGGGAAACGTTACTGACAATTACAACCTGCAATGAAGGCTGTGAAAGGCAAGCAAAGGGAGCTGGTATGGCATGGTAAGGCCACAGCAGGCCTTCTAGAAACTCTAGCAGTCACAGAAAAGCATTGTGACACTGGGCTTCTCTCGAAGTGGGATCTCATTGCTTGTAACTTTCACTTTCAATCAATATTATCTATCTTATATGTTTGAGATGAATGGTTTGTCAGTTGCTTCATTTGCTATTATTTTCTCCCATTCCGAAGGCTGTCTTTTCACCTTGCTTATAGTTTCCTTTGTTGTGCAGAAGCTTTTAATTTTAATTAGGCCCCATTTGCTTATTTTTGCTTTTATTTCCAATATTCTGGGAGGTGTGTCATAGAGGATCCTGCTGTGATGCATGTCGGAGAGTGTTTTGCCTATGTTCTCCTCTAGGAGTTTTATAGTTTCTGGTCTTACGTTCAGATCTTTAATCCATTTTGAGTTTATTTTTGTGTGTGGTATTAGAAAGTGTTCTAGTTTCATTCTTTTACAAGTGGTTGACCAGTTTTCTCAGCACCACTTGTTAAAGAGATTGTCTTTACTCCATTGTATATTCTTGCCTCCTTTGTCGAAGATAAGGCATCCATAGGTGTGTGGATTTATCTCTGGACTTTCTATTTTGTTCCATTGATCTATATTTCTGTCTTTGTGCCAGTACCATACTGTCTTGGTGACTATGACTTTGTAGTAGAGCCTGAGGTCTGGCAGGTTGATTCCTCCAGTTCCATTCTTCTTTCTCAAGATTGCTTTGGCTATTCGAGGTTTTTTGTATTTCCATACAAATTGTGAAATTATTTGTTCTAGCTCTGTGAAAAATACCGTTGGTAGCTTGATAGGGATTGCATTGAATCTATAAATTGCTTTGGAAGCAACTCCTGAAGCTCAATTCCAGAAAAATAAATGACCCAATCAAAAAATGGCCAAAGAATTAAATAAACATTTCTCCAAAGAAGACATACAAATGGCTAACAAACACATGATAAGATGCTCAACATTACTCATTATCAGAGAAATGCAAATCAAAACCACAATGAGGTACCATTTCACGCCAGTCAGAATGGCTGCAATCCAAAAGTCTACAAGCAATAAATGCTGGAGAGGGCGTGGAGAAAAGGGAACCCTCTTACTCTGTTGGTGGGAATGAAAACTAGTACAGTCACTATGGAGAACAGTGCAGCGATTCCTTAAAAAACTGGAAATACAACTGCCTTATGACCCAGCAATCCCACTACTGGGCATACACACCAAGGAAACCAGAATTGAAAGAGACATGTGTACCCCAATGTTCATCAGAGCACTGTTTATAATAGCCAGGACATGGAAACAACCTAGATGTCCATCAGCAGATGAATGGATAAGAAAGCTGTGGTACATAAACACAATGGAGTACTATGCAGCCATTAAAAAGAATACATTTGAATCAGTTCTAATGAGGTGGATGAAACTGGAGCTGATTATACAGAGTGAAGTAAGCCAGAAAGAAAGACACCAATACAGTATACTAACACATATATATGGGATTTAGAAAGATGGTAACAATAACCCTGTATGCGAGACAGCAAAAGAGACACAAATGTATAGAACAGTTTTTTGGACTCTGTGGGAGAGGGAGAGGGTGGGATAATTTGGGAGAATGGCATTGAAACATGTATAATATCATATATGAAATGAATCTCCAGTCTAGGTTTGATGCATGATACTGGATGCTTGGGGCTGGTGCACTGGGATGACCCAGAGGGATGGTACAGGGAGAGAGGAGGGAGGGGGGTTCAGGATGGGGAACACGTGTATACCTGTGGCAGATTCATGTTGATGTATGGCAAAACCAATACAATATTGTAAAGTAATTAACCTCCAATTAAAATAATTAAATTTATAATAAAAAATATTATCTATCTTAGCTCTGAATTACATTTTAGTGAAATTGAATGCATCTTATATGTGTGTGTGCTCAGTTGTGTCCAACTCTTTATGACTCCCTGGATGCAGGTTCCTCTGTCCATGGAATTTTCCAGGCAAGAATACTGGAGTGGGTTGCCATTTCCTTCTTCAGGGAATCTTCCTGACTGAGGGATCAAACCAGCATCTCCTGTATTATAGGCAGATTCTTTACCCACTGAGCTACCTGAGAAGGCATCATGGAGGTTCCTAACTTATTAAGATTGCTGATTTACTGATTACTCAATTATAAACTGAAAAAGTAACATTTTTTGAACTGAAGATGGTCTAATGTTCTTTAGATGAAACATTTTCGTCCTGAATAACTTTAGTACTGAATAGGCCTATTAACTTTTAGGCCTATAACTTTAAGAACTATTGTTGTTATTTAGTTGCTAAGTCATGTCTGACTCTGAGACTTCATGGGTGGTAGCCTGCCAGGCTCCTCTGCCCTTGGAATTTTCCAGGCAAGGATACTGGAGTGGCTTGCCATTTCCTTCTCTAAGGAATCTTCCTCACACAGGGATTGAACCTACGTCTCCTGCTCTGGCAGGTGGATTCTTTACCACCAAGCCACCAGGTCAGCCCAAATTTAGGACTAGTAAGCTACAAAACAGTGAGAATTGGACATTGAACAATGGACTGGCTCAGAATTGGGAATGGAATACATCAAGGTGGTATACTGTCACCCTGCTTATGTAACTTATATGCAGAATACATCATGCGAAATGAAGCACAAGTGGGAATCAAGATTCCTGGGAGAAATATCAATAACCTCAGATATGCAGATAACACCACCCTTATGGCAGAAGTGAAGAGAAACTAAAAAGTCTCTTGATGAAAGTAAAAGAAGAGAGTGAGAAATCTGGCTTAAAACTCAACATTCAAAAAACTAAGATCATGGCATCTGGTCCCATCATTTCATGCCAAATAAATGGGGAAACAATGGAAACAGTGACAGGCTTCACTTTTGGGGCTCCAAAATCACTGCAGATGGTGATTGCAGCCATGAAATTAAAAGATGCTTGCTCCTTGGAAGAAAAGTTATGACCAGCCTAGACAGCATATTAAAAAGCAGAGACATTACTTTGCCAACAAAGGTCCATCTAGTCAAACTATGGTTTTTCCAGTCATCATGAATGGACGTGAGAGTTGGACCATTAAAAAAGCTGAGCACCAAAGAATTGATGCTTTTGAACTGTGGTGCTGGAGAAGACTCTTTAGAGTCCTTTGGACTGCAAACTAGTCAATCCTAAAGGAAATCAGTCCTGAATATTCATTGAAAGGACTGATGCTAAAGCTGAAGCTCCAATACTTTGGCCACCTGATGTGAAAAATTTACTCCTTAGAAAAGACTCTGATGCTAGGAAAGATTGAAGGCAAGAGGAGAAGGGGATGACAGAGTTCAAGTTGGTTGGATGGCATCACTGACTTGATGGACATGAGTTTGAGCAAGCTCCAGGAGTTGGTGATGGACAGGAAAGCCTGGAGTGCTGCATTCCATGAAGTTCAAAGAGTCAGACTCAGTGACTGAACTGACTGAAAATACAAAAATAAGAAACATCACAAGACAATAAAGAAAAAAAATCCAGCCATATTTTTACATACAATCAGAAAGATTTCCCATTAGAATTGTTTCAGCAGATACCCAGCCACCACTTTCCTTTAATTGAATGAGGCTATAGCTTCTTAATACCTTCATCAATAGAGAGCTCACACTCAGAAAGGCTGTTTTGGTTATTCAGTCACTAAGTTGTGTCCAACTCTTTGCGACCCCATGGTCTGCAGCTCGCTAGGCTTCCCTGTCCTCTGTCCCTCGAAGTTGCTCAAATTCATGTCCATTGAGTTGGTGATTCTATCTAACCATCTCATCCTCTGCTACCCTCTTCTCCTTTTGCCTTCAGTCTTTCCCAGCATTAGGGTGCTTTCCAATGAGTTGGCTCTTGGCATCAGGAGGCCATAGTATTAGAGCTTCAGCTTCAGCATCAGTCCTTTCAATGAATATTCAGGGTTGATTTCCATTAGGATTGACTGGCTTGATCTCCTTGCTGTCCAAGGGACTCTCAAAAAGGTTATCATTTCATTTTTGTATACCTCTACTCATTTTAAAGATTTCATCCTATTACAGAAAAAAAAAAGTCTAATTTCCTCTGAAACTACTAGATAAATAATCTCACCCATCTTTTTACATAATAGACCCTTCTTTACTTGCAGGCAGCTGTTATCAGTCTCTTAAACCTTCTTTTCTTTAGATGAAACTTTTCTGTTCCTTTATCTATGCCTCATGTTACACACTGTCCATGGTTCATCAATTCATGCATATTGACTGACAGCCAGACCCACAGCGAGGCAGTAGAGAGACAGGAGCAGTTAAAATATTCACCAATCTTCTCAGTTTTTGTATCTATCTGTTTTGGGTGAACTTTATTATGGCAATGTCTCACTTAAAATATATTTTGTTTGGTCATGCCACTGAATAGAAATGAGGCTGAGATGGCCATATAAAAGCTATTTTATACTGTTTTCTACAGTTGGATTTGTGAGAATGAAAATCTTCTGGGACATAATTTTTTTCACATGATGGATTGTTAAGCCACAAATCTTTTCTTTGTTAGCAATAAATTTTTTAAACTCAGTGTAAGCTTTTATGTCTCTGTGAAATTTCATGTTGTGTATTTGGCCTGTCAAACTTTGGTTGCATTTTCATTTAGAACCCAATACATTACCTGTTCTTCATAATTTTCTGCATCAAGTTTTTTTCTAAATATGCTTCTATGTCTTCACTTATGATGTAGATTGTGTTGAATGCTCAGTTGCTTCAGTCGTGTCCAGCTCTTTGTGACCCTATGAACTGGGATTCATCAGGTTCCCTTTGTCCATGGGATTTTCCAGGCAAGAATACTGGAGTGGATTGCCATGCCCTTCTCCAGGGGATCTTCCCAACCCATGGATGGAACCCACCCCTCCTGCAGCTGTACAGTGCAGGTATATTCTTTACCACTGAGCCACCTGGAAAGTTAAAACATATTAAAAGAAGGGCAACGACAGAGGCCCTATGCCATATCACCAAAGATTTTTTATTTCCCATGATCTTTTGAGATAATTTTCCACCAACAACACATAAATCTACCTAAATCATTAAACATTAAGATATTAGAAATAGTTGTGTGAAATATTTGAGATATGTGGGCAAATACTTTTCTGAAATCATCATTTTAAAAATTAAATATGATATGTATTTTTGGAAATCACACAGCCAGCTCGTGATTAGTACTCATTTTTAAGTGTTTATACATCATTGGTGATGATGGACAGGGAAGCCTGGCATGTTGCAGTCCATGGGGCCACAAAGAGTCAGACACAACTGGGTGACTGAACTGACTGACTGAATGACTGATACATCATTGGAGAAAATTCCATTTTTAAATCTACATTGAATTTGCCTATTTATGGTTTCTGAAAAATTTATATAGATATGTTTCCCCTTTGAATGATCAAGGTATTTGTACTTTTGCAATATCATAGGACTTGCTATATTTCCAATTATATGGAATGAAAACTGGTATTCTACAACTATGCCTGCAGTTATTTTTGCATTCTAGATATCTTATATGAACTTTCACTCTCTACTTAAGGGAGAGTCATTGGATAGAAAGGAGAAAATACATGACTTCTCAAGTCAGACCAGGTTAGGTCCTCACCTCAGTGTCTCCATTAAATACATGGGACATCTCTGAACAGCTTAATGACTTTCTCTTAGCCTTGATATTTCCTCTTTTAAAAGTAATGATACCTCTTAAATTTCTAGAAGTGCATGAGATGTGTGTATAAAATTTCACTTGTGATCAAAGCTGTTATATATTCAATTTACTTATTTCTATATGCCCAGAGTCTTAACAGAATGTGTAGTAAATTTCCAAAAAAGTGATTTTTTAGTAAAGTACTTGTCCATAAACAAGGGTCTAATTTTTTCTTCCTTGCCTGCCTTGAGCCTGACTTGTTCTAAGCATTCTACCCTGTACACTTTGAGGATCATTGTCTTTCATATGGAAAGTAGAAGTAAAATAACTGTTGACTTCTTTTCCTTTCTCCTTTTTAACACCACAGCATCATGCCCAAGACTATTCCATTCTTTATGATCAGTTTTCATATAAAACAGAAAAACAGACCTTTTTGTTGTCCTCAGTATATTTCACAAACTCTAACTTATTCTGGGTTTTATTTAATATTTTTTGCAATGAATTCCCTGGCTAGAATACTTCTTTATAGTCTTCCTTTAAGTTGTGCCTTTTCTTGCATAATGTTGCATTCTTAGATAACTCCCTGTAGAGCTACACTGATTTCTTTAGAAGTCACCTCCTTTTCTTTATTTGGGGGATTATTTATGATTGAATTGTCAGAATTTGTTTTCTTACAGATTCATATCCTTTTTGAATAACCCTCTTTTATGTTACTGAACAGAGACTCCTGTTTTTTCATGAATGTTGTACAGCTGCTTTTCTAAAGCCCAGTGCACACATCAAACCATACCCTGTATGTATCCTTCCTTTGATTTTATGCCAATGTTTGTACACTAAAAATCAGATCTTCATTTTTTTGAAATGATTTTCAAAGTAGCAATCCCCATAGTTGTTTCCATCACTGTCTAGAAAATGAATTTGTTAGTGAGAAGACTCAATGATGTATCAGGTTTTTGACTTTAAATGGAACGATGATTCTAAAAGATGTCTTTATGTAAAAGTACTTCAATACATTGCTGTATCTCCTATATATTCGTTACACTTTTGTATCTCTGTATTTTGATTGCACTGTCCAACTTAACTAGCTCATCTGTTACTTCTAAAATAGCAGCTGCTAGTGCTTTTTTCTCCTGTCCTTTATTTTTCACTCAAATACTTTCCAAATGCATGCTAGCACAATAACCTCATGATTTTCCCTACAGTGGAATGCTACCATAACTTGAATGAGACTTGGTTGTGAGCTCTGTGAGATTCTTATCTAAAAATGTCAGCAAAAAGATGCTGGGTCAGGCTGAAGTGACACCACCATGATCCACCCAAATTTCAGGGCTGGCCGTCAGGTGGGGATCAGATGAGTAGCTGAAGTTCACTATATAGTTTTGCTTGTAATAAACCAAGCTAGAGTTCATCTGGTGGGGAAAATACCACAGTGTTCATTCATACTATAGATAGAAACTGAAATTCAGGTAGACAGGACAGAGCCCTCTAGTCTAAGACAACAGTAATGACTGCTGAGCAAGGATGAGAAAATTTGAGGCTGAAACTCTAATACTTCGCCAGCTGATGCAAAGAGCTGACTCATTGGAAAAGACCCTGATGCTGGGAAAGATTGAGGGCAGGAGAAGGGGACGACAGAGGATGAGGTGGTTGGATGGCATCGCCAACTCAATGCACATGGGTTTGGGTGGACTCCAGGAGTTGGTGATGGACAGGGAGACCTGGTGTGCTGCGGTTCATGGGGTCGCAAAAAGTTGGACATGACTGAGCGACTGAACTGAATTGAACTGTATATTCTCACCTGTGCCAGCATGCCACCCTTTCTAATCAGCTCAGTTCCACATACAAAGCTTTCTTTTCTGGAACCTTTGAGCACTGTTGGTGGGATTATAAATTGGTGTTGCCACTATGGGAAAAAGTTTGGAAGTTTCTCAAACAATTAAAAGTGGAACTACCATATAATCTAGCAGTTCTCCTTCTGGGAATGCATCCAAATAAATGACAACACTAACTTGAAAATATACCTGCATCCCTGTGTTTACAGCAGCATTATTTGCTATAGCCGAGACATGAAAACAATCTAAGTGTCCATCAGTTCAGTTCAGTCAGTTCAGTCGCTCAGTCGTGCCCGACTCTTTGCAACTCCATGAATCACAGCACACCAGGCCTCCCTGTCCATCACCAACACCTGGAGTTCACTCAGACTCACGTCCATCGAGTCAGTGATGCCATCCAGCCATCTCATCCTCTGTCATCCCCTTCTTCTCCTGCCCCCAATCCCTCCCAGCATCAGAGTCTTTTCCAATGAGTCAGTTCTTTGCTTGAGGTGGCCAGAATATTGGAGTTTCAGCCTCAGCATCAGTCCTTCCAATGAACATCCAGGACTGGTCTCCTTTAGGATGGACTGGTTGGATCTCCTTGCAGTCCAAGGGACTCGCAAGAGTCTTCTCCAACATCACAGTTCAAAAACATCAATTCTTTGGCACTTAGCTTTCTTCATAGTTCAACTCTCACATCCATACATGACCACAGGAAAAACCATAGCCTTGACTAGACAGACCTTAGTCGGCAAAGTAATGTCTCTGCTTTTGAATATACTATCTAGGTTAGTCATAACTTTCCTTCCTAGGAGTAAGCGTCTTTTAATTGCATGGCTGCAATCACCATCTGCAGTGATTTTGGAGCCCACAAAAATAAAGTCTGACACTGTTTCCACTGTTTACCCATCTATTTCCCATGAAGTGATGGGACCAGATGCCATGATCTTCGTTTTCTGAATGTTGAGCTTTAAGCCAATTTTTTCACTCTCCTCTTTCACTTTCATCAAGAGGCTTTTTAGTTCCTCTTCGCTTTCTGCCATAAGGGTAGTGTCATCTGCATATCTGAGGTTATTGATATTTCTCCCTGCAATCTTGATTCCAGCTTGTGCTTCTTCCAGTCCAGCATTTCTCTTGATGTACTCTGCATAGAAGTTAAATAAGCAGGGTGAAATATACAGCCTTGATGTACTCCTTTTCCTATTTGGAACCAGTCTGTTGTTCCATGTCCAGTTCTAACTGTTGCTTCCTGGCCTGCATACAGATTTCTCAAGAGGCAGGTCATGTGGTCTGGTATTCCCATCTCCTTCAGAATTTTCCACAGTTTATTGTGATCTGCACTGTCAAAGGCTTTGGCATCAGTAGACAAATATATATGTATGTATGTGTATATATATATATATATATATATATATATGTTTGGTGTTCAGTCACTAAGTTGTGTTGTACTCTTTGTGATCCCATGGACTGCAGCACGTCAGGCTTTCCTGTCCTTCATTATCTCCTGGAGTTTGCTTAAACTCATGTCCATTGAGTCCATGAAGCCATCAAACCATCTCATCCTCTGTCATCTGCTTCTCCTGCCCTCAACTTTCCCAGCATCAGGGACTTTTCAAATGAGTCGGCTCTTCGAATCTGGTGACCAAAGCATTGGAACTTTAGCTTCAGCATCAGTCCTTCCAATGAATATTGAGGGTTGATTTCCTTTAGTATTTACTGGTTTGATCTCCTTGCAGTCCAAGGGACTCTCAAGAGTCTTCTCCAGCACCACAGCGCTCAGCCTTCTTTCTGATCCAGCTCTCACATCCGTACATGACTGTTGGAAAAACCACAGCTTTGACTGTATAGACCTTTATTAGGAAAGTGATGTCTCTGCTTTTTAATACCCTGGCAAGGTTTGTCATAGCTTTTCTTCCAAGGAGCGTGCATGTGTGTGTGTGTTAAGTTGCTTCAGTTGTGTCCGACTCTTGTGACGCTATGGACTGCAGCCTGCCAGGATCCTCTGTCCATGAGATTTTCCAGGTGTGAATAGTGGGGTGGGTTGTCATGCCCTCCTCCAGGGGATCTTCCTGACCTAGGGATCAAACTCGAGTCTCCTGCAGTTTCTGCACTGCAGGTGGATTCTTTAATGCTGAGCCACCAGAGAAGCCCCTTCCAAGGAGCAAGCATCTTTTAATTTCATGGCTGTAGTCACCATCCACAGTGATTTTAGAGCCCAAGATAATAAAGTGTGTCATTTTCCATTTTTTTCCCCATCTATTTGCCATGAAGTGATGGGACCTGATGCCATGATCTTAGTATTAATTCACTTTATTTTGTTTTATTTATTTTTTTGTTCATCCAATTTTTTTTTCCAGTTTACTGAGATATAATTGACATAGAGGACTGTATAAGTTTAAGGTATACAGCATAATGCAACGATTATTGCATTAACTTTAATGAACATCCATCATCTCATACAGTTAAAAAGGAGAAGAAAAAATGACAATGTGATGAGAACTCTTACAACTTACTGTTTTAATACTTTTCACATATAACATGTAGCAGTGTTAATTATATTTATCACACTGCACATTACATCCCTAGTACTAAATATTATCTGATATCTGAAATTTTGTATGTTTTGACTACCTCCTCCTGCCCCAAGCCTTCATCTAGAGAAACCACAAGTTTTTATCTCTTTTTCTATAAATTTGTTGTTTTTGACATATAATTATCCTACACCATGTTAGTTTTTGGTACACAACATAGTGATTTAATATTTTTATACACTTCAAAGTCATCACCACAATAAGTCTAGTTATCATCTGTCATCATAAAAAGATATTATGTATTATTGACTATATTCCCCACACTCCACATTTCATCTCTGTGACTCATGTATTTTGTAACTGAAAATTTGTGCCTCTTAATCTCCCTAACTCATTTCTTTCTTGGAAGTGTCTCTCATAGGAAATAACTGTTTATTTATTGAGAAATAAGAATTGGATATAAATTCTAATTTATGAGGTGTGCTTCTTTGAGCCTAATCCTAACTGAAACATTAAAACTTATTTTGCTTTTCTCTACATATTTTTGCTTGAAAAGAAAAGGATGAAAACCTTTGGGAATCATTTATGGTCAACTTTTAAAGCATTTTTAAAAGATCTAACTCTTGCTAACTAACTGCTCTTTAAGCATTTATGTCACATGTTGACTTTTGAAATTTTGGTTATGCTATCAAAAATGTGTGCAATCATCAGTTACGTGAATAGTAATTTTAAATATGATTTTTTTCCATTTAAACATTGTAGCTTTAATATTATAATAATATTTATTTTAAATTGACATTCATTTGTCTAGTTTTTTGAAGTAAGGCTTTCCGTAGTCCAAAACGGTAAAATGTAAAGAAATTGAATGTGGAGTCACAGGTATTATATTTTTATAATCTTAGTTACCATTTCATAATTCCTACTCACTATTAATAAAGAAGAAAAACAAGCCGGTGAAATTTACACAATGATCTCCACTATGAATTAAAGCTGACAGTTAGAAAAGAGAATAAATATGGAGTGAATGGTGAAATACACTTGGGGTATCACCTTCCTACACTGCCCATTAAAGTTGACATAAGCCCAGAAGAATGAGCTCCTTCTGATTAGAGGAAAAAGAAGACAAGATTTGTGTCTGGGTAGATAGTGATTGAATTTTTCAGTCTTCTGGAAAATTAAAGCCTGACCCAAACATACACTTCTGTTTTGTTTCCTTTGAGACAGCCAAGAGTATGAGATAATAATTCCAAGCATTTCAAATACCAAGAGATGCTAAGACTGATGCATTGTTTCCTATTTCATGAGCTCAAGACAGGATGCTCAGCCCATAAACACATTTAGGGAGCTTTATGAGACACAAAATCACTTACACAGCACTGTGAGCCTTCATTTTTAATTCTCCTCCAAATTAATTTTTATGACTTCTCAGGGAGTCTTTCCAATTCCCTATATAGGTCATGAAATCTTGATTAAACATTTAATGAGATTCCTTGCATAGATCAGTCTTATTTCCCAAGCTTCTTCATTCTACCATGTCTATTCAAGTCAGTGGCCCATCCCTAAAATAAACTATTAAAGCAGAGTCACTACCTCTTCATGGTTTTACAACATACAGTTTTTCAGTCGTGACCTCCATAGCTGCAAGTTGTTTAAAAATATGCCTTTAACCATTGTTGGGAGCCTCCTAGGTGATAGTCACTGTGAAAGTGAAAGTGAAGTCGCTTAGTCGTGTCCGACTCTTTGTGACCCCATGGATTATAGCTCACCAGGCTCCTCGGTCCATGGGATTTTCCAGGCAAGAGTACTGGAGTGGGGTGCCACTGCCTTCTTCAGGGGACCTTTCCGATCCAGGGATCGAACCCTGGTCTCCCACATTGTAGGCATACGCTTTACCGTCTGAACTACCAGGAAAGCCCAGTCACTGTACAGGAGGGTAATAAAGACAGGTATGAATAAAAATGGTGATTTTCTTCTCTCAAATAATTCACAGTATAGTTGGAGATGTCAAAAAAGGTATTTGCAGTGTGAAGGTGAGACGAACATAAATTGCTGTGAAATACCTGGTGCCCTCGTGAGTTTCTGGCACATCATTTTTCAGTATGGTGTGGATATAAATTCACTCGGAAATTAATCTGGATTTGTCTGTTCAGTGCAGACAATACAATTAGTGCATGGTCTAATCATCTTCACTTTTCTACCAATAAGTGTGCTTATCACATATCTATATAAAAAGTAACTTTTGTTTTATAATATTATTATGGTGATAGGTATTAATATGGGTCTGGTATTCAATATCTGGAGCATATACTACAGATATTAATGTTAAAATAAGGTAAAATAATGATGGAAGAGTAAATAAAAGCATCACTGGTATAAGAATTATAACAGGGAACAGTGAGGAGGAAGCAACTAAATCTGCCCGAGGCTGAGGAATTAGACAAGGCTTGACAAGGAAATCACATTTATAGTGAGACTCAAAGAATAGACATATAGATAGACACATAGCCAGCTCCTTAGCTAGATAATTAGATAGATAGATAGATAGGAGTTCATGGTCGTAAAGAGATCGGAGAGAGAACACCCTAATCAGTAAGAAGAGTAAATGTGTGAAACTGTGACAGCTGCCAGGGCAAAGTGGGATATGGTGAAAACTGATTTCTGCCAAAGGAAGAGTCTTTATTATGCAAACAATGGAGAGTTGAGAATGTGAACTTCTTTCTCTTCTTTTGTCAGAGCTGCAAAAGGATTTAAGATTTGATTGAATGTTGTTGAATAACTCTGGTTATTGCTGTGATTTTTGAAGGAGAAATGGCTGAAAGTAGAAGATCTATTACAACACCCTTGCTAAATATTTCACAGCCAAGAAGGTGAGATCTAGATCCCCTATGTTTTGGGGAAGCAGGAATGGGTTCAAGAACTATTTTAATTAGAAAGGGGGAAAAAAAACCAAACCTTGGTAACTAATTAGATAGAAGGAATAAATAAGAAACAAAAAGTAAGTCTTGATTTATTCATTCAAAATAAAGAAAAAAAGACAGATTTGTCCTTCCTTGGCAGTCCAGTGTTTAAGTTGAATGCTTCCACTGCAGTGGCACATGGATTTGATCCCTAGTTGGGAAACTAAGATCCTGCATGCCTTGTGGCCAAAAAAAGACATAGATTTTATGGACCACATGAGATTTTAAGTGTAACTGTCTATTTATAATGCCTACAGTGCATCTAAATAGGAATATCCCAAAAGATATTATAAACATTAATTGGAGCACAAAAGATGATAGAGGTTAGGTATAATGGCTATTTTGCTGTGATAACAGCAAGAATTATAATTGAAGCTGAAGAGAGTAGACTGATAATAGATCACAAAGCATTTTTTCACTAGCCTATCCTATGCTTGTTGTTTTAAGCCCAAATCACTTTTGGTAAATCGAGTTGTTTTAGTTATCTTATTGAAATAACACAGTATTAAAAGCTAGAAGACCATTGTTTGAAGAGTAGGACAGACCTTTTAATTTTCTCCGTCTCAGTTTCCTGATTCACAGAGTGTTTAGAATAATATTTGTTTTACTGAGTTATTGAAAAATTTAAGAAAATATAAGATGAGGAAAAAATACATAATTAAATGTGTCTAAAAGAGATCCATTTTAAATTTAAATCCAGATATATTGAAAATAAAAGGATAGAAAAAGATATACTATACAACCAGTTAGCATACAAAAACTGGAGTGGCTATATTGATAATAGACAAGATAAATGCATGAGAAAATGTATTAGAGATATTGCATAATGATAAAATGATGTTTTTCATGAAGACATTGCAATCTCATGTACCTACAAAACTGATATTAGTAAAGAGAAAAATATAAGCAAATTCAAAATCATAGATATTTTAACATTCAACTCACTAATTGTTAGGATAACAAAAAATCAGAAAAAAATAGATTTGATAACATTATCAATTACTTTTGAACTAATTGGCATTTATAGAACAACACTTTACCCCCAAATTATGAAACCACAATGTCTTTAAGTGGACTTAAAATGGTCACAAAATTAAATCATACACTGGACCATGAAATAAATACTAATACATTTCAAAATAATGAAGTCATTAAGAATGTGCTCTCTCCCACACAGCAAAACTAAATTCCAGTAATAATACAATTGAACATGATATTTAAAAACTCCCTTAAGTATTTTGTATTTAAATACATATTTCTCAATAACTCAAGGGACAAATTAGAAGTCACAAAGAGTTTGAAAATATTGTTAAACAAATAATAATAAACTACAATATAGCAAAATATATAGGATGTGGCTTCAGAAATGAAGGAAAGTTTAAAATCAGTGTTGTAAGTGTCCATCTTAAGAAATGAGAAGAAAGAAGTGCATCAAACAAAATTAAGAAGAAAAAAAGAAATAATAAACAAAGGAAATTAATGACTCACAAATATGAAAATTAGTTCTTTAAGAATATAAAAAAATTAAATAAACACTAGCAGGATTGATTGAGAAGAGGGAAAATACAAATTACCATATGAATTACTGATAAAAGAGATTATCCTTCTCTTTAAGTTCCACAGACATTAGACAAATAATAAAGAAATATTGTGAATAACTTAGGTCAATAAAACTGACAACCTGATAAAATAAATTCCTTGGGAAAAAACCCACAACTTTTCAAAACTGATAAAAAGAGAAATAATGTAAACAGCTTGATGCATCTCTTAATACTAATGAGATTAAATTTTTTGTAAAAAATTTTAACCATAAGAAATTCAGATCCAGACGGTTTCATTGATGTTTCCTACCAAACATTTATTGAAGAAATAATATCAGTACTATCCAAACTCTTCTGGAAAATATAGGAAAAAGGAACATATACAAACTTGTTTAATGATGTGTGCTTAGCTCTATTACCAAAACTTGACAAATACTCTAGAAAATATAGAGTCCATTATATCTTATGAACATAGTGACAAAAATCTTTAAGAGTAGCAAAAATAATTAGCAATATGTAAAATAAATAATTCACAATTCAGAGATGCATGTCAAAAATCAGGAAATGTAATTCACCATATGAAAGAGGATAAAGAGAAAAATACCTAAATAAGTGTAGGGAAAGCACTGAACACAGTTTAAAACATATTCATCAAAGATGAATTCAAAGGGAATTTCCTCAACCTGATATTGAGCATCTGCAAAAAATACCTATAACACATCTTATTCAATTGTAAAAGAAAAGAATGTTTTCTTATGAAGATAGAGGAAGAGCGTTTGGTCTCACCATTTCCTTTCAACGTTGTATTGGAGGTTCTAATCAATGCAAAGATAAAGAAATATTAACCATAAAGTTTAAAAGAAAGAGTTTAAACTCTCTTTAACAGGTACCAAAATTGTTTACATGCAAAATCTTAAAAATTAAAAAAACAAACTTACAGAACTCAGAAATAATTTTAATAAAGTCTGTATACAAAGTCAACTGTGTTTTTAATACTAGAAGCAATACATTGGAAGGGAAAAGTCAAAAACCCATTTACAGTAACATAAAAATGTAAACACAAGATTAAATTTAGTGAAAGTTGTTAAACCACTGCACATTGAAAAATATAAAACAATTGTGAGAAAAAGTAGAGAAATGAACTATGGTCAGGGACTGAAAAACTGTTGAAAAATACCATTTCTCTCCATTGACCTATAGATGCAACTTAATTCCTATCAACATCCCAATAGACTCTTTTGCCGAAATTTAACAATTGATTTTACGTTTACAGAAATACAAAGGATCTTGGATAAACAAAATAATTTTTAAGAAGAACTACACGGTAATAACTTCACTATCTGGCTTCAAGGCTTTTTACCAGGCCACTTTAATCATGCTAACATGAAAACAAAGTGACCAGTGGAACAGGGAGAGTTATTTGCTTTTTAGCAAAGGTGCCAGGGTAATTCAATTGGGGTAGAAAAGTCTTTTTAGCAAATTTTGCTTAAATATCTGGCTAATGCATAGAACAAACTTAAACACCTGTCTCATGGAACACATACATGCAAGTGCAATTCAGGTCAGTTATAGACTTAAATGTAAAAGTTTAAACCATTAAACTTCTTTAAAAAATAATAAAAATACTTCATGAATCTGGTGTAGGCACAGTTTCTTTCAAGATGACAGAGAAACACTACTAATAGAAACAAAATAAATTTTACTACATCAAAATTAAAACCTGCTTGACCAAACTTAGCATTAAAAGAAAGAAAAGGAAAGTCATAGACTGGGAAAAGATATTTTTAGTACATGTATCTGGCAAAGTCTTGTATCCTGAATATATAAAAATCTTCTGCAAACCAATTTGCAAAACAGCAAGCAATTCAATTTAAAAATATACTTTGTTCTAGTTTTCTATCACTGAGTAATGAGTCACCCCAAGCTTAATGACTTGAAACCAAAATTATCATTTATAATATTTTGCTCACAAATCTGTAATTTGAGCAAGACTCAGAGGGGACAGCATATAACTGCTTTACAGGGGGACAGCACAAGCGGCATGAAAACTGAGAGGAACTCAGTGCCTGGAGGTTGGAACAAATCATTTGAAGACTCACTTATTTACATATCTGGAAGTTGTTTTTGGATGGAGATTGCTATCTCATCAGAGACTGTTGTGCATAACACGCTGCACATGTCCTGCCCATGTGGCTGCTTGGCTTCCTCATAGCAGAGCAGCTGGGTTCCCAGAGTAAGCATCCTAAAAGAATGTGGAAGCTTCAGGTTATTAAGGTCTATTCAAAAAATTGGCACTGTTGAGCAAGTGGCATCTGTTGCCTATTATCTAGAGTAGAATCTTGAACAATTCTGCCTTCCACATCTTTGGATAGAAGTTGCCAAAGAAAATACAAGACAGTCACGTCATTTGGAGAAGAGACAGAGCTTGCTCCAGTAGTGGATGTCTGTCTCCCACCACCTGTGGGTTCCTCCTGGAACCCTGTGCAAGGCAGTTAGCCTGCACACATCCTTCTTGAGCTGAAGCAGATGGGAATCCTATACCCTTCCTGCAAGGGGCAGATATTGCAGTGTGGTTGACCAGGTGCTGTAAGACATGTTTAAGCAGAACAAAGGAATACGCATGGAGTCTGAAACAGGACAGATATTTTCACACAAGTTGAAAAGTGCAGCACAGGCTATGAGGAAGGAGGTGTTTGGTGAGGAGGTGTTTTGGTCCCAAGGCCCATTTTTATGTGACTAAGTAAGGGTCAAAAGACTGAAGGTGCAAGACTCTTTCCCAAATGTCACAATGTGTTTGCTGCCATATTGGTCGAACTGTCACAGAGCCTGGATTCAATGAAAGGAGCTATAGAACCTAATGAAAGAAGTGTTGGTGAATTTGGGGATGGTGTTTTAAATCTGCCAAGTCAACCCTCTAGACACAAATTACTAGTATTCCTTTCCAACTGAAATACACTCCTGCGTACACGTGTGCTAAGTTGCTTCAGTCGTGTCCGACTCTTTGTGATCCTCTGGACTGTAGCCTACCAGGCCCCTCTGTCCATGGGATTCTCCAGGCAACCCCAGGAGAAGGTTGCCATACCCTTCTTCATGGGATCTTCCTGACTCAGGGATGGAAGCCGCGTCCCTTACATCTCCTGCATTGGCGGGCAGGTTCTTTACCACTAATGCCACCTGGGAAGCCCTCGAAATACACTCATGCCCTTCAAAAAGCCCTTAAATACATATCTCATCCATTACTTCATCAGTCTCAATGTGGAAGTCCAGGATTTTGGCATCTAAACGAGATATTGGTAGAGGCAAGGTGAATTTGTCTTAACTTCTAAATGGGGTTCATTTCAATATGAAAATCTGGGAACTAAAGAAACAGTTACCCATCCTGTACTCCTATCCCCCCATTCAAACTATACTAGTGAAAGAGGCAAAGAGAAACTGAATAACTGCTATAGACACTTTCAAAAGGAGAGAAAATTGGAGACAAGCTTTAGTTCCAGTCAGTAGGAATTTGGAGACCCAGCTGAGTATAGGGTCAAATACTGCTCCCTGAAAGTGATTGTCTGTAACTCATTGTTTCATACTTTTTTTCTACTTAAAAGATTTTATGAAGCATCACCTTAGGTCTTCTTGAGTTCCTAAGAGTGGAGCTTAACATATCAACCTGGGTCAGATCTTTTACTCTGGAATTTTTTTTCTTACTTTGAGTATTTTCTGCTATCTGGAGAGGCTGGGAATGAGGAACAGTTTTATTTTCAAATCCAGAAAGTCCTGGCTTCTTTACAGTTAATAGGTCATTCTTCAACTCCTTTCTTTCTTCTTACATTTTATCACAAATAAGAATACATAAAAGTGGCCCTTTCAATATTTCACCTAGATATTTCTTTAGCTGTATGAGGTATGTATGTTCTATGAGATGATGTCTATTCTTGTAAACAAAGTTTTATTGTAACACAGTCATGCACATTTGTATATGTATTTTCTCTGTTTGCTTTCACACAACAATGGAATAGTTCAGTAGTTACGATAGAGCTCCTTGTACAGCCAGATAGCTGAAAATATTTACTTGCTGGCCCTTTAAGAAAAAGTTTACTGACCCCTGATAAACTGATCATGGCATTCATTTGGTAAATTTGGCAAATTTTCTTTTTTCTGTGTTGCCTTAATTTCCAGTATTGCCACAAATCTCACCAATAAATTATAAGGGTCCCCTTTCTTCCTGGTTCCAATATTGTCTTAACTTTCACTGACAGCCTTCTCTTAAGCTTCTGTTTGAGGTCTTTAGGATTTTATAATATCTTTTGGTTTTTTTCTCACCATTTAATCACAAAGCCATTGTCACATGTTTAATTTTTTTGTTATAAAGCAACTAAAATATATTCCAATGCTGCATAGCATTTCATTCTATAGCTTCATGGCTCCAAACAGAAACAATCATTTGTTTTCCTCATAAATCTACAATCTCAGTGGAGACAGCTTTTCTCTATCCCACTTGGTATCGAACCTGGGTCTCCTACATTGCAAGCAGTTTCTTTACCATCTGAGCCACCAGGGAAGCTAAGGCAATTCAAATGGGGCTGAATGACCTGCTTCCAATATGGCACATTCACGTGGTGCAACTTGGTGCTGTCTCTTCCTACCCATAGGGATCTCTCCACAAGGTGGGGGTGTGGGTTTTCAAACTGAACAATGGTTGAGTTTCAAGAGAGAGCATCCCCAGAAACCCAGGTAAGATACATAGCCTTTTATTATCTAACCTCTGAAGTTGAATAGCAACACTTACACCTTACTATATCAGCCAGGACAGGTGCTAAGTTTCACATGTTTTTAAGATGAAATGACATACACGCCTAGTGGCAGAATGTCAAAAATGCATTGTACGAGAAACACGTGTTATGGGAGATATTATTGTGGCTAATTTTATTATCATTATTTTAGAAAATGTATCTGCAACAGATTTCAACAGATTCGTCACAAAAGAATATAGATGAGGGGTAAGCACACACAAAAAGAGATACTCAACATCATTTGTCAACAAGAAAATACATAGTAAGCCACAAGACACCACTGAACAGTTGCAACCATTTCATGTGACTTTAAAAAGACTGGTGACACCACACTAAACACTGACAAACATGTGGAGCAATCTAAACTTTCGTATATTGTTGCTGAGGACATAATATGGTGCAACCACTTTGGAAAACTGGCAGTTTCTTAGTTAATAGAAATTCCACACCTATGTATTTACTCAAGGGAAAGAAAATATTGTCCATAAAAGACTAGTATAAAAATTTGTATAGCTGTTTTATTTATAAAAGCCAAAATACAGGATTCAACCCAACTGTCCATCAACAGGAGGATGGATGAGCTATTGTGGTATTGTGGAAGCCCCAAGGTATATTCATACAGGAATGAATAAATAAAAAAGTAGCAAGTGACTGATAGGTGCGACAATAGAACTGTTGTCAAAAGCATTAAGGCAAAGGATCTAGATACAAAAAAAGTACATAATAATTGTCAATAATGATAGTGTAATTAAGAACAAGTAAAACTAAGGCAGTAGAGATTAGAACAGTAGTTGCCTTTGGGGATGGAAATTAATTTGGGGTGATGAATACAATCTCTATTTTGGTCAGAGTGGTAATCGCCTGGGTGTATACATTTGTCAAAAGTTACCACGGATTTTTTTGCATATAAATGCCTCATTAAAATAGCTTTAAAACTCATTGAATTGTACACATGATTTGTGCATTTTCCTTTTGTGTTAAAGTAAAAAAACATTTTGAAGAAACTTTGAGATAAATCTGTGAGATTTTTTTTAAGAAAAAGTATGTTTAGGTATCCTCCTGATCACCTCTGCCTCATCTTTTTATGGTTGTCCCTGAGTTATTCTTGGTAGTTTTATATAACTTGAACTTTCTTTTGAGTTCCCAGTCTCTCTGTAATTCAGGACTCCGAACTCTCAGATTTCAACAACTGTATCCCTTGACGTTGAAATCCCAGCTCTCACTAGTGTAGCACTTTTCAAACTTTATTGTGCCCAGGAATCTTGTCAAACGACAGGTTCTGACTCAGGAGGTCTAAAGTGGAATTGGCAAGTCTATACTTTTAACAAGTTTTCAGATGATATTTCAGCTGCTTATCTGGGGGCTGCCCTTGGAGCAGCAAAGCTCGCGTGCACACTTGTGGCTTTACTCTCTGGCTCGCAGCGCCCTGAGCTGTCTCAGGCAAGAACCTTCCTCAGTTTCTAGCACCATAAATACAAATTATGACACTACCCGCCAGACCACTTCCTATGCCAGGCCAGCCCCAGGTCCAATTACAAGGGCATTTTTAACCACTATCAACATGGAAAGTGTGTACGTATCTCGTTTATCCAGGGATCAACTTTTCCACTTCTGTTAATTTTCCAAATAACTGAAATTTACTCTAATCTACATTCAGTTTTATTTTTATGCATCTAACTCTTTGTAAGACTCATTGCACTTCCCAAAGTCATATTCAGAGAATACTAAAAATGATTGAATCTTTTGTTAGTAACTCAGAGTCATTACAAGTTTGAAATGAGGTGATACCATCTGGAGCTACTGAGATCTGTTTATCCCTCTTAAAGAGGTCCTAGACTGCCATTCTTTCTGGGCTTTGGTGCACTTTTGGAAATAGTTTTTGTTTTCCTAATTCCCTGACAGACTCTCAGCTGTTAGTTCTTATTATTAGACTTCAGCTTGCCTGACTCTAGTAAGCATCTTTCTCTCTTCTAATTGCTGTTTTGATTGAATTATAAAAATTAAAATAAATTATCAAGCAATAGTATTATTCATTTGTTTAAAACAAAAGTAAAAAGACTTGATGAGAACATAAAGCTTCCTTCTGTTAGAAGTCACTGGAGATTTAGTGTCTAACTTTCACTAATTTGGTAACTTCTTTAGAGGCTAATTTTGCCTTCTTTTTGTTATGGGCTCTGTTCTACAAAGATGTTTATTTGTATTTAGTTTGTAGACAACTTGGAATAGAATCAGCTGTGGCACTTACCTAAAATTTAGACTCTAGGGTCCAACCTTAGAGATGCTTACACATTAGATCCGGAGGTGGACCCAGGAATCTGCGTTTAGTAGACACCTTGGAGGCTTCCTGTGGCAAGCAAAATTTGAAAAACCACTCTTCCTGTATAAGTGCCACCAATCAGCTGAAGATCATGGTACCTTCTTTAAATTCTCTTTACAGTGTCTCCTTTATCTCCCGTCTTCTTGATTGTAGCTGAGACTAAAGGCTGCATTAGAAGACTTGTTTGTCACAATTAGGAAGTTTCTTATCACTTAATGACTCAATCTTCTCCATTTCTTCGGAGTGGAAAATCAGATGGGAATGGACTGACTTGCGTATCAGTCCTCTACACCTGGTCTGTGACCCTTCAAAATTAAACGCTGACTGGGAGAACATCTCAGCTGCAAATTCACAGATCTGCCAACAAATACAAGATTTTCCCAGATGAAAAAATCAGATGTACAACTTAAAGCTTGAACTGAAGCTCACCATGTGGATGTGGAAACAATTTCCTTCATTCAAAATATTTATCAGATACCTAACAATTACTAACTCTTGTCCAGTTTTTAAGAAGTCTTCTAAAAGTGACTCATCTTTCATTCTTGTCTGTCTAAAGTTTCATAAGACATCAAAAGAAATCTAAGATGTTGTCTAAAGTACAAAACAGGCAAGAAAAGACATCTCTGAGACAAATTCTGGTGGAAGAAAAGCGCTCTCCCTCTCTGTCTCTCTGTGCCTATCATCCAGAAATTGACAGCTGTAGAAGGAAATGGCATGCTCACGGTCCCTACCCCCAACTTGGTTCCTGTATTCACGTGTGCGTGCTCAGTGTGTTCAACTCTTTTCGACCCCATGGACTGCAGCCGCCAAGGTCCTCTGTCCATGGGACTTCTCAGGCAAGAATACTGGAGTGGGTTGCCATTTCCTCCTTAAGGGGATCTTCCCGACCCAAGGATCAAACCAGAGTCTCCTGCATCTCCTGCTTTGCAGGTGAATTCTTTACCACTGAGCCACCTGGGAAGCGTCCTTAGTACATTTTAATAAGCATCTGACTTCCACTCTCTGTAAAAATTCACTTATTCCACAAATATTAATTGAACTTCTGTGAGCCAGGAACTGTGTTAGCTACTAGCACAGGATACAGGAACAAATAAGCAGATTAAAAATTCTGCCTTTTTTGCCTTTTTTTACATTTACATTGTAGTGGGAAAAGTAGACAATAGAGTCAAGACAAAAATTAAGTGTATAATATGATATGCTGCTGCTGCTGCTGCTAAGTTGCTTCAGTCATGTCCGACTCTGTGCGACCCCATAGACGGCAGTCCACGAGGCTCCCCCGTCCCTGGGATTCTCCAGGCAAGAACACTGGAGTGGGTTGCCATTTCCTTCTCCAATGCATGAAAGGAAAAGTGAAAGTGAAGTCGTTCATTCATGTCCGACTCTTCGCAACCGCATGGACTGCAGCCTACCAGGCTCCTCCGTCCATGGGATTTTCCAGGCAAGAGTACTGGAGTGGGGTGCCATTGCCTTCTCTGATAATATGATATAATATAATTGTAAGTGCTAAGGAGAAAATAATAAAGAAGTGGAGATAAGAAATGTTGGCAGGATAGGTGATATCTTAGTGTGACCGGGAAAGGCGAGGCAAGTTTCAAGCAAATCCTGAAAGACATAAAAGAACTACCCACTTGAATGTCCAGAGAAAGAGAATCCTAGGTAGAGGAAGTAGTGAGTGCAAAGATCCTGCACTGAGACCATGGCTGTCCTTTCATGGAGGTCAGGAGCTGAGCGAACAAGGGAGAGAGGAGTAGGAGGAGATCTCACACTGGGAGACTGGGAGGGGCAGATGTAAGTGATGTGGGGGACAACGGGTCTTCATTGTTACCGGGTTCTTCATCTGAACCAGACAAGGCATTAGTGGGTTTGAGCAGAGTGATATGATCTGAACTGAGTTTAACAGGATCACCTGGCTGCCACATTGAGAATACATTGGTGAGAGATGAAGGTAGAAGCAGTATGAATGGATTAGAGGTTCTTGCAAGAACCTAGGCTAGAGATGAAATTATTTCTAATTTTGTATACTGTTATCAAATTCCTAACATAGCCATTTCCTGCTCATTCTTAGTGCTAATGCAGTCCACTGGTAGATGTAGAACAAACTGATGGGAACTCCCTTGACTTTCCATCATGAACACCTTCATGTCTGCAATTGTGGTGAACCTCTCTTCTAATCACAATGAAGGAAATTATCTTCTAATAAAAGAGAAGTAGTAAAACATACTGAGTGACTACTGGCTCTGGAAATAGACGCTTGTAATATCGTTCTGTCTCCTCCACTTAAATTCTCTGTGACTTGGAAAAATTCCCTGTAGTTCCGTCCCTCAGTTTCTTCATCTGCAATCTGAGGACAGTGGTGAAAATTGCTTCAACAGATGGTGTGAGAACTAGAAAAAATTATGATAGTAGATTGCTATCCTTGAGAAGGGAGCCTGGCACATACTTAAAGCTCCATGAAATTCAGTTTAAGCTTCCATGTGTGCTCTGGAGCACCTGTTGCCTCTGTTCTTGAAAACCACACTCCAATGATGAGTCTCTTTCTCCTGCATTTTCAGCATTTTCTTTCTGACAAAATCCTTTTCTTCAGTGATTAAATATGCTCATATCTCCCCTATCTTAAAAGAAAGGCCCACTGGACCCTTTTATTAGTGCAAGTTTAATATTAACCAGGAAGCCTGTTGGTCTCCTCCAGTGGTTCAGTGGTTAAGAATCCACCTGCAATTCCAGAGACCCAGGTTCGATTGCTGGATTGAGAAGATCCCCTGAAGGAGGGCGTGGCAACCCATTCTAGTATTTTTGCCTAGAGAATCCCATGGACAGAGGAGTCTGGTGGGTTACAGTCCATGGGGTTGCAAAGAGTCTGAGGCTACTGAAATGACTGAGCAAGCAAACAGGCGGGAAGCCTGTTACAAAAACTGAAGTCTGGATGCCATATTTGAAAAGAAGAGTGAGGCAGGGAAGGCATGAAGCAACATAAAATTAGTATTCTCAAACAGCTTCACTATTAGCTCTTTCATCTGCAGAAGGTTATTCATCAGACATGACTATTTGACTCGTGTGCTTTCTCTGGAAAGGCTACAAGAAGAAAATGTGTCCCTAGTAGTCCCGAGGAGGAAGGAAAGTGAGGGAATAGATTTGCCTGAAGGCTGTCTGGCTCTTGTTCCCCACTGTGCAGTGCCTGGTCTTTGAGGAATGAATTCCTCTTCTCTCCCTGTGGTCCAATGCTCTGGGATGCCAGAATCCTTACTGAAATCTGCTAGTGCAGCCGTGACTGTGATTCGTGCAAGTTCAGAAGTGACAGGAGAAGCCAGAAAATCCTCTGGTGTAACTGCTCAGCTTGGCTGTTTAAAGTGGCTGAGAGAGAGGGCCTGGTGCTCTTAGGGCAAGTGACTGCTCAGGCCCAGACAAGGAACGTGTGTTGGTCAGAGTTGGTCAGCTTCCACTGAGGTCGAACATCTGAGAGGCAAGCTGTTTCAAAGGAATATGTCATAAAGTATTTACGGCTGATACAGCCTCATAGCAGCATCTTCTGCTCCTTCAGTTCTTTACAAATGTCTTAGAAAAAATTGTCTAAATACTCTGGTTACATCCTATTAACTCTGAAATCAATCTTCACCCTATATTCAACTGGCTCCCATAATAACCATCAATGACTTCTGTGATCCTAAATCCAAGTAACATTTTTCAGTCCCTATCTTATTTGACTTTTTAGCATCTTTGTCTGCAAATTGATAATTTTCCTCTCTAGTCATTCTCTGCCCTTGGCCTCCAAGGACCTCATTTAGACCCCCTCCTATCCTTCTGCTTGCTACTTTCCTTCTCATCCTCCGTGACTCTTTTAAGTGGTTGAGTTCCTCGGGTGGCATTCCAGCTTATCTTCTCTCCTCTCTCTACATGCTCTGTCCATGGCTGTAATTACCACATATAAACCAGAGCTGCTTTCTATGCATCTGTGTCTTTGACCCACTCCTCTCTTCTAGCCCCAGACTAACTACTGATGTTTATTTTTATTTGGTGTTTTTATAGACACCTCAAACTAAACCTTAATCCATACTCAAAATTTAATATTCAGCGTGCTCAAACTTTAATCCACGCTCAGCCCCACAAAGCCTCTTTTGGTTCATTGTTTTTAGTAAACAACTCGATCACCCATTTGATAATTCAGACCAGAAATCTGGGAATCATCCTGTCTCCCACTCTCCCTGTGTACAAATAATCACCAAATCTTGCAAATTTTACTTTCAAGATCTTTCCTAAATTCATCTAGTTCTGCCCATTTCTGCCCTAGGTCAAGTCATTTTTGCTGTGTGAAAACAATGACCTTATTGTTTGTTTTCTGTCATAGGCCTCTCCAATCTATTTGCCACACTGCTGCAGTATAAGTGAGTTTTTCAAAACTGTTTCCTAGGACCTACAGCCACCTCCCAGCAATAGCTTCCATTTCCTTTCTTCTTCCCAGCTGAGCAGAAAAATCTCTCATATGTACTTGCAATCTTCATTTCCTGTTTCCTATCTCCTTATCACAATTGTCCCACTCCAAAAGAGTTTCCACCTCCCAGTAATTCCCTTTCTCTTCTACAATTCTTCCCAGTTAAACTAAAAAATATGCTCTTATAATTGCAGTCTACATTTTCTTAGGATAGTCCCCAATCTTCTGCTCATGCATTAAACCATTCTAAGATGACTTCCATCCACATTACCTGTTGAAATGTTGCTAAATCCATGGGGCATTGTAAAGGCCTCATCTTACTTAGCCTTGTTGCAGCATTCCAAGGTGGGTCTTCTCCACTTTTCTTGAGACACTCTTCTTTTTTCTCTGTCAAGAAGTTTTAAACTTATTTTTCGGAAGTTCCTTTTCTCTTTGTAGACTCCTTATTCTTCACCCAACAATTAAATGTTAGAATTACTGTAAGCCCTTTCTTCCTTTTCAGTTTTATCCATTGCATTTACTTAAAATAACAATATGTACATAACATACACATAAATTTACATCATCTCTAGCTCATATTTTTTCCTCTTATCTTCAGATAGATATATGCATGTGTTACTTATATCTCTTCTTGAAAACTCCAGAAAACCTAAAACTCAGCATCTTAAAAATCAAACTACAAAATCCCTCCTAAAACCCTGTGTATTTTTATTGTTCTTTGTCACTACGAATGGCACCACTAGTCTTTGAATTCTGCAAGTCAGAACCTTAGAGAAACGTTTTACTATCCTCAATTGTTAATTCAATCCTTCATTGGGCCATCTCATTATGACCTTCTACATATCCCCTTGAATAATGTTTTCTTTCACACAGCATCAGCAACTCACTGATGCTCAATAATTTCCTGAAAACTTTTGACCCGTATGATAAAGTTCAATATCCTTATCACGGCAGACTTCGGCATGCCCATCTTTCTAATCTCATATTGTATTACGTCCCTCTTGCTCATTTCTCTAGCCACAATGACCTCTTTTCCTCTGCCTTGAATACAATAAGATATTTTGGTTACTGGGCCTTCACAGTTTCCCAATAAAGTCTATCTTTGCTTATCTAAGATTGACTCATCTTCTAGGTCTTGAGTTAATGTCTAGTCCTCAGAGAATTCCAAATTACTAGAATAGAATTTCTTTCTTATATATTTTCTTCTTTTTTTTTTCTTTCTTTTATATTTTCATTAAATAATTTACATTTCTTTTGGTAACTCTAATTACAATTTTAATTAAATGATAATTGTAATAATTAAATATTTATAATTATGTTTCTGTATTTTTTTTTTGTTCTTAATTAAATAAGTTCTATGGACTAAATCACACCCCTCTCAAATTCATTTGTTGAAGCTGTAAGCCCCAGGATAATGGTATTTGGAGATAGGGCCCTTGGGAAATAATTAGGTTTAGATGAGGTCATGGTTAGATAGCATCACTGACTCAATGGACATGAATTTGAGCAGACTCAGGACGATAGTAGAGAACAGAGGAACCTGGCATGCTACAGTCCATGGGGTCACAAAGAGTTGAACACAACTTAGCAACTGAACAACAGCAAGGCCATTAGATTCACACCTTGAGAAGAGACACCAGAGAGCTGGCTCTTTCTCTCCTATCATGTGAGGATGTAGTGAGAAGGAGGACCTCCACAAGCCAGGAAGAGGGTTCCCACCAGGAACTGAGTCAGCAGTATCTTCATTCAGTCGCAAAAATTTCCAACCTCTACAACTGTGAGCAATAAATTTCTATTGTTCAGGCCACCAGTCTGTGGTATTTTTTATGGCTGTTTAATCAAACTAATACAATAAATAAATTCATATTATTAATCAAATAATTTGCAAATAAGATATGCTTTCCCATCATAGATACCATGAGAGCAGGGACTAATCTGTCCTGTTTATTGTTTTATATCTGGCCCCTACACCAGTGATGGGCTCATAATAGGTATTCAATAGATATTTGCTGAACAAATGATTTAATCTTTTACAAACTGTTGCATTTTATTTGTTTGACTCTAGTTACTCTGAGACTTCCAAATTGTTCACAAGTCTTGACCTCCAACCTGTTTTTAAGTCATGGGTTCATTTTGTGCTGTTGAACCTTAATTTTTTTGTGTTTTAAACCTACCATCTCTTGCTGGAGTTCTGGATACAGAATAGGAGTGTAACCAGAAAAACACTGGACCAAGAGCAGGGAGGCTGGTTCAGGGCCTGACACTCACCTAGTCAGTTTCTGAGACTTTGTCATTCAGTTGCTCCGTCATGTATGACTCCCTGTGACCCCATGGAATGCAGCATGCCAGACGTCCTTGTCCTTCACCGTCTCCTGGAGTGTGCTCAAACTCATACCCATTGAGTCAGTGATGCCATCCAACCATCTCATCCTCTGTCATGACCTGCTCCTCTTGCCCTCAATTTACCCCAACATCAGGGTCTTTTCCAATGAGTTGGTTCTTTGTATCAGGTGGCCGAAGTATTGGAGCTTCAGCTTCAGCATCAGTCCTTCCAATGAATATTCAGGGTTGATCTCCTTTAGGATTGATTGGTTTGATCCCCTCACTGTCCAAGGGACTCTCAAGAGTCTTCTCCAACATCACAATTCAAAAGCATCAATTCTTTGGTGCTCAGCTTTCTTTTTAGTCCAACTCTCACATCCATACATGACCACTGAAAAAACCATAGCTTCGACTATATGGACATTTGTTAGCAAAGTGATGTCTCTGCTTTTTAATATGCTGTCTAGTTTTGTCATTGACTTTAGTAGAGTGTTATACTAAATGAAGACTTCTCAAGTTTATTAGCATAAACTCATCCAACTGCATGCTTTTCTTTTACTTCAAAGACTGTGAACAAAAAAGAAAAATAATAATAAAATCCAGTTATTAGGTTTATAGATTTAGTTATATGATCTATTCATCTGATCAAGGAGTATCTTATTTGTGGTTTTCCCAGAGAGAACAGAGCCCTTCTTCTGCATGATCTTGAGTTATGTTCCTAGTTAGCACCTACAGCATAAGTAACCAAGGACAACTGGTTAGACATATAAGAGAAGTTTAAAGATTTCTCTCAGAAACCCAGAGCAGGTAAACATTGTTTAGAGACACAGAGGCTTGAGAAGAGTTATCTTTCCAAGTAGACTTGGAATCAATAGAAGTATCATTCAGCCTTTTGTGGAAACAAGAAAACAAACTTACTGTAGAATTCTTTCACTAAGGCTTAGTGATTGTCTATGCAAATTACAGTGCTGAATGTGGAAAATGTCTGTTCTGCTCTCTGAAGTAGGAAAAGCCTAGGCAGCCTGTGTGTCTGTGTGTGTGTGTGTGTGTGTGTGTGTGTGTGTGTGTGTTAGAGAGTGAAATTGAAAACAGAACTGGTAGAGTTTCATGCTACATTGTAGAGATTTAAAGACATTTTCCCAGGACCATATTATGTTTTATTTGAATATTTTAGACATTTTAACATTCTCCATTTAGCTCCCCCATGGAGGACAAGAAAAAGATTTTTATGTGGGCTGAAGCTTATAAGAAGTGATGATCATTATTAAGGAAAGGATATAAGGTATGAAGGCAATTATTCATTTAGAATGAGAGAGAAAAAACACAACAGATGATATATTTTAAAAGCGAAAAAGCATTAAAAATGTCACAAAAAACACACTCTGTAGTGTGTGTTTTCTATATATTTTGGCTTTGTAATATTTGATTACTTCTTAATATGATGAAAAATTTTGTAAAACCATTTATACAGGGAGAAGAGAAAGATAATCAGTCTTTCTCCATCTGGGTTGAACAAAATTTGTTCTAGGTTAATTCCCAGGTGACACTAGTGGTAAAGAATCCATCTGCCAGTGCAGGAGACTCACGAGACATTGGTTCAATCCCTGGGTCAGGAAGATCCTGTGGAGTAGGAAATTGGAAACCCAATCCAGTATTCTTGCCTGGAGAATTCAATAGAGAGAGGAACCTGGTGGGTTACAGTCCATGGGGTCACAAAGAGTCAGACACAACTAAGCATGCACACACATACTATATACCTGTGACTGCACACACATATATGCTTGATGCTTGTAATACTAATCCAAGAAATACTGGCAACTTGATAAATTCTATTTCTCATTATTTCTATCAGAACAGGAAAAATTATTTGAATATATGGCATTTATTATCTTCCTGACAGAAGGGAACAAAAGGAACCACATTTTCAGCACATGATTTGATGCATTTCATGATTAGAATTATTCACAAATTACTATTTGACTTTATACATCTCAGGTATTGTTTTGCTTCCACAGTCCACAAAATTCCAGTACCAAGAGCTATCAAATGCATTCATATCATAGTCAGACATAGGCCTATTCATGCACAACAGAAGGCCAATCAACGGAGTGACCAGTGAAGACATTTCTGAAAGACAGTAGTACATTGAAGCAGCTAGCCATAACTTAATAATACATAAAAGTGACTGCAAACCACACAAAATACATACCACCAACTCCTAACTAAATTCTTAACTCAATTTTCTCCTGAGCCATGTCCTCATAATATATATTCCAATGCTACCCAGCAGAAGAAAGAGGGAGACAAGAGAAAGTAAGGCCATAATCCTAACTGATTGCAGTTAAAGCTTCTTCCTTTTATAAATTTTACAGCAAAAGATCACTACATGCAAGCATTGCTGGGTCCCACCCAGATGACCTTGAAATTAGTATATACAAGTGAAAATCTGTGAAGCATAAATTTCATTAGCTTTGTGGTTAATCTGCTTCTGCCCCCAGATCTGTCTCTGGTGGAAGTTTCATCCATCATTCTATGGTGTTTCATGCAGAATGAAGACTGTGGAAAGACAGCAGGTGGAGAGGAAGTCTGACTTCTTGCAGAGTAGAGGTGCCACATGGCCTTTTAAGGTGCCATTAGTCCTGAGGCTTACATTTTCTCTTCTAGAGCTTTGTCTCCTGGAATGTCATGGGACCAGTATGTTTAGTACAGCAAATGCTTCCATTTTTCATTATTTTCACCATGAAGAATATCAACAGAAAGAATAGGCAGTGCTCTTCCACTAATACCCAGACAGGCTCTCATAGAGGCATGATATCGTTGGGCCACTGTGGATCAGCATCTAGTCACAATAGATCAGCATTCAGTTTTGTAGACCCAGAAACTCAAATTTGCCAGATCTAAAGAATTAAAACAAGCTGGTTTCATTAAAGAAGCTGGTTGGAGTAAAAACATAAATGCTAATTTACTAATTTAATAGAACATAGTTACTGCTAAGGAACTGAGGCTTGCCATATGGGTCAACTTGACTTTTTAAGTTTTTTTTCCCAAGAGAATTCTACTTGAGTGGCAAAGGTGTAGTTAGAAGACTGTTTGGGCAACATAAAAGAAAATATGGTGTTATTAAAATGATTAGACAAAATAACATCCTAATGGAATCACACCTTGTCTCAAATTTGAGTGCTCACCAAAACACTTCTTTGGGCTTCTGGCAGCTGGTAAAGAATCCACCTGAAATGTGGGAGGTGAGGTGAAGTCGCTCAGTTGTGTCCGACTCTTTGCAACCCCATGGACTATAACCGACTAGGCTTCTCCTTCCATGGGATTCTCCAGGCAAGAATACTGGAGTGGATTGCCATTTCCTTCTCCAGGGGATCTTCCTGACCCAGGGATCGAACCCAGGTCTCCCACATTGGAGGCAGACACTTTAACCTCTGAGCCACCAAGGAAGCAATGTGGGAGACCTGGGTTCAATCCCTGGGTTGGGAAGATGGCCAGGAGGAGGGAATAGCAACACATTCCAATAGGGCTTCCCTGGTAGCTCAGAAAGTAAAGAATCTGCCTGCAATGTAGGAGATCTGGGTTGAATCCTGGGTTGGGAAAATCCCCTGGAGATGGGAATGGCTACCCACTCCAGTACTCTGGCCTGGAGAATTCCATGGACAGAGGAGCCTGGCTGGCTACAGTCCATGGGGTTGCAAAGAGTTGGACGTGAACCACTTTAACAAAACACCTCAGCCAAATATAAAGGAAAAAAAATCTAAACACTTAGAATATAACCATTACTTCAAGAGTTGGTGGCATTTTATTCTTGTTCTATAAATCAGGATGCAAATGTAATGAATTTAAAGGGATTCATAAGCAACTATTCAAGGCAGTTTGGAATGTTTGAGACTGAAGGGTTCAAAATCATGAAAACCTAAATATGTCTTTTCAACAGTCTGAACTCATTGCCCCTTGAAAAGATCAAGATATGCTTCATTAGCTGGAAGTTCAAGATATGCTTCATTAGCTGGAAGTTTGAAAATATAAGTGGAATTAATGGAATTTGTATTTTAAAGTAGCAAAAATTCTGTAAAAGTAAGTTTCTGAAATATTGTTGCTGCTTTTTAAATCTTTGTTTTACTGATGTCAAGAAGGCCTACAAGGAGTAAATTAGAAACACAGATTCTTAGAGCAAAGACTGTTGGAGTGATACTCAGAGTGAGGACTAGGAAAGGCAGCTGCTTCCTTTTAAAGATAGCAAGCACATATTTATTAAAAAAAAAAACATTCTTTTTATAATGATCTAAATTAGTAATTATTAACTGAGAGTAACCATCAGAATTACTGGTGTATATATATATATAATATATATATATATTCCACCCCCCCCCCCCATATATATACCTAGTCCCCACCCTGGACTTCTTAAATAGAAATTTTATGGTTGAGGCCTAAATATATAGGCCTTTGAAAAATTTCTCAGGATGACTCATATTAAGATTTATGGATAAACATGGACAAAACAGTCAGTGGTATAGTGTCAAGCCAGTTCAGGATATAAGAATCCAAAACCTCCTAAGACAGGAAATTTTGATTCTATGGTTGGAAGTGTGCTCAGATGTAGCACTCATCTGCTTGTGAAATTCATTACTATGTCATTTCCTCCGACCAAAATCTGTGTTTGGAAGAATGGGTCGAATTGTGTCCCAGCTTTGTTGTTCATCCAAGATATTTTTATCTTTAGTTATACAGGATAGGAAAATATTAAGCCAGTATTAGTTTAATGAAGTTGAAAACATTTATAAACAATTTTTATTTTGTGATGAAATGGAAATAATTTATTTTGAGAAAGCTTGGTACAAAATATTTGCGTTTTGCTAAAATTGTTTGCATTCTGGCAAGGTAAAGCATTTAATAATGGCCATGTTCTTAATTACTAACACCCTGGTCTTGTGACTATTTGTATTACTTTTGAAACATACTCTTAATTTTCAGGAAACAAAAAAAAATGTATTTTACTTTCATATAGAAACTAATAGGTTTTTAAGTACTTTCATTCATATCATCTTTAATTTTTGAAATAGCTCTATCAACTGGATAGTTTCAGAACTTAGAACTGTCATTATCATTTAATAGATGAATGAACTAAGACTCAAAGAAACAGTTGTTTCCATCCTAGTGTCATGCAGTAGGACTGGATATGAGGAATGCCAGCTGCTTTGGGTAATTTACATGTGTAAATCTCATGTATTATTTTGATACGTGTCCATGCTCAGTCACTCAGTCATGTTCAACTCTTTGTGACCCCCTGGACTGTAGCCCACCAGGCTCCTCTGTCCATGAGATTTCCCAGGCAAGTATACTGGAGTAGGTAACCATTCCCTTCTCCAGGGAATCTTCCCTACCCAGGAATTGAACCTTGGTCTCCTTCATTGAAGGAAAATTCTTTACCATCTGAGCCACCAGGGAAGCCCACTGGGAAGCTCACTTTTGAAAATTACTTTTTCTCCATTTTAAGAATGGGCATTAGAGGACTTGTCCTTAGTCATAGAGAAAATGACAGCCCTAAGACTGTCTGGCCCCCCGAAGCCCATGTACTCATGATATACTAATCCTTTTCAGTAAAATGAGGATATCTATATAATCTCTAAGAACATATCTGGATGTCTTTCCTTCCCATCCATCTCCTGTGGCAATCAATAAGCCTTCAATTGGATTAAAAAAAGATTCCATTGCATTTTATTGCTGAAGGAAACATGGAGCAGTTAAATGTGGAGGAGAAAATAAGACTCAATATAAGCCCTTCCTGAAAGTTTGGGATCAGAACAGAGAACTCAAGCTAGATGATATAAAAAACTAATCATTGTGCATCAGCCTCTTGCTGATGGATGAGGAATGCCAACTGCTTTGGGTAATTTACATATGTAAATCTCATGTATTATTTTGATATGTGTCCACGCTCGGCCACTCAGTCATGTTTGACTCTTTGTGACCCCCTGGACTGTAGCCTGCCAAGCTCCTCTATCCATGAAATTTCCCAGGCAAGTATACGGGAGTGAATGGCCATAAACTAGGGTGGGTAGAAGACCAAGACTAATGCTCTGCCACTGAGCAGTTTACTATCTAGTGTGAGAGGTTAATGATGTCTAAAAAGTGTGACCATTTTGGTCTTATTAGGTTGGTTCAAAAGTGATTGCAGTTTCACATTGTTGAACTTTGCTGTTTGATACTGGGATACATTCTTAAATAAATGTGGTTATGTTATAAATCATTTTAATGAATATTTCACACTTTATGTTTTTTTGCCAGTGACTTATTACTTGCTGTTTATTTTATATTTATTTTAGACTAGGGAAATGATGTTATACAAAAAGCAACTTTGAGTGATTTTCTTATTAGAGTTCAAATTTGGTCATAAAGCAACAGACAACTCACAACATCAACAACAAATTTGGCTAACAAATGTGCAGTGCAGTAGTGGTTCAAAAAGTTTTGCAAAGTAGGCAGGAGGAGCCTTGAAGATGAGAAGCTCAGTGGCCAGCCACTGGAAGTTGACAACGACCCTTTAACAGATGTCATCAAAGCTGATTCTCTTTACAGAAGTTGCCAAAGAACTCAACACTTAACATTCTATGGTCATTTGGGATCTGAAGCAAATTGTAAAGGTGGAAAATCTCAATAAGTGGGTGCCTCATGTTGTTGTTGTTCAGTCGCTAAGTCATGTTCAATGCTTTGCGACCCCATGAACTGGAGCATGCCAGGCTTCTCTGTCCATCACTATCTCCCTGAGTTTTCTCAAACTCATGTCCATTGAGTCAGTGATGCCATCCAACCATCTCATCCTCTGTCACAACCTTCTCCTCTTGTCCTCAACTTTTTCCAACATCAGGCTCTTTTCCAGTGAGTTAGCTCTTCACATCAGGTGGCCAAATTATTGGAGCTTCGGCTTCAGCGTCAGTCCTTCCCATGAATATTCAGGGTTGATTTCCTTTAGGATTGACTCGTTTGATCTCCTTGCTGTCCAAGGGACTCTCAAGAGTCTTCTCCAGCACCACAGTTCAAAAGTGTAAATGCTTCAGCGCTCAGCTTTCTTTATAGTCCAACTCTCACATCCATACATGACTACTGGGAAAAACATAGCTTTGACTATTTGGACCTTTGTTGGCAAAATGATGTCTGCTTTTTAAAACACTGTCTGGGCTTGACATAGCTATTCTTCCAAGGAACAAGCGCTTTTTTAAATTTCATGGTTGCAGTCACAGTCTGATTGATTTTGGAACCCAAAAACTTATATCTGATGCTGTTTCCACATTTTCCCCATCTATTTGCCATGAAGTGGTAGGACTGGGTGCCGTGATCTTAGTTTTTTGAATGTTGAGCTTTAAGCCAGCTTTTTTCACTGTCCTCTTTCACCTTCATCAAGAGCCTCTTTAGTTCCTCTTCACTTTCTGCCATTAAAGTGGTATCATCTGCATTTCTGAGGTTGTTGATATCTCTCCCAGCAATCTTGGTTCCAGCTTGTGATTCATCTAGCCATCTGGCATTTTGCATGATGTACTCTGAATATAGTTACACAAACAGGGTGACAATATACAGCCTTGATGAACTCCTTGAGCTGACTGCAAATCAAAAAAATGTTATTTTGAAGTGTCACTTTCTCTTATTCTATGCAACAACAATGAACCATTTCTCAATTGGATTGTGATATGTGACAAAAAGTGGATTTTATACAACAACCAAGAATGACCAGTTAAGTGGTTAGACCCAGAGGAAGCTCTAAAGCACTTCTCAAAGCCAAGCTTGCACCCAAAAATGTTCATAGCCAATGTTTAGTGGTCTGCTACCCATCTGATCCACTACAGCTTTCTAAATCCTGGTGAAACCATTACATCCGAGAAGTATGCTCAGCAAATCAATGAGATGCACCAAAAACTGCAATGCCTGCAGCCATCATTGGTCAACAAAATGGGCCCAATTCTTCTCCAAAACAATGCCTGACTGCATATCACATGACTAACGCTTCAAAAGTTGAACGATTTGGGCTGTGAAGTTTTGCCTCCTCTGTCATTTTCACCTGCCCTCTCACCGACCGATTACCACGTCTTCAAGCATCTCTACAAAGTTTTGCAGGGAAAACACTTCCACAATCATTAGGAAACAGGAAATCATTAGCACAGATCTTTATGCTACAAAAATAAACAAACATTTCTCATTGGCAAAAATATGTTGATTGTAATGGTTCCTATTTCAATTAATAGTGGTGTATTTGAGCCTATTTATAATGATTTAAGATTCATGGTCCAAAACTGCAATTACTTTTTCGCCAGCCTAATAATTCTATCAAATCAAGATTTTCAAATGAAGGTAATAAATATAACCCTCTATTGTTCAAAATAGCCTTCAGTAACAAAATAAACTTGAAATCTAAGTGGCTTAATACAATAAATATTTATGTAAGACTCATACAAATTCAGAACAGGTCTGTGTTGTTGGAGATGGAGGGCTTTGCTTCACACAATTTCCCAGGGACACAGACTGCTCCATCAGGGATACACGGTTTCAAAGGTTGCCATGGAAGGAAAATAAAAACATAGAGAACTCATATGGGCTCTTCTATGCATTGTCCTGGAGGTGACATGTTATTTCTGTATAAAATCTCTATCTAAAACTAGTCACATGAACCTGCATAATACGGGGATCTAGATATTCATTAAAGTCTTGGCTACAAATTTCAGCCAGTTTTGACTAGAGTCAGGTTGGAAGGTATAGAACTTCATAATCTGAGAAATCTCTTCACAGGTTAGTAGAGTGTTGTTCTGAGATACAGCATCCAGGGGAAGACCAAACTGAAACACCAGGTGGGTAGAGGCCATCTACTGGATCCTGGGAGAGAATGACCATAATGAGGATGAAATAGACACAGAGTAAGCAGCAGTTTCTTGAATTCCTGGGGAATGGCCCCAAAGACATTAGTAAGGTAATTCTTTCACTGAGTTAGTTATGTGTAAAGAGTGCTTTATTAAAAGGAATGAACCAGTGCAGACACTATTTCTAATTTTAAGTTTATATGTGTCTATGCATATGAGAAAGCTGTGCCTGTAGCTGGCTTTCTTTATTTGGAAAAAATAAAGGAGAGAAAGAAACAACCCAGATTGTAGAGAATTAATTTCAACTTCCATTTGTCTGGAAGTTTGGAAAGAAGTAAATAAATCACCTCATCATGCTTTTAAATTGTTTCAGATCTGGTCCTGTGAAAGATTCCTTTGAGTATTACAAAATGGCCCCAGAGATGAACAATGCAAAAGGGATTTGCTAAACTGAAAAAAGAACTAAAATGGGCAGGAAAAAAAAAAAGGAGCAAAATCTGAATAGGTAGCTTAGTTAAGCTGGATGGAACATACATAAACAGTGACAGCATTGAGATGCCATTCACTTTCATCACACTTTTGTATAAATATATCTGTAAAAAATCCCTGGCATATACTGCTCACTCATTTTTATTAGGTGTCATTTGACATAAAAAAAAAGAGTATTTCCCTAAGATACTATTTCCAGCACACCCAAAATAAGACATCAGAGCAGAAATCTTGGACATGGAGTATGTAGTAACAGCTGAGCTAAATGGAAAGTTGAGTAAATAATGAAGTACTTTATATTTGCCTGTTTATTTCTGAGTTCATTTAAATATTCCAGAATTTCAAGGAAGTAGCCATACCTGTGCTTCATTAGATATAATTCGATGATTTATCTTTCATTTATTACCCAAAAGTTCTGGTAAAAAATCTCATTGCTTTGTTAATATGATCTACATGATTAATGGGAAAAGACCCTTAAGTTCAGTTTTGTATACAAAAAAGTCAATTTATGGCAATGATTTTCAGAGCTTCTTAAGGGAGATGAGGATGAAAAATGGTGATTGAACTTTTTAACAAGAGTGGTCCAACAGGAGAACTTTTTTTACGGAATAATGAACTGCAGTCATTTCAACTGTTTGATATGCAAATTCATTCACCATTTGTCAAGGTAACTCCTGAAAAATGATGACATTACTTAAGAATTTGTTCTAAAATAATTTTTGTAAATCTTATCTATGTTTTGTTTTTATGATTCCTCCATATTTATGTCCTTGTATATCAAGACTTACGAGATTGAACCCTATCAAGTTGGTGTGAAGTGAAAGAACTGTCTATATTTTGAGGTGTAAAATTGTAATGAAACATTGAATATTCGTTGGAAGGACTGATGATGAAGCTGAAGTTCCAATACTTTGGCCACCTGATATGAAGAACCCACTAATTGGAAAAGACCCTGATGCTGGGAAAGATTGAAAGCAGAAGGAGGTAACAGAGGGTGAAGTGGTTGGATGGCATCATCAACTCAATAGAGATGAGTTTGAGCAAACTCTGGGAGATAGTGAAAGACAAGGAAGCCTGGTGTGCTGCAGTCCATGGAGTTACAAAGAGTCCAACGTGACTGAACAACTGAAAACAACAATTGTAGAATGTAAAAAATATGCTCTTTGGAAGCTTCAAAAATTAGCTTGCCATGCCTGCTTTTTCATTTGAGGAGCAATAATATAGTGCTAGCCTTGAAACACTAGGAACTGATTACTAGAAATACAGGAAGTGAGGAAGATATTTTACTGGCATTGTTGTATAATGTTGTGTTAGCCATTCAGTAATGTCTGACTCTTTGTGAACCCATGTGCTGTAGCCCTCCAGGCTCCTCTGTCCATAGAATTCTCAAGGCAAGCATACTGGAGTGAGTTGCCATTCCTTTCTCCAGGACCCACTATTGATCCTCATATCCATTTTGGCTTTGCAGGAGAGGGACTTAATATCTCTAGTACGTGAGTCTGTTTATCTTCAGCTCTTTTCTCAATACCTTCAGGAGATCCTCCAATTACCATTTTAGATAGTGTTGAAAGTGTTAGCCACTCAGTTGTGTCCAACAATTTTTGATTTCATGCACTGTAGCCCACCAGGCTCCTCTGTCCATGGAATTCTCCAGGCAAGAATACTGGAGTAGGTTACCGTTCCCTTCTCTAGGGGATCTTCCCAACCCAGGGATTGAACCCAAGTCTTCTGCATTGCAAGCAGATTCTTTACCATCTGAGCCACCGGGAATTTCAGATAGGGAAGTAACAAAAATAATTTGTTAGGTTCTATCTATACCAGAGAAAGGACCTGATATTTTTAAAAATCTGAAAAGTGGAACATGAAATAAAATCTTGAGAAAAAGAGTTGAGACTCTGTTTAATCTGCTCTTGACAATATTTTGGAACTCTCAATCATCTGAATACTTTTTTGCAAAGTGGTTAATCACTTTGGAATAATATGGCTTATTTAAAAATCTTAACAACATGAAAATATATCATTGATCTAGAACAACCTATTTCAGCCTAAATTACAGGTTTAAGGTTTGTTTGCTTTAATATACAATTTTAGAAGACCCTGGAATATGACTTAATGAGGCTGAGTAACTCAGTAGAGCCACCTAGGACTAAAGGAAGGAGGCGGGATTTGAACACAAGAGCTCATACTCTTTGCCAGTTCATGATCACTTTTTGGTCTTCCTACTTCTTTAGTTTATTTTATTCATGATAAGCTGACAGAGAGGAAGAATCAAGTGTGGAAAGGAAGTTTAATTTGGGGGTCCAATCATGATGACGGCTGAATAAATCTTTTCAGTACCGCACAAGTTAACATATACTCATCAGTGTTGGAGTCTTCATTATACAACTTATTCAGTGTCAAAGAAGTCAATGGCAGACTTTAAGAAGTGCTTGTAAAGAATTCTGAGATTGCTCTTGCGTGACCCCACAACAGCTTATCTTTCTGATTCAGCAAGGAATACAGAGAACAAATTGTGAAAAACAAAACAAAACAAAGCAAAAGCATCTTTTCATCTCTCAGGTTAAGGTGGTTTGGTTCTCTTCCTAGGTTTTCTTTTATTAAAGCAATTTTAAGCCATAGATTATTAAGTAATTATCTATCTTTCAAATAATTAAAACATTCAAGTAGATTGGAATACAAAATGTTTTATAAATATTCTGTCAAAATATTAAATTAAACAAAAAGTATCAGATCATACAAAAACTTCATTTTGTTTAAAGATAGAAATAATGTTTTGCTCTGAGAAACTTTTAAAGAAAGATAAACAATTATGAGATAAAAACCATCTGCAGCTCAGTACCAGGAGATAAGCACTATTAATATTTTCTATTATATATATATGTATATATTCATGTGTAGGTATATATGCATCAGTTCAGTTCAGTTCAGTTCAGTCGCTCAGTCGTGTCTGACTCTTTGCGACCCCGTGAATCACAGCACGCCAGGCCTCCCTGTCCATCACCAACTCCCGGAGTTCACTCAGACTCACGTCCATTGAGTCCGTGATGCCATCCAGCCATCTCATCCTGGGTCGTCCCCTTCTCCTCCTGCCCCCAATCCCTCCCAGCATCAGAGTCTTTTCCAATGAGTCAACTCTTCGCATGAGGTGTAAAAGTACTGGAGCTTCAGCTTTAGCATCATTCCTTCCAAAGAAATCCCAGGGCTGATCTCCTTCAGAATGGACTGGTTGGATCTCCTTGCAGTCCAAGGGACTCTCAAGAGTCTTCTCCAACACCACAGTTCAAATGCATCAATTCTTCGGCGCTCAGCCTTCTTCACAGTCCAACTCTCACATCCATACATGACCACAGGAAACACCATAGCCTTGACTAGACGGACCTTAGTCGGCAAAGTAATGTCTCTGCTTTTGAATATACTATCTAGGTTGGTCATAACTTTTCTTCCAAGGAGTAAGCGTCTTTTAATTTCATGGCTACAGTCACCATCTGCAGTGATTTTGGAGCCCCCAAATATAAAGTCTGATGCTGTTTTTACTGTTTCCCCATCTATTTCCCATGAAGTTATGGGACTGGATGCCATGATCTTTGTTTTCTGAGTGCTAAGCTTTAAGCCAACTTTTTCGCTCTCCTCTTTCACTTTCATCAAGAGGCTTAGTAGTTCCTCTTCACTTTCTGCCATAAGGGTGGTGTCATCTGCATATCTGAGGTTATTGATATTTCTCCCGGCAATCTTGATTCCAGCTTGTGTTTCTTCCAGCCCAGCATTTCTCATGATGTACTCTGCATGTAAGTTAAATAAGCAGGGTGACAATATACAGCCTTGATGTACTCCTTTTCCTATTTGGAACCAGTCTGTTATTCCATATCCAGTTCTAACTGTTGCTTCCTGACCTGCATACAGATTTCTCAAGAGGCAGGTTAGATGGTCAGGTATTCCCATCTCTTTCAGAATTTTCCACAGTTTATTGTGATCCACACAATCAAAGGCTTTGGCATAGTCAATAAAGCAGAAATAGATGTTTTTCTGGAACTCTCTTGCTTTTCCAGTGATCCAGTAGATGTTGGCAATTTGATCTCTGGTTCCTCTGCCTTTTCTAAAACCAGCTTGAACATCAGGGAATTCATGATTCATGTATTGCTGAAGTCTGGCTTGGAGAATTTTGAGCATTACTTTACTAGCATGTGAGATGAGTGCAATTGTGTGGTAGTTTGAGCATTCTTTGGCATTGCCTTTCTTTGGGATTGGAATGAAAACTGACCTTTTCCAGTCCTGTGGCCACTGCTGAGTTTTCCAAACTTGCTGATATATTGAGTGCAGCACTTTCACAGCACCATCTTTCAGGAATTGAAACAGCTCAACTGGAATTCCATCACCTCCACTAGCTTTGTTCGTAGTGATGCTTTCTAAGGCCCACTTGACTTCACATTCCAAGATGTCTGGCTCTAAATGAGTGATCACACCATCATGATTATCTGGGTTGTGAAGATCTTTTTTGTACAGTTCTTCCGTGTATTCTTGCCACCTCTTCTTAATATCTTCTGCTTCTGTTAGGTCCAGACCATTTCTGTCCTTTATCGAGCCCATCTTTGCATGAAATGTTCCCTTGGTATCTCTAATTTTCTTGAAGAGATCTCTAGTCTTTCCCATTCTGTTCTTTTCCTCTATTTCTTTGCATTGATCGCTGAAGAAGGCTTTCTTATCTCTTCTTGCTATTCTTTGGAACTCTGCATTCAGATGCTTATATCTTTGCTTTTGTCCTTTGATTTTCACCTCTCTTCTTTTCACAGCTATTTGTAAGGCCTCCTCAGACAGCCATTTTGCTTTTTTGCATTTCTCTTCCATGGGGATGGTCTTGATCCCTGTCTCCTATACAATGTCACGAACCTCATTCCATAGTTCATCAGGCACTCTATCTATCAGATCTAGTCCCTTAAATCTATTTCTCACTTCCACTGTATAATCATAAGGGATTTGACTTAGGTCATACCTGAATGGTCTAGTGGTTTTCCCTACTTTCTTCAATTTAAGTCTGAATTTGGCAGTAAGGAGTTGATGATCTGAGCCACGGTCAGCTCCTGGTCTTGTTTTTGTTGACTGTATAGAGCTTCTCCATCTTTGGCTGCAAATAATATAATCAATCTGATTTCAGTGTTGACCACCTGTGATGTCCATGTGTAGAGTCTTCTCTTGTGTTGTTGGAAGAAGGTGTTTGCTATGACCAGTGCATTTTCTTGGCAAAACTCTGTTAGTCTTTGCCCTGCTTCATTCCGCATTCCAAGGCCAAATTTGCCTGTTACTCCAGGTGTTTTTTGACTTCCTACTTTTGCATTCCAGTCCCCTATAATATGTACATATAAATGCACAGGAACATGCAACAAAATATCATGAATGTGTTTCCATATCCATAACAATTTCTTTGGTATTTTGTGGCAAAATATTCTATCTTATTCTCTAATAATTAATGTTGACAAATGTTTATAATAACATAAACTTTAATGAGCATCTTCATTTTTAGAATAAATTCCTAAGCATATAATTGCAAGTTCAAAGAGTATGGTTCTTTAATATAGGTGTATGTTGTTTTGGTGTATCAATAACTTTGATGTATGTTGTGAGGTTACAACCACCTGAAAGATCACACACCAGGAATAGGACAGTAACTTTCCTTAAATTCTTTTAAACTGGGACTTGTCAGAAAATATACCTAATTATATTAGGAAGGCAAAAAAAATGTTATATCAATTCTTGAACATCCATTTCTTTGTGATTTCTACTGAGATAAATATGCTTTCCATTTTGTTGGCCTTCTATATCTTCCATGATTATTCTGTCTGTGTTTAAGGTACAGAGTCATTGTTTTATTATTTATTAGCAAGAGGTCTTTACATATGAAGGATTAAAATTTTTATTATGTATATATTTTTTACAGGCATTAAAATTTGCCTTTTCATCTTATAGTGTGTTGAACCAAAAGTCTTTTACTTTCTATATAAGAAAACAAATCAAAACTTTCTTTTAAGAACTCTTCTTTTGGTTTTATGTGTAAAATAGCCTCTCTACTCTAATTACATACACTTATTTCTCTTTCAGAATGTTATAATTTTGATTTTTACATTTAAATTTTAACATATAAGATATTATTTTGGTATTTGAAGTAGATAGCTAACTTTGATTTTTTAAGATGGTTAGTAACTTGTTCAGTCACTTCATCGTGTCAAACTCTTTGCGGCTCCGTGGATTGCAGCACGCCAGACTTCCCTGTCCATCACTGATTCCCAGAGCTTGCTCAAACTCATGTACATCAAGTCAGTGATGCCATCCAATCTTCTCGTTGTCTGTCATCCTCTTTTCCTCCTGCCTTCAGTCTTTACCAGCATCAGGATTTTATCCAAGGAGTCAGTTCTTCACATCAGGTGGCCGAAGTATTGGAGTTTCAGCTTCAGTATCAGTCCTTCCAATGACTATTCAGAACTGATTTCCTTTAAGATTGACTGGTTGGATCTCCTTGCAGTCCAAGGAACTCTCAAGAGTCTTCTCCAACACCACAGTTCAAAAGCACCAATTCCTCGACACTCAGCTTTCTTTATGGTCCAACTCTCACATCCATACATGCTACTGGAAAAACCATAGCTTTGACTAGATGGACTTTTGTTGACAAAGTAATGTCTCTGCTTTTTAATATGCTGTCTATGTTGATCATAGCTTTTCTTCCAAGAAGCAAGCATCTTTTAATTTCATGACTGCAGTCACCATCTGCAGTGATTTTGGAGGCCAAAATAATAAAGTCTGTTACTGTTTCCACTGTTTTCCCATCTATTTGCCATGAAATGAAGGGACCAGATGCCATGATCTTCATTTTTTGAATGTGGAATTTTAAGCCAGCTTCTTCACTCTCCTCTTTCACTTTCATCAAGATGCTCTCTAGTTCTTTTTCACTTTCTGCCATAAGGGTGGTGTCATCTGCATATCTGAGGTTACTGATACTTCCACCAATCTTGATTCTACCTTGTGATTCATCCAGCCCAGCATTTCACATGATGTACTCTACATAGAAGTTAAATAAACAGGGTGACAATATACGGTCTTGACGTATCCATTTCCCAATTTGGAACCAGTCCGTTGTTCCATGTCTGGATCTAACAGTTGCTTTTTGACCTGCATACAGATTTCTCAGGAAGTAGGTAAGGTAGTCTGGTATTCCCAGCTCTAAGAATTTTGCACAGTTTGTTGTTATCCACACAATCAAAGGCTTTGGCCTAGTCAATAAAGCAGAAGTGGATGTTTTTCAAATTCTCTTGCTTTTTCTATGATCCAACGGATGTTCGCAATTTGATCTCTGGTGCCTTTGCCCTTTCTAAATCCAACTTGAACATCTGGAAGTTCATGTACTGTTGAAACCTGGCTTGGAGAATTTTGAGCATTACTTTGCTTGCATGTGAGATGAGTGCAGTTGTGCGGTAGTTTGAAAATTCTTTAGCATTGCCTTTCTTTGGGATTAGAGTGAAAACTGACCTTTTCCACTTCCTGTGGCCACTGCTGAGTTTTCCAAATTTGCTGGCATGTTGAGTGCAGCACTTTCACAGCATCATCTTTTAGGATTTGAAATAGCTCAACTGGAATTCCATCACCTCCACTAGCTTTGTTCGTAGTGATGCTTCCTAAAGCCCACTTGACTTCACATTCCAGGCTGTCTGGTTCTAGGTGAGTGATCACACCATCATGGTTATCTGGGTCATGAAGATATTTTTTGTATAGTTTTTCTGTGTATTCTTGCCACCTCTTCTTAATATCTTCTTCTTCTCTCAGGTTCGTACCATTTCTGTCCTTTATTGTGCCCACCTTTGCATGAAATGCTCCCTTGATATCTCTAATTTTCTTTAAGAAATCTTGAGTCTTTCCCATTCTGTTATTTTCCTCTATTTCTTTGAATTGATAACTTATAACTTGTAACTTGTAAAAAAAATTGCTAATGAAATAATCCATTCTACTCATTACATTTACTATATGTTAAATTAGCCTATATCTACTCTCTACACTGGAGAAGGCACTGGCACCCTACTCCAGTACTCTTGCCTGGAAAATCCCATGGATGGAAGAGCCTGGTGGGCTGCAGTCCATGGGATCACTGAGAGTTGGACACAACTCAGCGACTTCACTTTCCCTTTTCACTTTCATGCATTGGAGAAGGAAATGGCAACCCACTCCAGTGTTCTTGCCTGAAGAATCCCAAGGACGGTGGAGCCTGGTGAGCTGCCGTCTCTGGGGTCGCACAGAGTCGGACATGACTGAAGCGACTTAGCAGCAGCAGCACTCTCTACACACACACACACACACACACACACACACACACACACACGGGCAATGTATCTGTGTCTATGTATATATGTAGATAGCTATATATTTATTGTGTTTGTACTTTTTGTTTTATGCCATTGATCTCTGTAACTTGTTGCAATCACCACTGTTTCAACAAATTGTTTTACCTTAAAAATACCTTCTCATCAATTAAGATGAAACTGATTCACCATATTACTCCTAGTTTTCCAATTTTTTTGCCAAGCCATTTAAAAAAGTATTTCTCAGGTTTTGTCTTTATTTTTCTCAACTACAGGACTTATCTTTTAAATATACTTAATTTTCTATTATCAAGCTTTCTTCTAATAGGAATCTATTTTTTTTCTTCACGAAAATGCCTTGCAGTCAGGTATCAAAATCAAAGAAATAAAAATATTGTTGCATCCCTGCAACAATGATTTTAACCAACATCAGAAGTGACCATGTGTGCTAAAAATGCCAGAGTTAAAACAGAGCAGGGAGCAGGAAGTGAGGTAATGTGAAGTCTCCACTGTGAGTTCTTGGCCACACCCCAGTTTATTTCTGGAAAATGCATGTGACATCTATTCACATACATTGCTATCTTTATATTGTCCAGGATATGCTAAATTGAGTAACAACTCCAAAGGCAGTCTGTTTTAGAAAATTACTTAGAAGAGAGAGTTAAATTAGGTTTTATACACAAAATAGACACTTGGAGGCTCTTCTGGGACTTGGTGTAACTTCGGATAAAACAACCTAGTGTTTTACGATGTTTTGATCAGTGACTTGTTCTAACCACTCTTGTCATGAGTCCTGCCCAGCACCGTGCAGCCGTGAAATGTGTGTTCTCCTTATGAACAGGTAGAGTTGTAATTTGGGAATAGTTTTCTTGGTGGAGCAGATGAATTAGTATTGATCCATTGACACTCTTTTGTCCATAGGGCTTCATGCCTGAAGGTATATAAAAGGATGATTGGCTGAGATTAGATGTGCAGCCTGTGACTGGGGAGAAGTATAGAATTACTTGGCACACACAGGGATTTTAGCCAAGACTGTGGCTGCATTACATGTTTTAATCAATTGCTGCTAACATCAAAGAGTTCCCTGATGCACTGAAGATTTTGCCTGATTGGTATTCTGGTCCAAGGACTCCATCTCTCTCAACCTCACTGATTTGTTACAAGAGCATTCTACCCACCCCAGCAGTGCCTTTTCAATCACATTTCCTAGAGAAGAGTATCTGTGGAGTATTATAAGTAATTTTTCCTTTTCCTTCATCAGATTCCAACAATAAGACTAGGAATGACCAGTGGGCATTCACATGATTTTTACTTAATTCTATGAGAAATATCCTGAAAAACTTCCTTGGCCATTAAATAAGAAGTCTTTTCCCTTACTCAGAGCATGATCTACTTTCATAAAGTTTTGCACTTATCTCCAGAAGGTGGGCTTCCCTGGTGGCTCAGAGGTTAAAGCATCTGCCTGCAATGTGGGAGACCTGGGTTCGATCCCTGAGTTGGGAAGATCCCCTGGAGAAGGAAATGGCAACCCACTCCAGTATTCTTGCCTGGAGAATCCCATGGACGGAGGAGCCTGGTGGGGTACAGTCCACGGGGTCACAGAGTCAGACATAACAGAGCGACTTCACTTTCTTTCTTTCCAGAAGGTGGTCTTTATTAATTTGGCTTTCAAGTTGGAAAAAGAGAAGTCGATTCCTTGTGAATTCTGCTTTAAAATTTAACCCTCGAGTGGTTAAAGCTTCTTTATCCAAACCGAGTCACTGTTTAATGAGGCCTCTTTATAATCACTCCAAAACACACTTTCAAAACAAAAGTTAGAAAGCCTGTATGATCCATTCTCAAGAAAGATCTCTTTCTGTTCAAAACCCGTCCTGACCTTTTTGTTGAAGAAGAACAAAATAATGTAGTAACAAAAACACAAGTGGCTGCCAAAGGAAGAGGAAAAAAAAAAAGAGTTCCTGTAAGGGGCTGAAACAATAAATCTCCTCTCTGTTGAACTCCCAAAGGGAGTGTGTGCATTTCCTCCCGTTCTTTATCAGAGCCTCCGAAATAAGTAGGAATGGGCAGTGGCTGTTCACATCCAGCACACCTTTTCCATTTGCTAAGGCACTGCCAGGCTGGGAGGGTGTTGTCCCTGCCTGACTCTGGAGAGAGGAGCTGCTGTGACCGTCCTCGGGCGCTATGAAGCTGCTTCAAGTCACCATCTTTTGTCTTCTTCTGTCCAGTATTTGTAGCGGTGAGTAAAACCCAGGTACCGTTTCTCTTGTTTTTCTGATGGTGTGGATAAGAAACCACCTGTCAGATGCTCTGAGCCTCAGTTTACCTGCAGGGAGTTTGCCCTGAATTGCATATGCAGCAGTGCATTTGCTGAGCTGAGCGTGCGCGTGTGGCTGGAGAGTGCACGGAAAAGGCACCACGGAGAGGATGCTTGTTTTCACTGAAGGAAAGTGTTTGCTGCGGCAGCGGCCTTCCAGTGTGTTCCATGGCATCCTAAAGGTGCTGGGAATGTACCGTAGCCTTTTCGGAAAGTCACAATCTGAGGATCATATGCTGGTTAAAAATGGGCTATTTCTAAAAAATGTACTCTTTTCAGATGTAAGTCTAGATATAAGAAGGTTGTCATGTATGGTGAAAGGTTGTAATAATCAGGAATGTTGTGTTGCAGTTGCTGGCCAATTATTTGTCCCAACTGTTTTCTGGCTCTGATAAAATGAGAGGTTGGATAAAGCCCCTTGGGGAAGTGAATCTTAATATCTTGAAAGGGGAGGGTGAGAAAGGAGGAGAGTCACTTGATTAAAGTGTATAGCATATATCTACACATGTATGTACAATATTTTGCATAACATTTCAGGAAATTTATAGACATAAAAATCCTACTGATTGACTGCAGGTTCTGAAACTTAGATAAAGAATATATATATGCACCTATATAAGCCCTGACTATATTCATAACCAGTTGCAAGAAATGATTACATTTGACTTTTAACCTTTCTGGAGAGATTTACTGTAAGTAATTAAATTTAATCACTATTTATTAGGCTCCCACCATGTACTCGGCAGTACAAGGTATGCAAAAATGAGTAAGACATTGTCCTTGCCCACAGTGGTAATACACCACTGGGAGAAATAAACATGTAATTCTAACACAAGACAGATTTAATAAGTGCAAAAACCAAAATACAAAATGTTATCATAAAAGAACACAGTTGGGACACATTAATTCTGACTCTGAGGAGCCCTGGAAAAAAAAAAAAATTCTAATTTTATTTTCCCATGCCCTCCTCTAGGGGATCTTCCTAACCCAGGGATTGAACACAGGTCTCCCACTTTGCAGGTGGATTCTTTACCATCTCAGCTACCAGCAGAGCCCCTAATTTTATTTTTCATGTGCTCTTTTCAAAATTCCACTGGTTACAAAATTCCAATTTGCAGTGATCATGTAAGAAAAAATAAACACACTCCTTCTTGAACAATATTTATCTTTAATTTCTCAACATATGTGTATACATTTAGGACAAATATCCAAACACTACAAAATCATATACAATTGATTACAGCCCATCTGGGAGCTTCCAGATTTAAGTTGCAGTGGGTATCAAGACCAAAATTTAGCTTAGATGATTTACAAAGTTCTGATTTTTTCTGAACAAAAATTATTCACGAGGTGACAGGAATCAATGCACCAGCTTATAAATAACCCTGCTTTTTGCATGGGAGAGATTGATCAGAATCGGTGCTATGAGAAACACTGCTCATAAACACGTGTCAGGCCAATGTAAATTCTGAACGTCTGAGTTCAGCTTCTTGCCATCCCAGGTCAGCAAGCATCAATAAGTACACCACGTCCCTTGCATTGTTAAACTCTGAATGGATTACATGCATTTCTGAAAGCAAATTGAAATAGAGTCCATAGAAGCAGGCTGTAAAACTTGACTGTAAGGAAGATGGAAATGTGAAGGATAACCCAGAGATGATCTGGCAGTTTTTTTCTTTTTCTGTTATGGTCATGTTAAGAAAATACCAAGGTCTGTTAGCTCACTGGCAATGATACCAACCTCTCTGTTAATAGTATCTTCTTTCTAAGGAACTTTTAACCCAACTAAAATAATTTCTCATTTGAGCAGAGACAACAGTTACGTAATGACTATCTGCTTCAGCCTCTGTCAATGAGCCTTTGTTAATTTAAGGCAAGTGTCTGTAAAATCTACCCCATTTATTCTAGAAAAAGAAGCACTAGCTCCAGAGAGCATAAATTGACCAGCTGAGTGAGGTCCAGAAGGAATTGGAAGAGATTTTCCCATCCACTTATATGATTTTGCTGCACCTGGTTCTGCCTGTTTTATGTTTTCCTTCCCAGATATGGTACAGGAAATGAAGCATTTCCTAAGCTGATTTATTAAGTTCTTTTCCTAATCCCCTGTACCGGAAACACATTGATTTCAAAGCTTTATATGTTCCCCAAGCTTAGAATACTTAACATATTTCATCAGCAGAGTTGATTGTAGGGGTACAGAGGGAAGCATTTCATCTGCCTTAAATTCACAAGTTGTCAAGAAGGTCCATGTTTTGGGGGGTTTTTTTGGGGGGGCATGGTAATTTATTCCATTCCAAATAATGATCTTTCAGAGAAATTGACTACTTTTCTTTTTCTTTCTGATTTTTTTGTCAGTCTCAGATTTAAATAAATACAATATAGTCTTTTGTACTCTTCGTGAAAATCAAGGAAATCTTTTTGCATGGCAGTGAGTGACTTTTTCTATTACTTCGTTGGTGGTATAATATTTTACAATCTCTAATTTGGAGAGCTGTTCTATTGAAATATGTATGGGAGCTTCCTGAAAAGGAACTGTCATTCTTTCTCAAGGTTTTCTAAATTGTATTTAAAACTGAACAGACCCCTACAGTGGCTTTTAAGCTCCTCTGGCTTTTAAGTCTAGATTGATGAGTTTTTGACTGTCAGGAATGAGAAAAATTAAGTGAAGAAGGATTCCAAGAAAAAGGAGGCCCTGAAAATAATTTATTTTTCAAGTGTCATTTGCCTCTTTGAACTTTGCATTAACTTAGGAAATATTAAAATGTTTAAGGCTTTTGCAAGCAGAGCAAACATCACATTATTGGTATCTGAAGATGAATTTAACTGCTTGTTGAAATTTATTTGTTAGGGGTTGAACATTCTATTTCACGGGGAAAAAACAGATTGAATACACTGTAAGACAGATACTATGCTAGATGCTGGGGTTTATATAGATCAATAAGACTCAATTATTGCCCTAGAAGTGGGGAAGAGGAGGATGAGTCAAATAGTTGGCTCATCCTCCAACCCTAACTCTTACCCCAATTTATAAGTTTGATTATATTAGAAGTCTTAAGTTGTAAATAATGTTTATGGAGAATTTACAACTAGCTTAGTTTGGAGTGTAGGAATATCAACAAAGGCTTCACATAAGAATGGAAATTATGATAAACTTTGAAACTTGAAAAACTGGAGATCCTGGATGGATGAAATTTCTTGAGTCGGAACTTTAAAGCACTATGTTCTAGTCTAGAAATATTAGGAGGTAACAGATTGAACAGAGGTTATGTGTTGGAAATATAGTCTGAGAATATGTTGAATGCCAAGGTTAGAAACATTGACTCAGATAGTTAACTATTTTGAAGACTCTAAATGTGTTTGAGCATGAGAATTATGTCAGCAGGATAAAGATTAGACTATTATAGTCAAGATAAAGAAAAACTAAAGAAAGTGGTGCAAATGGTATTACAAATCAATAAAATGAAAAGAAGGGTCAATGAAGAGATTTAAGGAAGTAGACAGTTTGTGATCTGACATATTATTGACTGATTATGAGAAAATATAACTGAGATGTAAAGAGAATGTTATTTGAATAACAGAAATTGGGAAATAGATTGGCACCAGGGCTGAGAAAAGATAGGAGGAAATGGTTTAGGTGAATTTGATTTTGGACATGGTGAGTTTGAAATCCTAATAAAATACTCAAATAGAGGTGGCCAAGGATAGATTAAATTTGTCTGGTGCATGGTTGCCCACCTGTGCCTGGAGGTGATGGTGAGAAATGAGTGTTCTTTACACTTGTTTCCCAAGAGTTTTTAGTCTTGTCCTGCCCAGTGGAAGATTAGCAACATAGAGAGGCAATTTGTTTCTCTTCTGAATGTTGATATTTATAACTGACTTGTGGCACTTATTTTCATAGTCATTGGTGTGCATATCTCCTCTACCAGACTATAAGCACCTTGAAAGTAAAGGTCATTTTTATTATAACTTGTGTAGTAACAGTTCTAAACATAATAAGGATATAATAAGCTGAATGAATACCTAAATGCATGACATATTATTCTTTTTTTTTTCATTTTTAATGTCTTCATCCGATAATCACTTATTGTTTACGACCTTATCTTTGTGAAAGGGCTTCCTAGCGGCTCAGATGGTAAAGAATCTGCCTGCAATGCGGGATACCTAGGTTTGATCCCTGGGTAGGGAAGATTCCCTTGGAGGAGGCATAGCAACCCATTCCAGTATTCTTGCCTGGAGAATCCCCAGGGACAGAGGAGCTTGGCGGGCTATGGTCTATGGTGTCCCATAGTTAGACATGACTGAGCAACTAACCACACATCTTATCCTTGTGAAAAGGTTATGGACAGATATGAATCACAGAACATAACATGAAAACAAGTGAATTATTTTGATTCCTGGCTATGGAAGTGAGCACCAAATATAAGGAAAGGGGCTTCTTATCAAAGTAAGTCATTTCCAAACTGTAGCAGAGGAGATGATAGGGATAGGTAGACAACCTAGTGTCAGCTAATAGTAATTTACAGCAAATCTGGAAGGATAAGCTACTCTGACCATAATCATTGGGATAAAGAATATTTAAATAGAACTGATTCTATTGGGTAGGCCAAAAACTTCATTTGGATTTTTCTGTAAGATGTTATAGAAAAACCCAAATGAATTTTTGGCCAATTGAATGTTTCGTGTTTTTTTTGGATGTCAAATATTTTATGTAATATTTTCTTAAAGTTATAGATATTCAAGGAGAAACCTTACTTCTCACTTCTCAAAAATACAAAATGGCTTTTTTTTTTTCTTAAAGCAAAGTTCACAAAAGAGAATTTGGAAGAAAATCAAATAAATATCATACATCATTAATTCATATGTTATTTTAGGTAACATCTGAGTTACTTCTGAGCAGATTATCATACTTAATACTTCCTCCCAGACACTTACCAATAGAACTTACCTGAGATGGGTGACCTATTGTAAAAAGAGTAAACCAGTGTGGAAACAAATTCAATGGGAAAAGTGTTCAGTTTCCTAGCCATTTATTTTGCATTTTTTCTTTACTCCACTTTTTTTTTTTTTTTATCAGTGATCTCTGTCTAAAAAATAGAAGTGGTCATTCTAGAATTTTTATTTCCAAGAGATTCATAACAGTTGTCAGCAAATTGTCTGGCAGTTTTATCTTGCTGATCATAATTATTTGTATACTGAGGGAAAAAAGATAAACATTTGAAGGTTTCAGAGAGCTTCTAATTTACTGGATAATTGCCCATCCTTTCCTTTTCATTGATGAAGTTGTAGTTCAAGCTTCAGGGAAATACTTTAACTTGTGAATAATTGTCTAATCCAAGTTCTTTATATTCTTTTTGTCTTGGTCATTACTTTCCAACTTCCTCTTCACCTTTGAGAACAATTTGAGATATGCTTTTCTAAACACTGAATGTCAGAGCAGGAATTTACTCTAAGTGACATTCCATTCAATTCCTGTGTAATGAGTGTCTCCTTTCCTGTTGCTGAATTCCTGTGGGTCACTATAGCTCTATCAGGTTAGGATAATAGTGCCTGTTGGGTGTTTAAAGAAGTTCTTTTAGTTGACAAATAAGATCTTTTTGCTACTGTTGCACACATATCAGCAGTAGCATGGGAAACATTAGTGATGTCAGTTACATTTAGAGAGGCCACTATATGATTCCACAATTTCAGCAAGCATAAAAAAGGAGTTTTCTAAACATCAATAGAGATTTTGTGTCTTGTGACATGACGTATCAGTAGGGATAATCATAACCAGTCTCTAAATAGAAGCAGCCACCTCCATCCTCTTGGGATGTGTTTAGTCTAACCATTGCTATGGCAACCTGTCAAGTGTAGCTTGACAGTATCTTGTCTCACATGAATGAGTATCTCTTGCTTTCCTGTCTGTTGTTGTTCTGATCCTAAGGCATGCTTCACTTACAGAACCCTGCCTGGCACGGTTGTGTATCTGAGCTAGATGTATAAGAGCCTTAGCACTCTAGCCTTTGCCGAAAAGAAGAATGAGACCAGTGAATGCTTTTCTTTTCTGTGGCTGCTCCAATTTCACTATTTTAGTTCTCTACTCCTTTTCCTGAGATTACTTTCCTCTACAAATTGTACACAAACCCTTGTTTGGCTCTGCTTTTTGAGAAAGCCAGGATTGATAGTTTTTTGATGGGAATATTTTGGCTTGGATGATAATGTATATAAATTATACTGGAATTTCTCTGATACTCTAATTGATATTCACTACCTTTCCTCCTCTTCACTTCAAGAAAAAAAAAAATCTAAAAAGCTTTTGTTGAATAAGTTAAACAGTATTCCAAGCAGGTCCTTTCCTAAGGCAATCATCTGTCTGTATAGAGTCAGTAATGAATTATATTGTAAGGTCGATAGTCAAAATGTCAATGACATTGATTTTACTCATAATGTTCTACTCATCTGAAATGTGGCTACCCACTCCAGTATTCTTGCCTGGAGAATTCCATGGACAGAGGAGCCTGGAGTCTGTGGGGTCACAAAGAGTTGGACACAACTGAGTGACTAACACTTTCACTTTCATCTGAAATATAAAGTTATTTTTATTCTGTTTAATCAGTCATATTCTGGCCCCAACCTAAATTAGTTGTGTCAAAACCCGGAAAATGGTGATCACAACTGGGTCTGGTCTAAGTTAACCCAGATAAATATTGTCACAACATCTACTGACATCTGCTGTTTGTGGTGGCTGGCACTTTATATGCCTTCTATCACATTTCAAGACCTATTTTATCATTTCCATTTTACTGATTATAACACTGAGACTTGGAGAGAGTTAAAGTTATCATAGAGTGATAGTGCTTAAAATCAGAGAAGATTGTTCTTCAAAATTTCCCTTCTAGCTTGCTGTCCTTCAGTGTAGTGGAACTGCAATAAGTTGAGTTTTTCTAACTGAAAAGATTAAGGGTAGAGACTCACTACTTGAGTAATTTAGAAGCACTGCTGCCTCTCAAAGCACCTTCAGGACCTGTAAACGTTAAACTAAGACTGCAGTGCAATGAATGAGTTTCTACTTAGTGATAATTAGCCTCTGAATATCCTGAATTCAATTAATTTTTAATGATTGAGTTGAAAGAAATTTTAGGCATTTCCCTTCCTACTCACTATTGTGTTGGTTGAAAAAAAATGTTCTTTGTTCTAATATAAATGTCAGTGAAGCTAATATAGGACTTAAAAGAGAAGGAAAGAAGTGAAAAGGAAATAACTATTGGTAATTAATTACCTAGTGTCACATTTATAATTCTTCTGGAGCCAGACAGTCTGGATTCAAATTCCAGCTCTGCCACTTTCTGTGTGAACTTGGGCAAGTTACTTAACCTTCAACTTTTTCAGCTATAAAACATGGATGAATACAGTCTTACCTCATGGGGACATTAGAAAGATCATGGGAGGTAATATACATAAACACCAAGAATAGTATTCCAGTGTATAGTGACTCTATGTTTTGCTGAACTTGAGAACTCAGAATCCTACAGTTTATAATATCCCATTCCTTAGATAAACTACTTCATTGCCAAGTTGATGTCAATCTAGGATCAGCAAATATTTAAATAATTACAATGTGGATTCTCACAAAGAGAAAAATCAGCACATAAAAAATTTTCACAATGAACTGATGTTGGATTGGAATATGATTGCCAGTTATGTTCTTAACCACATTATATACCGGCACAATTTGACATATACCAACTGGTGTATTATCTAGTATCCCTTTAAGGTTTGTAAGTTATTTAACTCCATGAATAAACTAATCACTCAAATTAATAAGCAAAATTGTATATGTATTTAATGAAAATTCTAACTTTTCAGACTGAGATTGTCAACTTCCTCAAATATGATTTCCTGTCTTAAGGTATTGAGCATTGCTTACTCTGAGAGGTGGGATATGTTAGTGGAAGGAACTTTGGTCTTAATGTGAAAACCAACTTTGGATCCAGCTTCTTAGTATGTTAAAGTCGGCCAAGATCCTATATGCTTGTTATCCTCAGTTTCTATATCTAAAAATGAGAAAAACAATCATTCTGACAGAATACTGGTGTTAAACGCTAAGTGGAAAACCTATTTTAGATGCTCTGTAGGTCATAACTCACTATTAAAATTTAGTTATTAATATGCCACCTAATGTTTAACTCATGTAATCAACAGATGAAGAACACATTTCATAAATTTGAGAATTCTTTCTAACTGGTTGGGCCTTTAACTGCCAACCCATTATAACTGTTTGAATCATATATCTTTAAATATGTTTATGGCTGCTACACATTTGAATTACCATGTGTTGAAATCATACCCAAGTTATAAAACTCACACACACAAAACACAGGAAATCATTTGTATCACACATTGAACTTATTTTTAACTGAAGTGGGAAAAGAAATGATTTTATGTGCATATGTTTGTGTTTGTATATGTGTGGTTTGAACTGTGAAGTCAGCCCTCCAGGGAATTTAGAAAGTGTCAGGACATAGATACTGAACTCTCAGACACTTACCCTGGGGAGCTGAGGCCACTCCTGCAGTTGTCAGCTCAAGGCTATTGTGACTATCCCTCTATCCCACAATGAGACATCCCCTATTTATCCCTCCTTCCAAAAATTCAGTGGGTTTTTTTCCTTTAATTTTCTTGTAATTAATTTATTTTTTATTGAAGGATAATTGCTTTACAGAATTTTGCTGTTTTCTGTCAAACTGCAACATCAATCAGCCATAGGTATACGTATGTCACCTCCCTTTTGAACCTCCCTCCCATCTCCCTTTCCATTCTACCCCTCTGGTTGATACAGAGCCCCTATTTGAGTTTCTGAGATATACAGCAAATTCCCGTTGGCTATCTATTTTACATATGGTGGTGTAAGTTTCCATGTTACCCTTTCCATACATCTCACCCTCTCCTCCCCTCTCCCCATGTCCGTAAGTCTGTTCTCTATGTCAGTTTCTCCATTGTTTCCCTATAAATAAATTCATTGGTACCATTTTTCTAGATTCTGTATATATGCATTGGAATACAATTTTTATCTTTCTCTTTCTGACTTATTTCACTCTGTATAATAGGTTCTAGGTTCATCCACCTCATTAGAATTGATTCAAATGTTTTCCTTTTTATGGCTGAGTAATATTCCATTGTGAAATGGTACCACATTTCTTTATCCATTCATCTGTTGATGGACATCTAGGTTGCTTCCATGTTCTAGCTATTGTAAATAGTGCTGTAATGAACAATGGGATACATGTGTCCTTTTCAATTTTGGTTTCCTCAGGGTATATGCCTAGGAGTGGGATTGCTGGGTCATATGGTGGATTTATTCCTAGATTTTTAAGGGATCTCCATTCTGTCTTCCATAGTGGCTGTATCAATTTACATTCCCACCAACAGTGCAAAAGTGTTCTCTTTTCTCCACACCCCCTCCAGTATTTACTGTTTGTAGACTTTTTGATGATGGCCATTCTGACTGGTATGAGATGATATCTCATTGTAGTTTTGATTTGCATTTCTCTAATAATGAGCACTGTTGAGCATCTTTTCATGTCTTTGTTAACCATCTGTATGTCTTATTTGGAGAAATGTCTGTTTAGGTCTTTTCCCCACTTTTTGATTGGGTTGTTTGTTTTTCTGGTATTGAGTTGTATGAGCTGCTTGTATATTTTGGAAATTAATCCTTTGTCAGTTGTTTCATTTGCTGTTATTTTCTCCTATTCTGAGGGTTGTCTTTTCATATTGCTTATAGTTTTCTTTGTTGTGCAAAAGCTTTTAAGTTTAATCAGGTCCCACTTGTTTACTTTTGTTTTTATTCCCAGAACTAGGAGAATTGTGTATAACTAGGAGATGGGTCACAGAGAATCATGCTCTGTTTTATGTCATCAAGTGTTCTGCCTCTGTTTTCCTCTAAGAGTTTTATAGTTTCTGGTCTTACATTTAGATCTTTAACCCTAAATTTTGAGTTTATTTTTGTGTATGGTGTTAGGAAGTATTCTAATTTCATTCTTTTACATATGGCTGTCCAGTTTTCCCAGCATCATTTTTTAAGAGGCTGTCTTTGCCCCATTGCATATTCTTGCCACCTTTGTCAAAAATAAGGTACCCATAGATACATGGGTTTATTTCTGGGCTTTCTATCTTGTTCCATTTATTTATATTTCTGTCTTTGTGCCAGTACCATACTGTCTTGATGACTGTAGCTTTGTAGTATAATCTAAAGTCAGGAAGTTTGATTCCTCCAGCTCCATTCTTCTTTCCCAAGACTGCTTTGTCTATTTGGGATCTTTTATGTTTCCATATGAATTGTGAAATTTTTTGTTATAGTTCTGTGAAACATGCCATTGGTAATTTGATAGGGATCACATTGAATCTGTAGATTGCATTTGGTAGTATAGTCATTTTCACAGTATTGATTCTTTCTATCCAGGAACATGGAATATATATCTCCCTATCTGTTTATGTCATCTTTGATTTCTTTCATTGGGGTCTGATAATTTTCTGTGTACAGTTCTTTTGTTTCCTTAGGTAAGTTTCTTCCTAGATATTTAATCTTGCAATGTTGAATGAGATTTATTCCTTAATTTCTCTTTTTGATTTTTCATTGTTAGTATATAGAAATGCAAGTGATTTATTTATATTGATTTTGTATCCTGAAATTTTGCTAAATTCACTGATTAGCTCTAGTAATTGTCTGATAGTATCTTTAGGGTTTCTTATGTACTCTATCATGTCATCTGCAAACAGTGAGAGCTTTACTTCTACTTTTCCAACCTGGATTCACTTTATTTCTTTTTCATCTCTTATTGCTGTAGCTAGGACTTCCAGAGCTATGTTGAATAATAGTGGTGAAAGTGGGCACCATTGTCTTGTTCCTGATCTTAGGGGGAATACTTTCAGTTTTTCACCATCGAGAATAATGTTTTCTGTAGGCTTATCATATATGGCCCTTAGTATGTTGAGGTAGGTTCCTTCTATGCCCATTTTTTGAAGAATTTTAATCATAAATGGGTGCTGAACTTTGTCAAAGGGTTTTTCTGCATCTATTATCATATGGTTTTTAATCTTTCAATTTGTTAATATGGTGTATCATATTGTTAGATTTGTGTATATTGAAGAATCCTTGCATCCCTGGAATAAACTCAACTTGATCATGATGTATGAGCTTTTTAATGTGTTGCTGAATTGTGTTTGCTAAATGTTTGTTGAGGATTTTTACATCTTCGTTCATCATTGATATTGGCCTGTAGTTTTTTTTCTTTCCGTCTTTCTTTCTTTCTTTTTTTTTTTTTTTTGGTGTCTTTGTCTGCTTTTGGTACCAGGGTAATGGTGGCCTCTTAGAATGAGTTTGGAAGTGTTCATTCCTCCACAATTTTTAAAAAGAGTTTTGGAAGGATAGGCATTAGCACTTCTCTAAATGTTTGATAGAATTATCCTGTGAAGCCATCTGATCCTGGGCTTTTGTTTTTTGGGAGTTTTTTTTTTAAATCATAGCTTCAATTTCAGTGCTTGTAAATGGGTTGTCCATAATTTCTATTTCTTCCTGGTTTAGTCTTGGAAATTTGAACTTTTCTAAGAATCTGTCCATTTCTTCCAGGTTATCTATTTTATTGTCATATAGTTGTTCATAACAGTCTCTTATAATCCTTTGTATTTCTGTATTGTCTGTTGTAACCTCCCCTTTTTATTTCTAATTTTGTTGACTTGATTCTTCTCTCTTTTTTTTCTTGATGAGCCTGGCTAAAGGCTTGTCAATTTTGTTTATCTTCTTAAAGAACCAGCTTTTAGTTTTATTAATCTACTATGCTTCTTTTATTTCTTTTTCATTTATTTCTGCTCAGATCTTTATGATTTCTTTCCTTCTACTAATTTTTTTTCTTATTTTTTCCAGTTGTTTTAGATGTAAATTTAGGTTGTCTATTCAATATTTTTTTTTTGTTTCTTGAGGTAGGATTGTATTGCTCTCAGAACTACTTTTGCTGGGTTGTCACGTTTCCATTGTTATTAGTTTCTAGAAACTTTTTGATTTCCTTTTTGATTTCTTCAGTAACCTGTTGGTTATTTAGAAATGTGTTATTTAATCTCCATGTGTCTGTGTTTCTTAGTTTTTTTCTTGTAATTGTTATCTAGTCTCATAGCACTGTAGTCAGAGAAGATGCTTGATATGATTTCAATTTTCTTAAATTTACTGAGTTTTGATTTGTGACCCAAGATGTAGTCTATTCTGGAGAATGTTCATGTGCACTTGAAGAGAAGGTGTATTCTTCTGCATTTAGATGGAATGTCCTGAAGATATCAATGAGATCCATCTCATCTAAGTATCATTTAAGACTTGTATTTAGTTATTAATTTTCTGTTTTGATGATCTGTCCATTGGTGTGAGTGGGGTGTTAAAGTTTCCTACAATTATTATGTTACTGTCAATTTCTCCTTTTATGTCTGTTTGTGTTTGTCTTATGTATCGAGGGTTTTCTATGTTGGATGCATAGATATTTACAATTACTATGTCTTCCTCGTGAATTCATTCCTTGATCCTTATGTAGTGTCCTTCCTTATCTCTTGTAATATTCTTTATTTTAAGGTCTATTTTGTCTGATATGAAGATTGCTACTCCAGCTTTCTTTTGCTTTCCATTTGCATGGAATATATTTTCCATCCTCTCATTTTCAGTCTAAATGTGCCTTTAGGTCTGAAGTGAGTTTCTTGTAGACAGCATATATATTGGTCTTGTTTTTGTATCCATTTAGCCAGTCTGTGTCTTTTGCTTGGAGCATTTAATCTGTTTAAATTTTCTTAATTGTTTGGGGTTGATTTTATAGCTCTTTTTCTTTTCTTGTATTTCTTGACTATGTAAGTCCCTTTAACATTTGTTGTAAAGCTGGTTTGGTGGTACTGAATTGTCTTAGCTTTTTCTTGTCTGAAAGCTTTTTATTTCTCCATCAATTCTGAATGAGATCCTTGCTGGATATAGTAATCTTGGTTGTAGATTTTTCCCTTTCAGTACTTTTTTTTTATAATTTATTTATTTTTTATTTTACTTTACAATTCTGTATTGGTTTTGCCATGCATTGACATGAATCCACCATGGGTGTACATGAACCTGCCACTCCGTTCTGGCCTGCAGAGTTTCTGCTGAAAGATCAGCTGTTAAGTGCATGGGGTTTCCCTTGTATGTTACTTGTTGGTTCTCCCTTGCTGCTTTTAATAATCTTTCTTTGTGTTTAGTCTTTGTTAGTTTGATTAGTATGTGTCTTGGGGTGTTTCTCCTTGGGTTTGTCCTGTATGAGACTCTTCGTGCCTCTTGGACTTGATTGACTATTTCCTTTTCCATGTTAGGGATATTTTCAACTATAATCTCTTCAAAAGTTTTCTCAGACCCTTTCTTCTCTTCTTTTCCTGGGACCCCTATAATTCGAATGTTGGCATGTTTGATATACTCCCAGAGGTCTCTGAGACTATCCTCAGTTCTTTTCATTCTTTCTACTTTATTCTGCTCTTCAGAAGTTAATTCCACCATTTTATCTTCCAGCTCACTGATTTGTTCTTCTGCTTCAGATATTCTTCTATTGATTCCTTCTAGAGTATTTTTAATTTCAGTGATTATGTTGTTTTTCTCTGTATGTTTATTCTTTAATTCTTCTAGATGTTTGTTAATTGATTCTTGCTTTTTCTCCATTTTTCTCTCAAGGTTTTTGATCATCTTTACTATCATTATTCTGAATTATTTTCATATAGTCTGCTTATTTCCTCTTCATTCATTTGGAATTCTGTGTTTCTAGTTTGTTCCTTCATTTGTGTAGTATTTCTCAGTCTTTTCATTATTTGTTTTTTAACTTATTGTGTTTGAGGTCTCCTTTTCCCAGGCTTCAAGGAAAGTTGAATTCTTTCCTTGAAGAAGGTTGAGTTCTTTCTTCCTTTTGGTTTCTACTCTCCTAAGGTTAACACAGTGGTTTGTGTGAGCGTTTTATAGGGTGAGATTTGTGTTGAGTTTTTGTTTGTTTGTTTGCTTTTCCTCTGATGGGCAAACCTGAGTGAGGCGGTAATCCTGTCTGCTGATGACTTGGTTTGTCTTTGTATTTTGGTTTTGTTGTTGTTTAGGTGAGGCATCCTGCACAGGATGCTACTGGTGGTTGGATGATGCCAGGTTTTGTATTCGAGTGGTTTCCTTCGTGGGAGCTCTCACTATCTGATTCTCCCCAGGGCTAGTTCTCTGGTGGTCTTGGATCTTGGAATCAGTGCTCCTACTCCAAAGGCTCAGGCTTGACCTCTGATCAGGAACAAAGATTCCGCAAGTGGTTTGTTAGGGTATTAAGTGAGATTAAAACAAATACCCAAAAATGAGAAGCCAAAGATGAACCCCAGACAAATGGCGGTTACAAAATCAGGCAAATGTAATTAAAATAATGGAATATACACATATACATATACACCAATGAGCAAAGTCAAAATAGTCCAACAAAAATAAAGCACTGTAGGTAGACCAGGCAAAGAAATAAAAAATTATATTTACCAGTTAAGAACAAAACTAACTAAAGCACAAACTGGAAAAGAAAACTAAACAAGGTGCCAAGTGGGGAATAAAACAATGAAAACAATCTAACAAATATGTTGAGAGGAAAGAAAAGAAAGAAAGAATAGATATCCAAAGTTAAATAGAGGTAGATAAAGAAGGTTTATATACATTAAAGATTAGCTGCAAGGGGAAAAGCAAACAAAGGAATAAATGTAGAAAAAAATAGGTTAAAAACATTAAAGTTATAAAGAGAAAAGAAGAAAAAAGGGAAGAGCAAAGAAAAAAGGGGTAAAAAAAGAAAACTCCACAGAACTGCAAAGTGCAACATAGAGACAGAGGTTTATAACAACAATAAAGAGTGTGACTGAATGTACACAGATAGATATACACCCACCCATAATCAAAATCAAAATAGTCCAACAAAAATAAAGTACAATAGATTGACCCAGTGAACAAAGGAAACCAAAAATTATATCTACAAGAACAAAACTAACTAAAGCACAAACAGGAAAACAAAACTAAAGCAAGGTTCCAATTGGAGAATAAAGCAATGGAAATAAAACTAATAAATATATTGAGAGAAAAGGAGAGGAAAAAAGAAAGAATAGATATGCAAAGTTAAATATAGGTAGATAAAGAAGATTTATATATGTTAAAGATTAACTGCAAGGGGAAAACAACAGTAGGAAAAGAAAACAAAGGAATAAATGTAGAAAAAATAATAGTAGGTTTAAAAAATTAAAAAAAGAAAAAGAAAAAAAGGGAAAACTCCACAGAACTGCAAAAGTCCAACATAGAGGCAGAGGTTTATAAGAAGTGTAAAAATTGGGACTAAGCAAAAATGAAGGAAGCTCAAAAGCTTAATTGGATTTCTTAGTGCCAATAAAGTTGACAACTACAACAGAGGGGGTGGGGAAAGGGGGATAAATCCAAAAGAATCTACAGAATAAGACAAAAAATAAGAATAATAAATGTTTTTCTTGAGTCAGTGCAGTCAGAGTCCTTTCCCTCACTGGGAGTCACAGTCCAGCTAACCTCCCTAGGATGCCCTCCAACACTGTGCTGGCCTCTGGACCTGCTGTGGGGGCAAGTCAGATTCTAATCTGGTCTGACTCCTGAGTTTTCTTGCCGCCAATGTCCGCAGCTATCAGAACTAGCGCGTTTTATTTTGTGGGAGCTCTCAATGTCCTTTTATATATTCCATAGACACAGTCTGCATCTTGTAGAGCCGGTGGGAAGGTTTGGGTCTTCTTCCTTAGCCACACTGACCCTGGGTTTCAATTGTGGTTTTATGTCCACCTCTGCATGTGGGTCAGCCACTGGGGTTTGCTCCTCAGGCTGCCCTGGAGGACTTGGGTTTGCTCCTGTGAGGGCCAGGCGAGGAGGTGGTGCAGCTGCTTGGGTCGCAGGGGTTCTGGCAGCACCAGGTACTCAGGGGAATTGGAGGCTAAGGCAGCAGAAAATATAGTGCTCTAGAAGAGTATGACGACCAGAATTGGTCAATACATTCCAGTATTCTTGCCTGGAGAGCCCAAGAGTTGGACATGACCTAAGTGACCCTGTGCACATATATGCAAGACTTTTTTTGTTTGTTTTTTTTTTTCCATGTGGCAGCTCTGCCCCAGTGAGAGTTGAGAGTAAAGATGGCACAGCTGCTTGACTTGTGGGGACTCTGGCAGCGCCGAGTGTGCAGGAACACAGACTGACTCCGCCACAGGAGTTATGGCCCTATCAGAGTCTTTTCTCGAGCCTCTTGTAGCTGGTGATCAGAAGGCCTCTTTGACCAATCTTTCTCCATAGCTCTGCCCATTCAGGCACTTAGAGGGCTCCCTTGCATGAGGTCCTTCTCTGTTGTTCGACACATCAGGCACATAGAGGGGCCCTCCAGGCTGGGGTCCTATTTTGTAGATCAGTGCTTCAGGCACTTTAAGGGGCACCCTGGGGGGTGGGGTCCTACTCTGTAGTTCAGTGCATCACGTGTTTGATGGGCCAGCCTCTCTATTCAGCTGCCGATGCTGGCGTGTGGGGAGAGAGAGTCTATGGTGATGGCTCCACCCCTTACATGTGACTCAGCAGTATTGCCTTGCTTTCATGTCTGCTTGGCTTTCCTCCACTGGCATTTCCCACCATGATCTCCTCCCTCACATCCCCTCAATCTGTCTCTCTGCAGTCAACAGCAGCCCTCACCCTGGGATTGCTCCACAATCCCTTAACTCCAGCTCCCAGCTGCTGCGCCTTCCAGGGGACCTGCGTCCCTGTCTGCAGTATGTATGGTCGTGGCAAGGACTGTCTGATTCTCATTCCATTTAGGCTGCCACAAATCAGTTTTTTCACTCTCAGTCTTAAATGTTTCTCCTCTAACTCAGACAATTGCCCCTTTGTGGGGATCAGACCCCTGCTTCAGTTCCCCACCCACCGAGGGCAGGTCCAATCCTACTAACACTCCTGTTTTTCCCCATAGCTCCTCTGTTCTACCGAGTTTGGCGTGGTTCTATATATTCTTTTCCACTGGTCAGGTACTCCTGTCCACTCTCAGCTGGTGTTCTGCATGCACTTCTTTGTCTGAAGGTGTATACATCAGGAGATGTATCCATGGAGAGAGATGTACTCCACATCCGCCTACTCCTCCAACATCTTTGTATCTTTGCAAATCCAGTTTTAAAAGTGAGAATCATCTTTTTAAACGCATAGAATCAACTACTTTAAAGGTTTAGTAATAGTAAGTGCATTATTGGGATGAAGATAATTAAATTATGAGTCAATAAGCTTTTCCTTATTTTTCATTTTCTAACAGCCTCATTTATTGGGTACAAGTTTTATATCAAAGTTTAAAATTCTACAGATTTGCAAAATAGAAGAAAGAAAAATGACTCTGCTCTATCACTTTAAAACCTGTTCAGTTCTGTTCATTTCAGTTCAGTCGCTCAGTCGTATCCGACTCTGCGACCTCATGAATAGCAGCATGCCAGGCCTCCCTGTCCATCACCAACTCCCGGAGTTCACTCAAACTCATGTCCATCGAGTCGGTGATGCCATCCAGCCACCTCATCCTCTGTCATCCCCTTCTCCTCCTGCCCCCAATCCCTCCCAGCATCAGAGTCTTTTCCAATGAGTCAACTCTTCACATCAGGTGGCCAAAGTACTGGAGTTTCAGCTTTAGCATCAGTCCTTCCAAAGAACACCCAGGACTGTAAAAAACTGTTAGTAGACTTTACTACAACCCAACAGAATATAGATCTCTTGGAAGCAAGATGGCATCTATTGATTATGTCTTTTTCCTGAATATCTGTCTTTGGGCACATGGGTGATGCTTACTAACTTGTTCTTGCTTTAATTTGAAAACCTATATTTCTTAAAAAATTGGCAGAGTTGAAAATACCAAGACATTCCTGGATTTGTTTTTAGTGACTGAAGGACAGTATTTTTTTTTAATCCTTGGCCTGTGTTGGGGAGAAGCTGTGAGTGTCATTTTGGGATACTCTCTTGGTTGGCTGAACTTGTTTGATTTGCTTTATGAAGCTGACCTGCTGTCTTTTTGTTGTATAAATAGCAGAAAGCGCCTGCCTTTAGTTTATATTGTCTGTCCAAATCACAAAAGAATGGAGTGATTATCTGAATGCAAGTACTGAATCATTCCTTTTTTTTTTGCTCACAAGAAAAATTGATATCCTATTATTCTGGGCACTGTTCATCAGGTAATCCTGAATCATTTAGGTGAGACTTATCCTCACCCCCACTATAAAATTAGAGAAACTCAAGACACACTGGTTCAGATTTCACTTTTCCATCTCTGAAGGTATCATTCAGAATGCTGAATAAATAACTTTATCCTAACTAATCCAGTTTAAAAGTAAAGTCATCCAATAATTCAGTTATTCCTAGGTTTTAAAATGATCACTGATCAATAAATAATCAAAAGCTCTGAGGGCACTTGACATGGGACTAACAGCTTTTTACTTTGTCAAGTAAAGACACAGAAATCCTACAATGTATATACCATTTATGAACGTATTTCATAAGGAAAGGCTTGTTGTTGTTCCATCCCTCAGTCATGCCTGACTCTTTGAAACCCCATAGACTGAAGCATGAAAGGTTTCCTTATTCTTCACTGTCTCCCAGAATTTACTCAGATTCATGTCCATTGAATTGGTGATGCTACCTAGCCATCTCATCCTCTGCTGCTCTCTTCTTTTGCCTTTAATTTTCAGAAAAGAAGTTTTCTTCATTAGAAAAGATCCTGATACTGGGAAATATTGAAAGCAAAAGAAAGCCTACTTTATATATAAGTCTATATACTTGGAATATAATAGTATTCTTATCCTTTCTTCTCATTGAACTCTGGCTGGTGTCACAGGCCAAATCTGTGCAGTTGTGAGGGGTGCACTGTCCTCTGAACCAAGACTCAGTGGTTTTAGTCACCAGTGACCATGAATTCACTGCGTGACTGAGCCAAGCAATCTTTTAACCTCTCAATGCTTTCATTTCTCCATCTATAGAATGATGCAGTTTGACTAAATGATACTGAAGTTCTCTTTCATATCTCCAATTGCATGATCCTACTATAACATGCAATTTCTGTATATTTAGCCTCAAGTTATCTTGCTTCATTTTCATTCTGTTATTGCTAGATATGTTCATTCTGGAGGAAGATGTCCAATTCTGTTCCTTAATGTTTACCTCCTTTGGAAATTTTCAGCTAGGGCTGTTAGAACAGATCTGCTTTGCATGGAGAAGAGCCAATTCTCTGCCATGAGCAATATTTCTCAGAGTGCACAACATAAAAGACATTATCCCCACCACATTTTTCTACATGGCATTATTTGTACGTGGTTTGGATGAGGAAAGGATAGGAAAAAAAGGGACTGAGAGAAAGAGAGAGGGAAACTCACATCAGAAAAAGATTGAGAGTAAAAATAAGGTTAAAAGAAATTGAGAAAGCTATTGAGACTGGAGAGAGAGCCTTTTTGAAAGAGAGCCTCTTCTCCTTGGAATGGAAAAAAGGTCAAGAATGACATGAATGAGACAGAAGTTCAAAAGGGAGGAGTTATATGCATATGTGAAAACATCTATTTCTGCTTTATTGACTACACCAAAGCCTTTAAGTGTGTTAATCACAACAAACTGTGGAAAATTAGTAAAGAGATGGGAATACCAGACCACCTCACCTGCCTCCTGAGGAACCTGTATGCATGTCAAAAAGCAACAGTTAGAATTGGACATGGAAAAACGGACTGGTTCCAAACTTGGAAAGGAGTACGTCAAGGCTGTATATTGTCACCACGTTTATTTAACTTCTATGCAGCATGCATCATGAAAAATGCTGAGCTGAATGAAACACAAGCTGGAATCAAGATTTCTGGGAGAAATACCAATAACCTCAGATATGCAGATGACACTACCCTTATGGCAGAAAGCGAAGAGGAACTAAAGAGCCTCCTGATGAAAGTGAAAGAGGAGAGTGAAAAAGCTGGCTTAAAACTCAACATTCAAAAAACAGAGATCATGGCATCTGGTCCCATCACTTCATGGGAAATAGATGGGGAAACAATAGAAACAGTGACAGACTTTATTTTCCTCTGCTCCAAAATCACTGCAGATGGTGGCTGCAGCCATGAAATTAAAAGATGCTTGCTCCTTGGAAGGAAAGTTATGATCAACCTAGACACCATATTGAAAAGCAGAGACATTACTTTGCCAACAAAGGTCCATCTAGTTAAGCTATGATTTTCCCAGTAGTCATGTATGGATGTGAGAGTTGAACCATAAAGAAAGCTGAGTGCTGAAGAATTGATGCTTTTGAACTGCAGTGTTGGAGAAGACTCTTGAGAGTCTCTAGGACTGCAAGGAGATCCAACCAGTCCATCCTAAAGGAAATCAGTCCTGAATATTCATTGGAAGGACTAAAGCTGAAGCTGAAGCTCCAATACTTTGGCCACCTGATGTGAAGAGTTGACTCATTTGAAAAGACCCTGATGCTAGGAAAGATTGAAGGCAGGAGGAGAAGTGGATGAGAGGATGAGATGGTTGGATGACATCACTGACTCAATGGACATGAATTTGAGTAAACTCTGGGAGATGATGATGGACAGGGAAGCCTGGCATGCTGCAGTCCATGGGGTTGCAAAGAGTCTGACACGACTGAGTGTCTGAACTGAACTAGTATGTATATGTATAGCTGATTCACTTTGCTGTACAGTAGAAACTAAAACAACATTGCAAAACAACTATACTCCAATAAAAATGAGTTTACAAAAAAATGAGAAGGGGGGGAAGGTTGATGGAGAGATGCAGAGACATTCTAAATACTCTTAATGATTTGGGAAGAACTTCTCCCATAGGCCCTCTAGCGACTCTTAAGACCTGAGACTTTGTAGTTCTTTCTTATCATTATATCTCTTTCCACGTCCTCATTCATCCATCATTGCTTCTTTTAAATGCTGAATTTTTCAAAACATTTTCACTGATCAAATATCTCATTTAATCTTTACCATTATCCAGGGGATTGGACAAAGCTGGTATTATTTGTGCTCATTATCAGAGGAGAAAAGCCTAAGGGCATGCACTTTGTGACTCAAACCTCAATGTTTATTACTCATAAGAATCACCTAAAGTATCTATTAAAATATTTTTTTCCTAATGCTCACTCCCAGTGATATCCAGGCCACCCCCTTTCAGTAACACCCAGAAAAAATATGTTTCCAGTAATTAACTGCAGATAATTTTGGCACATTCATACATTGACATACACTCTGGGAAATCCTGGAGTAGATTCAAGTTTGTGACTAGTCATCTGAACTCTTTTCACTGTCGCTTACCAGCAGGATAACCAAAAGTGTTTATCTTTCAGAAAAGTGCTAGGCTGTAGTGCCTTCAGGGAAAATTTTGGTTTTAATTCAGCGTAATCTACTTTTTTTTTTTTTTTTGCTTATGCTACTTTAGGATAACAGGAAATTTGACTTGGCCAAGACAAATATTAGTGGAAACATTGAGATCTCCCTAGTCACATAGACTCAAATTTCAGCTTTTTTGGATCATCTCTTTAAAAGGAGATACTCTTAACTCTCAATTCATTGTAAGATCTTATTGCTTTTGATTCTACTATTCATTTCCCTTCTTTTTCATTGACACCAAGAGACTATGAGCCTCTGCTGAATAGGCTGCTCAAGAAAATTAGCCTCCTTGAATAATGGTTTGATTACAGAAACAGATACAGTAATCCTATCGAAGTTTCAAGTGGGGTCAGGATGTGTTTGATAATCCATAGAGCCAGAGGAGTTTGAGATAGTAGGGAGGATGAAATGACTAGCATTGGAGCATGAGGAGAAATGGAGAAGCTGTGAGGTTATGAATCTGGCCTAATCTTACAGGAAAAATTCTAGCATTAGAAAACGACAAACTGAAATCTGTAAACTGGTCATTATCATGCTGTTACTTTATAATCAGGATAGGAAGACATCAACAGCCTCTGCTCCAGAGTTTCACAAACTAGAAACGTCTAATATCCAACAAGCAGACGTGTTGTTTGGCTGCATGCACGTGTGCTAAATTGCTTCAGTCATGTCCGAATCTTTGTGACATTATGGACTGTAGCCCGCCAGGCTCCTCTGTTCATGGAAAGCAAGAATACTGGAGTGGGTTGCCATTCCCTCCTTCAGGGGATCTTCCCAACCCAGGGAGCGAACCCGCTTCTCTTATGTCTGTGTTCTCTACCACTAGCGCCACTTGGGAAGTCCGTTTTGTGACTACAGGATACTGTTTAAAAATCAACAAGTTTTACAAAACAACAAAGAAAGAAAGAGAAAGTCTTATTTTCAGCTCTTTTGGCAACTCTGGGTCTCACATTTCCTCACAGCAGCATTTGGCTAAACCAGAGTCACAAGTGCCTCCTTTAAGTTGGAAGATGGTCTCATTCCTACATACCTACATGTGCTTACACCCTGAGCCTCTCGTCTACTGCTCTGCCAAACTCCTATGGGCACCAGGTTAATCCCTTCACTTATTTCCTGAACCTGTAGGATTTCATCTAAGTGCTAGATGTGCAAAGTTATCACTGTGTGTATGGCTGTTCAATGGATTTCTTCTGGGACAATTTTCTACAACTAACTAGACTTGCCAATTCAGCCTCAGAATTTTAAAGACATTCCGGTCATCATTTTTAAATTTTTCAGTAAGGAATAATGCTTTTATTACTATATGCTGTAAATAATTAACCTAATGCTGATTACTATCCATGTTTCGTAGTGTTCAGAAAGCATAAAACTTAGAATATAATTTAAAGAATTTAGAAACCACAAATCATAGAATGTGATTAAAACGCTACTTTATTTTATTTCCCATCCCATTTTTACAACTTATTTGATGAACATAAAATTCCTACCCTTGATAAAAATATTGAAGGCCCATGATTTTTTGCAAGTATACGGCTGACATCAAAACCTGCTAGGAATATTATAGGAGAGGAATACTGTACCAGTTTCATTATTTAAAAAAAAATATTTTAAAATCCAGTAAAATATTTAAAAGAGTCCTTAACTGTCCCTAATTTGGGATTTTATTAACAATATGAAATTGGTTTAATACTAGGACATCAAGCAACATAATTTACTGCAATGATAGTGTGTAAAAAAAATATGATCATCTGAACATGTGCAGGAAAAGCACTTTTAAGAATTTAATATTCATTGTTTATTTAAAAAAAATTTAGGAAACAAGACTGTAGGGGATTTTCTCAATCTGATATGGTAGCTTCAAAAACTACAATTACCATGCGTAAGGGAGAAATGTTAGCTTTCCCTTTGAGAATGAGAATGAAACAATCTTGTTCAGCAATGCTACTTTTATGAATGTTGTACTAAATATGCTAGCTTGTGCAGTAAAATAAGAAAAATAAAAATCAGTAATTAGAAAAATAAAGGCAGCTATTATGTGTGTGTTTATATATATATATATATACACATATATATTTGAATCACTTTGCTGTACACTTGAAACTAATTGAATTGAACTGAAAGTCACTCAGTTGTGTCTGAGTCTTTGCGACTCCTTGGAATTTTCCAGGCCAGAATACTGGAGTGGGTAGCCTTTCCCTTCTCTAGGGAATTTTCCCAACCCAGGGATAGAACCCAAGTCTTCCGCATTGCAGGCAGATTCTTTACCAGCTGAGCCACAAGGGAAACCCATTGAAATTAATACAACATTGTAAATTAATTATATTTTAATTTAAATAAATAAATGAAAGACTATCCTTTGTAAGTCATTCTTTCAAGTAAAAATGGTGATCTGTAGAAAAAAACATAAAGTTCAGTTTGTAACTCAAATTGCATAAGTGCTTTTCCTCAAGACACCATTTTCCTTGGTATTCTGCTGAAGAGTTTTATGAATACTTCTCATTTTGTCACAAATAATGATAAAAAGATGTGTATTTAAATAATAATTAATAACTTTTACTGTTCATTAAAGAGATTCTTAAGTGAGAAAAAAGAAAGAAAGAAAACCTTAAGAAATACCAAGAAAAAAGCTATGGAGAGAAATGTCAGCAACCTTTTGAAGCATTTTGTGACAAGCACAACCTTGTTTTAGCAAATAAATCTCTGTTGTCATTAATCATACACTATTTGTGGGTTCTCCATTTCCCCTGAAACTCTGGAACACATCCCTTTATGAATAGGGAAGATACTGGATACTTGCAGTTCTAATTTAGCTGTTATTGATTTCCTCTTGGTCTCATTCTGTTACACTCTTAGTGCAGGTTGTCATTCACCTTTACTTATTTAGGGTCAGAGCCTTCCAAGCAAGACTTGCCTTTGCTCAGGTTTGTCCTCTTGCATTGAAGTAGCTTTTTGTAAAATGTATCTACCTGGAATTATTGGGTTGGCCAAAAAACTCATTTGGGTTTTTCCTATGATATCTTACAGAAAACCCTGGAGGAATTTTTGGCCAACCCACTATTTAGTAGTCAGAGGCATTCATCATATTTAATTTAATATGAGTTGATTTGTAAATCTACCCCACTAGACTGAAGGCTGACTTGACCCACATGTCAGTGCACCTCAAAATCTCTGGTCTCCCCTGGTCCTCTTTGTGAGGCTAGACCTGTGCTTCTGAAATCTAGATTGAAGCTTGCTGTATATGCTTCTCGGTGATTCAAACAGGCTGTCATGAGATGAAACAATGTTTAATCCTCTTTAGAACTTAATTTCATTCAAATTGAACTTTCTCTTGTATCCATCTAATTCAGTGTAAGAGAAGTACTTTAAAAAATTTAACCATTTTTAAAAACTGATAAAACATTTATTAAAAGTACTTATGAGCAAAGCCATGTGCTTTGTTTTCTATAAAATCATTTCAGCATGGTACCACATCTGACTATATAATTTAACAACAATAATGCCATATTTGCTTATTAATTAAGATTTTACAAAGTACTTTTTATATACGTTAATTCTATAAAACCCTAAAAGGCAGGCAAAATGATAGATGTTATTTTCAATTTATAAATAGAATTTTAAATACTTAAGAGTTTTGTTGTTGTTTGTTGTTGTTTAGTCACTAAGTCGTGTCTGACTCTTTGGGAGCCCACCAGGCTTTTCTGTGCATGGGATTTCCCAGGCAAGAATACTGGAGTGAGTTGCCATTTCCTTCTCCATGGGATCTTCCTGACCCAGGAATCAAACTGGTGTCTCCTGCGTTGTAGGCAGATTCTTTACCCCTGCATCACTGGGGAAGCCCCTAGGCATCTTTGTACTTGAAAGTAATCCAGCAAATTTTGAGTAGTTTGGTAGCCAGCCTCCATGATGGCCTCCAATAATCCTTCCCTCTTCTATTCAAGTACTTGGATGGCCCATTCTCACACTTACTGAAGATTGAATTGTGTGGCTCTTGGAAGTCAGTGGCAATGTTGTGTAATTTGCAGGACAAGGAAGTAAAAGACGGATGACTTCTGCCAAGGTCTCTCAGATTGCTCTCTCAGGGAGAAGCCAGCCATCATGTTATGTTGTGGGAACAGTCAGGCAGAAATTCCCAGTAGAGAAAACCTGACCTTCCACTGACAGCCAGCACCAGGTCGTCAGCAAGGAGAGTGAGCCACCATGTAAATGGATCTTCCAGATCCGTCAAGCCTTGAGCTGATGGCAGAAACTGTGAAGACAGTAAATAATTGTTGTTTAAGAGTTGTGCTTAGGAATAATTTGTTGCACAGCAATGAATAGCTAATTCAAGTGTTATCCAATAAAATTTGTAATACATTCAAGCTTTTGACATAAATTTAATTGATATTTACATGAACAGAATGAACACCCTGTATCAAGTGAATTTTTCCCAATTAGCAAGGTATATTCTTTTCTCTTAAGTTACATCCACAGTAAATGTTTGATTAATATTGGCTGAATTTATTTATATGATTCATTATTTACTTGCTTCATAAAGCCAAAACATGTTTAGGATTATATGCCTGGACATATATTTATGATATGCCTTAATGAATTAAATTCATTAAGTCAGAGCTTTAATTTACCATTGAATAAATGGTACAGATAAAATGATGCTTTATTACCATTTTACAATACTATATTACTACTAACAAAAATAATAGTAGTAAATATTATAAATATATAGTTTTTTCTATTCTTCCAACATAGATAATTAAAAAGTTATGCATTGTAATTATGGAAGTTATCATGTTTTTTCATGGCAGATATATTTTACTAATTAATTTGGTTTATAGTTATCATTGTGTTTCCTGAGGTACTTATATGAAAATTCATTTATTAATGAACTGCATTTTACTAACTGAATATTAGTAAAAAAATTACTGATTTTTTTTTTCATCTAGAGAAACAAAAAAGTGAAATTTTAAGGTGAAATTCTTTTAACTTTCATTCGCATATGGGAAATTAAGTTAAAGAGACAAATGATATTAAAGAAATAAATTTGAAAAAGATTAAGTTAGTTTCAGATATTGTTTCCTCAGATTAAACAGTGTATCATTCCAACTCCTTTCTCTTCTCCTCCAGGAATTCAGTTTACCTCTCTACTCACGTTAGTTTCTGTTCTTTGATAATTTTGCTCCTAATTGTTTAGACTGCAGAGATGGAAATTGAATTCATGTTGTAATAAGAATCTAACCACTCTTAAGCAAAATAACGATAGTTACTACGTAGTTGTATATAATGATCTCACCATACAGTTTTATTTGCAAGTATAATTTTAAGATAAAATATCATACTAATTATTCACTTCTTGCTTGAGATTTCCTTTGCCTTTACACCTTTTCTTGATGTATTTATTCTGTACTGTTTTACTAAATTTGTACATTTTTTGCTTTTGTTGTTTTGTTGTTCACTTTATATTTATTCCTACTAAACTTTGTCCTATAAATGAATAATAATTTATCTAGTTATTTTTCAGTGTATATTTCCTATTATCCAAGATCTTAAAAATGTAGCTCAACACACTGGAATGGCTTTGAAACATGTATACTATCATGTAAGAAACGAAGTGCCAGTCTATGTTCGATACAGGATACAGGATGCTTGGGGCTGGTGCATGGGGATGATCCAGAGAGATGATATGGGGTGGGAGGTGGGAGGGGGATTCAGGATTGGGAGCTTGTATACACCCGTGGTGGATTCATGTCAATGTATGGCAAAACCAATACAGTATTGTAAAGTAAAATAAAGTAAAAATAAAATTAAATAAATAAATAAATAAATAAAACCCTGATTTTGATTATGATAGGCTGTATGGCTCCTTTTTTATATACAGTTGATCTTTAAACAACAAAGGTTTGAATTATGCAGGTTCACTTATATGTGGATTTTTTAAAATAATAAATACAATAGTCCTACAAGGCTTCTCATGTGGCGCTAGTGGTAAAGAATCTGCCTGCTAGTGCAGGAGGAGACTTAAGAGATGTGGGTTCGATCCTTGGGTTGGGAAGATTACTTGGAAGAGGGCATGGCAACCCACTCCAGTATTCTTCCCTGAAGAATCCCATGGAGCCTGGCGCGCTATAGGTTTAGATACAAATGAAGAGTTAGATACAAATGAAGCAACTTAGCACGCACCCTTGCATAGTCCCACACAACTGGAGTTCAGTTGAACTGGTGGATGCAGAATCTCAAATACAGAGGTTAAGGAGGAACTTCAGATCAGGAGGGAAGACTATAAATTATGTGCAGACAGTAATTTATAGGACCAAACAAGGGATCAGGACCCCTAACCCCCTCATTGTTTAAGGATCACCTGTACAGCATTTTCTCCACATAGGCTTTCAGGACGTTAATGAATTGTTGATCACCTATTCAGTCCTTCGTTTATACCTATATTATCAGTAATGAGCTTTGGGCTCTTTTGATCTTGATTCTTAAAGAAAGATGGGAATAATACATGATGGCATGAGGTGAAAAAAAAAAAAAGAAGGATAAAAATGGAGTCAAGGTTGACTTTCTGTCATATGGAAAAGCTAAAATTTAGTACATTCAAAATAATTTAAGACTTAGCTAGTGGCTTTTAAAAACTTTCACCTAGAGCAGTATTTCCAGGTACTTGAGATAATTTTAGGCATCAGCGGAATTGATTGACAACATTAACTCAAATCTCTATGATACTTATAGTTATCTAGGTGTTTGTTTGGTGTTATGTCTTTACTGTCTTGTAACATTCATAAATTTCACTTTTCAATATAAGGAGAGCAGGACTCAAGCATAGAAACATCATAGCCAATGGAATCTTTATGGAATATGACTTTTGCCATACTATTTATTTTTATAGTTAAGTTTTAAATGATTTGATTTTAAAGAAAAAGAGTAAAGAAGTAATAGTAGATAAAGAATATGAATAAGCTCATAAAGGTGGTACAGGAGTGAATGAAATTTTGGACACGCTTTCCAAGAGATTAAAACTTAGAGAATTGTAAAGTAAAATAAATAAATAAATTAAAAATAAAATTAAAAAAAGGAAATTCAAAAACATGTACACCTGTGGTGGATTCATGCCAATCTATGCCAAAACCAATACAGAATTGTAAAGTAAAAATTAAAAATAAATAAATAAATTTTTTAAAAAAATAAAAAAAAATAAAAGATAGAAGGGGCACATGCTCTTTGCCAATAAATAAATAAATAAATAAATAAAATTAAAAAAAAAAAAAAAAAAACTTAGGAGACTGCTACAGCCAAATACGGCATTTCCTTTTGTCAGTTTCTTTTTCTCACTAGAAACCTGCTAAAATGGACAAGAGGTTTGAAGATACTTTGATAGTTGGTAAGTGACTCTTCTGAATTTAGCAAACACATTTCACTTCAGCCTTTATCACCCATGAGAATAAGAGGTGTCATACTTCCCAACGTTACAGAAGTCTCACTGGAAATAATAAAAAAGCCAAGAGCAGAGAAAATGCCCCACAGATTTTTCCCAGATTTTAAAGTGACCCTACATTAGAAAAAACTCATAAATCGCAGTTTATGAACCACAAATTCAACACTGTTGAATTCACACAAAAAAGCAGAGGCATGTTTATAAATAGTAATAAAGCATAAAGGAATAATGATTTCCCAATAAATTTAAACCCAGAAATTTTATTTCAATATGAAGTTTCAATAGTAGATCATATGTTCAATATAAATACAACCCAAGTTTTACTTTCTGTTTTAGCTAATGGGAATCTATTTAAAGAGATAAATTAATTATAATAGTCTGAAGATTCTGGCTAGTCAGGTAAAACTTAAATTTAGCATATAAAAAACAGCTAATAAGCACCTATTGTCAAGTACGAGTAGCAGGAGATACACAGATAAATGTTATCTATTAGAATTGTTTGAAAATTGTTTTTTCTAGTATATTTCACATAATAATTCTAAACTAATAAAAAAAGTTTAGTTATACAGAGCACTATATTTCTTAAGCATGTTGGATAAAAGAAACTATATATTTATAATAATGCAACAATACATCTATTGGTTTTCTTTTATTAATATTGCTGTTAGGAAAGTAAAATTTAATTGTTCTGGCATGAATTCATCTTTAAAACTGGAAAAAAATCAGTTTACAATAAATTCAACTGAATCTAATGGTAACTTTTGTGCTTAGAAAACACTTAATACTGGTGATATCTCAAATCTAAATAATTATCACTGCTGCATTGAAGCGCTTGCTCTATAGCTCCAAAGTCTATTCGTTCTGATTATCCATCCTGCCATATTTGGGAAGCAAACAATTTATAGCCAATTCTGGATTGATTTACTATAGAACAAATTTACAATATCTTCTGCCATAAACACATAATTGTGACTCAGCAAATCTGATTCTGAGTCTAGTAAACAGCACTTAATAAAATAAGAATAATTTTATATAACAAAGATGGCTCCTGGATATATCCACCTTTAATATAAAAACATGCTCAGACTAAAGACTTACTTGCTGCTCTGGGAAAAAGTCCATTGCCCATTTCCTCAAATACTTGGTGGAGAAAAGATTAAGTTTTCATGTTCATCTTTATTTCCACCTTCCTGCATCCGTTGAATCTTGTACTCTATTTGGTTGCTTGTGACATTTTCTTCATCTTTGTACTGGCAACAACCAAAATATAATTCCCCATGCTTTCCTGCATGCCCAGAAAGATCCGCTTAACTAGAGTCTTGCTGGATATTTGCAGACTTCATGGGGAATGCACGCCTGCATGCTGCATGCATAGGTGACTATGCAGAGGGGGGCTTTACAACAGAGAGGTGCAAAGTTAAGGATAAGTTTTAAATACTTCCATTCTTAAAAGGTTTTAGATGCTTCACCTTCTTTCTTGGCCTATTCTCTCTTCTCTTCCTCTACATCTTCTGCTCTCTTACCCTCGAGAATTAAAAAGAACAAATCATTTCTGCTTTCTTGGGAAGAGCAATTAAGTTCTCCTTACAGTTCTTTCAGTTTTGGGAATCCTTCTGAATTTCCAAAATCACTTGTTACAAGTAGTCAGGTGAATATTTGTTCCTGTGCTAAGTCGCTTCAGTTGTGTCTGACTCTTTGCGACCCTATGGACACATAGCCTGCCAGGCTTCTCTGTCCAAGGGATTCTCCAGGCAAGAATACTGGAGTGGGTTGCCATTTCCTCCTCCAGGGGACCTTCTCAACCCAGAGATCGAACCCACCTCTCTTATGTCTCTTGCATTGGCAGGTGGGTTCCTTACTACTGGTATCACCTGGCAAGCCCAAATAAGATAGAAAAACTTTTCCATCCCAGTCTTCATCTTGGCATTTGGGAAAGGAATTTGGAGAGGTTCATTCTTCTTGTTAAATTTTAATGATATTATACAAAAGGGTACCACTTTTAAATAATAAGGCGAATGTGAGTCAATTGAGAAATAAGAACATATACTTCTTGCTCTCCTTCTTTTTAAGTATGGATGTCCTAATTTCTTCCATTGTCAGCAAAGCAGATACTTCCCAACCAAGCTTTGAAAACATATTCTGTAAACGTGTCTGTTGCCCACTATTAAATAACAAAAATCTGTTGCAGTGTTCTTATAAGTGCTCTCTCTTTCCAAAGGGTGCATCTGTCCCACAACATGCAGAGTTATTTTTAAATGTGTTAGATTTAATTAGCCCGCCACAAGGGACTCTTTTGATGGCATCCTGAAGGAGTGTTCAAAATATTTTTAATTTGGAAAAATATACCATATAAAAGCTAGAAAGCTAGTCTCCAAAACAAGAAAGTAGACACCATGACCTCTCTGTTCTTATATGAATACATGATGGGTATCTACTGGGTATGTGGTTCCATCGGAGCAAACTGAGCAGTTTTTCCATCTCCAGTGTGGAAAACTGTGGAGAAGCAGATTCACAGAAGGAAAGATATGCTTTTGTTTTAGCACTTGGAACCGGTACATATTGGAAACAAAGGGCTGTAAATCTCCTGCTCTGTTAAGTCTTTGCTTATTTGTTTCTGATTAAAAGTAAGTCAGGAGTGTTTAAAGACTGTCCTTCACTATTTGCAGGAAATGAATAAGACAAGGTATCAAATTCTGGCTCAGCTTGTAATCCTATAGAAAGCCATTAGTCAAATGAACAAGATTATACTCTTATTGATACACCACGGTCCACAAAGTAGTGGTCCTCCAATATTGTGAAAGTAAATCCTTCATTTACATGAAAATTGCGAACTGCCTTCCCAATAAGATAATAAATGGCACCTACTAGTTGAGAAAACTATCTACCAGTGCTTCCCTGGTAGCTCAGAGGTTAAAGCGTCTGCCTGCAATGCGGGAGACCTGGGTTCGATCCCTGGGTTGGGAAGATCCCCTGGAGAAGGAAATGGCAACCCACCCCAGTATTCTTGCCTGGAGAATCCCATGGATGGGAGAGCCTGGTGGGCTACAGTCCATGGGGTCGCAAAGAGTCGGACACGATTGAGCGACTTCACTCACTCACTCAGCTGAGAAACCAGAATGCTGCTAAATATTAGCATGCGTGTGTCTGACTCTTTGCAACCCCATGTATGTGTGCTAAGTTTGCAACCACAAACATAACATTGCAGTTCTAAGACTAGCCAAAGTAGAGGAAAAGAACATGAAAGGTGGGAGTAGAATATCTAAATATAAACTAGGCTCTAACACCTTCTACTCTGAGTCTTGACCAGTCACAGTCAGACCTCGATTTCTTCATCTATAAAATGGAGATAATAGTAGTGTCTCTACTGTTCTATGAAATTGTTAAAATCAAGTGATATGAAAGCAATTATTATTACACATGCTTAGTTCTTGGAATGTCTATTATTTAAAGTTGTTTTTCTATTCCAATCATTCTTTTTAGGGCAAGAAAAGATCGTCTTTGAAAAATCAAACAGCTTTGATTTTTCTGAAGATAGAAATAAACTTTTGTCCTCTTATTTTCGATTATGTTATAACTGAAATTACCATCTCTCAACAGATACAAATTAAAAAGCATTTAAAATCAGCTAGAGAGTTTTTCTTTACATTTAGAGAAGACAAAAGTAAGAGTTAATGAAATAATAAATATGACATTTCAAATTCAGGCAAATATCATTTTCTAGCTTCAAATGCAATACTGTAGACTTTTGACAAACTCAGCTGTCACTAATCGAAAGTAGACACATACCCAGACCTACACATACACACTGTTGAGAAGTTGTATAGCTTATTGTATATGAGTTCTATTCATTCATATCAGTATTAGTTTTACCTATGTAAAATATTTCATCATTTGCTCTTCTATGTTAAAAAAGAACATTCTAACACAAAGTAATCCAAATATCTATTTCAAATTTTGTCTTTCACATTTTCTCTATTTCCAGGTAGACTAACACCTGAAGGGAAACATATTTTGACCAGGTAACATTTTCAGATTGCATATAGAGGTAGTCATTTTGGCCCTTGTAATACAGAAATCATTTGGGGACTTAGATTTCTCCCAGGTGATGAGTTGATAACTCCATGAAGCCTTTGTATATAACTGCTGAAGTACAAGCCTCCTTCTTGGTATGTAGAAATGCAACTTATATTTTATTATTTGCTATAATGGATATTTGCATTGTAATTTAATCTTAAAAGTAATACAATTTTGTAGCTGAAGAAACTCTATTCAGCAGACACTTTTCATAGAGAGGAAACCAAGACCCAAAGAGGTGAAGTGGCTCACGCAGTGACATCGTTAGCTGATGTCACAACGGCAAAGTCTCTGTGTCCTTCTACTTCCCACTTCTTGTAAGTCACTCTTCTGAACGAATGTCACCTGCTGGAGGAGAATATCTAGCGAGACCTTCCCTGTTCCTGAGGAAATGCCAGGAGGGCCTGTATCAAGGACCCAGGATTTCAAGTGGTGACAGTCTAAGCTCAGAGGAAAGCTGGGGGTGCCAGTAGAGAGAGAGTGGGACCTTGATCTCCATGGTGATCGCTGCCCCTGAGTGGAGCCCAGAGCGGGGACAGAGAAGCGCTGTTCCTCCCAGGACTGAGGGGGTCTGTGGTTTTTCCCCTTCCTTAGACAAGCCCAAGAGACTTGCTTGTAAAGTTTGGTGGAGGTGACCAGAACCTGCGTGTGAAGCCTGAGCATCAGGTTTCCCTGGATGATTTCCGAATCACAGAATCACAGTTCTTCTCTGGAGTCAGAGCAGAGCACGGCAGGAGGGATCTCGGGACAGTTGTCTTAGAGCCCAGGAATATGGTCAGGTCACTTCTTTCCCTGAATACTCCCATTCTTATAAATATTAAAGTATAACCTTTGCCTTTTTATACCTCAAAGAGCTGACACACCTCAAACCTGGTACAGCATATAAAAATCCCCTTATAATAGAGTCCACAATTATGAAGCCTGATCTTTAAAGAATCACAGTTGTTTTGTGAAGGAAAAATACCTGCAAACTCCCATAATTTCAAACCTGACACCTGGATGAATGGAGAAAATTTGCCTTGGGAGCTTCCATCCGTTTGTCAGCCAAAGCACCTTGGATCTGCGGGTCCGTTTTGCAGATATGATTGTTTTCTGTTTAAGAAACTCACAAGTGCAATGCTGCCGTCCTGTCCTCCCCAGAGGGGCCAGGTGGCTGAGACACCTGTCCACGCCGGAGCCTGCCAGGCCTGGCGCTCCCTCCCTACTCACAGACGGCTGGCCACCTGAGGAGATTCCTCTGTGGGGCAGAGCTCTCGCCCACTTATCTGCATGTTTTTTCCTGTCAGAGATGAGCTTTTCTTCTTAGCTCCCAAATTCATTCCACCTACGAAAGATAAGCATTCTCAAACCTTTTGTGTTCGCCATAGTATTTTTTTAGCCTTAATAGAAAAAAATACTTTAAACTTCAAATCCTTTTTTTTAAGAGTTCCCACTAGTTCTAATGCTTTCATTTAAGATGAAATTTCCCTGTTTTCCTCTCCCCAAAGATTCTTTTAAGTGTGTAATATCCTCAATGCTCCATTTCAGGCCTTATATTGTATAGTCTCTTTTTTACTTGGCACTATTGACGTTCCCCCTCTTTTCGAATATCTTAACTTCTTTTTCTGCCGTGAAACATTTTTTTTCTTTCCTTCTCATGCAAAATTATCTGATTCCTCTTGAAATCTGTTCCACCAGGAGAAGGATTCCGTTTATCCCAGACACATAGAGACATAACCTTACTTTGATTTCCCTGAACTGGCATACAAGAAACTAAACACAGTATTAATTATATAGCACCACTAAAAAATAATGTTATTGATTTATTTCACTATTTTAATGAAGGCTGCACAGGCCTTCATTGCTGTGCGGGCTTTTCTCTAGCTGTGGAGAGCGGGGGCTACTCTTCAGTTGCGGAACACAGGAGCTAGGGTACACAGGCCACAGTAGTTGTGACTCCCAGGTTCTAGAGCACGGGCTCAGTAGCTGTGGCACACGGGCTTAGCTACTCCATGGCATGTGGGATCTTCTTGGACCAAGGATTGAACCTGTGTCTCCTGCATTGGCAGGTGGATTCTTTACCACTGAGCCACCTGGGAAGCTCCAGCAACATTTTTATACAGCACCTTGATGTAACCTTATACCTGTTTCATATATATGTAGCTTGGGTATCAAAATAAAGTCTAAATTCTTCTAGGAAAAACATATTTTTAATTTTGCTTAGCTTCTATTAAAATAAGCAAATGTTTGTTGAGGTAAAAATCTCATTGGCTAGTAGCTTACTTATGCACTTCATATAGAAAATATTGAAATTATCAGACCAATGCAGACAGAAGAAATCATCATGTAATAATTGTTTTCTTTAAATTGAGGGAAAAAATTAACTGTATTTCATTTGGTTGGAAGTAGGCCAAAGTGACCTTTGCTGTGTCAAAGGGCAATGTGTTGATATGACACTGATAATTTAAAGGAATCAGTCCCTTATCTTTCATGAAGGTTCTGTTTTGATGAGAATATAGAAAGTGGTATCATATTTCATTTATTTATTGTTGTTATATTAATATACAAATATATTTTACTTATCCATGTATAAATTTGTAATATACTATATTACATAATTAATATTTTAACATATTTTCATATGTGAGGGAAAATTGAAATTTTCCACTTAAACTTTGCTAATTCTTTGTTACTTCTTTTCAGACAAAGAAGATATAGGGTACAATATTGGGCAAAAATTATGCTATTACTGAAAAGTACTACAAAAAAGGGCCTTATCACTATTTATAACATCCAGATTTATGCATTGCCATCACATATACATATAGGAAGTGGATCTGTATTCAATATAAGCTGTAATACATAGTGAAGAAACATATGCAAGTGATAAATGAAAATTGACAATCACTTTATTTCAATATATAATCTGTAAATGTTTCCAAAAGTCTAAGGAGTGGTATTTATAGGAAGTGGCATTGCATGAAGACAGTATGAAATAGTAGAAGTAATACATTCTAAGTTATTGAAATATAAAACTATCTACTTTACCTACAGTTCCATAAAGCAATTAATCTAATTTATTGAGTTATTACCTAATAATGGTATTTTTGAAGTTTTATAAAGAAACCATTCTGTTTCCTTAAAGAACTTAAAACCTTCTGAAGTTGTCTTTATGGTTAAAACTGGCTAAGAAAAAATATTTTCTCAGATAATTCAAAGGAAAACTTCAGCAGTGTTTCTGCCACAAGTGCATTCCACATACACAAATAGTAGAATTAGAGAAGGAATTTAACTAATTGGTGCCATGATCTTTGAAACTCCCTTAAATTCATACATTTTCTAAGCTGTAAAATGTATGGATTCTATTACATTAGGATATTTTTTAAGTTTTTTCCAGGTTTTAAGTTCTAGAATTTTAAGTTACTGTCATTCAGTGTTTGTGTTGATATAGAAAAAGCAAGATCAGTCTCTAGTAATGGATTTTCAGTGGACTTTAGACGCAGACTTGGTAGGGGAAAAGGTAGATGGGGAAATAGTTTTGAATCAGAGCAGAACCCTGTGGTTCTTACTCCCCCACCCCCACACCCTCGCCTGCCTTTTGTCTGTGGAAAAACTTTAGCCAAACAATAAGTTTAATCAGAGTAGTGACAACATGAAGAAACAAAGGAAAAACAGTCCAATAAAATGAAATAATAATAGTTAAGTCATTAAGCCTAGTTAAGGACCTCTAGTTCCTCCTCAAGGGCCATAGATAATATTCTCAGCCATATCCTGTGAGCTGTCTTATGGATACTGAAACCCCCACCGGGTAGAAGAAGTTAATTACATTATGGCCAGATTGTAGCCATGACATGTGGCAAGAGTGTGGCAAGAGGTGCCACACTCTTGAGAACTGGCCTCAAAGAAATGAGAACAAACCAACCCTGGAACTGAAGATTAACTGTACTTAAAACAGTCAAGATGACACTGGTCAGACCATTGATGACCAGTCAGAGTCAAGATGACTGTCAGAGCCAGCCAAGCTGTTTCTGCTCGTAGCGTCTTTCTTCCGTCTATAAAAGCGCTTGCCCATTGATTGTCAGTGTGCAGGGGGCCGGGGGTGGTGATTGACCTTTGGACAGGAGTCCACCTTCCCCTCACTGTGGATTGCCAGCATCCGAGATAAAGCAAACTTTCCTCTTTATTTATTTATTTCCTCTTTCCAACCTTGCCTCTTTATCGGCTTTTGAGCGGCAAGCAACTGGACCCCCTTACTTTTGGTTACAGTTGCTCATTATGAGGATGGATGAAATTCTAACTCTCAGAGATTATTTGTGAGTTACCTATAAATGTAATTACAATACATGTTAAGAAGATTGGAGTCAATGACTTGATCATTTGAAAACAGGAGAAAATATGATACCTGGTTTCTAGCCATAAACTGAATTCTCAAAGTTCTTATTTTGTAATTAAAATAGTGATTGTCCTTAAAATCCCAATAATGCTTCATTCTTTCATAATGTAGGAAGCTGGTGCTTTACATCCCTTGTGCTCTCTCAGTGTAAGCGTATTGGTATAGGGTGGAATGGGGATGAAGCACCATCTGTTTCTCTCAAGAGCAGCAGTCTCTGGTTCGGCACAAGCAAAGCCATGAAGCACAGGTCTCCTTGTTAAATTTATCTTTAAACATTTTGGAGGTAAGGAGAGAAAAAATGCTACCACACCGGGTCCTGTGAAGAGAAAATACTTCAGAATAAACCATTTCCCTCAATAGTTTAGTATAAGATCAAATCAGACTTAGAATAAATTTACAGATAATAGAGTAAAAGTATAATTGACAGTTACTCATACCCTGGTCAATAAAACTTTAATGGCGGTGTGTTTCAGTCACTCAGTCATGTCCAACTCGGTGACCTCATGGACTGCAGCTCACCAAGCTTCTCCATCAATGGGATTCTCCAGGCAACAGTACTGGAGTGGGCTGCCATTTCCTTCTCCATTAATGGTGGTAGTTAGAATAAATCTTTTCCATCATATCAGGAGAGAAAATTTCTATTTGCAATTTTTTTTAAACTCAATAAATCTGTTTTTATTTTTCAATTTTAAACACCATTAAAAGATTAGACATACCCTTTGAAGCTTTAAGTCTAATATGGAAACATCTTATACATTTGTTTATTTATATGTACATGACAATATGAATCCTTGTTATTAAAAAGAAAAAGTGAGATATTTTGTTTCTTTTTTCATCCTTTCATGGGGTCAAAACATCAGTGTGTCTAGTCACTTCCACACTTTTAGTATGACATCTTGTCAGAGGCAGAAAGCAGGTTGGGGGGAGTGTGGCTTGGCATGAACCCACCATGCCGTGGCCAGATGTGTGATGGTTAAGAGTATCTTCTCTGGAGTCAAGGGTGTCTGTACTGAAATCCCAACTGTCTTACTTCCCAGTGTACAATGTGAGCAAGCTGCTTACCATGTTTCAGCTTCAGTGTCCTCACCTATAAGATGGTGATCATAAGAGGATGAGCATTGTAGGGTCTTTCTTAGGGTTAAATGAGATAATCCACAGAAAGTACTCACATGCTACCTGGAACATAGTGATGCTCCATATTTATATGGGTTATTTGTCAATCCTTGCCAAAAGAAGCAATGCTCTCTATTGAACAATTTGAAGAACTAGTAATGGAGACAGTTATGAGTACTGGGAAATCAGTGGCCAAACATGTAGAAGGAAGAAGATGAGGACAAGCCTTACATTATATCTCAGTCTTGCTAAATGAACAGTGAAAAAGAGGAAAACATTACAATGGGAAAGGTTAGAGATCTCTTCAAGAAAATTGGAGATCCCAAGGGAACATTTCCTGCAAGAATGGGCATAATAAGGGACAGAAACCGTAAGGACTTGACAGAAGCAGAAGAGATTAAGGAGATATAGCAAGGATACAAAGGAACTATACAGAAGAGGCTTTAATGACCCAGATAACCATGATGGTGTAGTCGCTCTTCTAGAATTGGACACCTGGAATGTGAGGTCAAGCACCCATGTGATTAAAAGATGCTTACTCTTTGGAAGGAAAGCTATGACAAACCTAGACAATGTATTAAAGAGCAGAGATAACATTTTGCCAACAAACGTCCATGGAGTCAAAGCTATGGTTTTTCCAGTAATCACGTACAGGTGTGAGAGTTAGACCATAAAGAAAGCTGAGGGCCAAAGAATTGATGCTTTTAAATTGTAGTGCTGGAGAAGATTTTTGAGGGGAGATCAAACCAGTCAGTTCTAAAGGAAATCAACCCTAAATATTCATTGGAAGAACTGATGATGAAGCTCCAGTATTTGGCCATCTGATGTGAAGAGCTGACTCATTGGAAAACACCCTGATTCTGGGAAAGACTGAGAGCAGGGAGAGAAGGGGGCAGCAGATGATGAGATGGTTAGATTGTATTACTGACTCAATGGACATGAATTTGAGCAAATTCCAGGGGATAGTGGAGGACAGAGGACCCTAGCATGCAGCAGTCCATGGGTTCACAAAGAGTCACTTAGTGACTTAACAGCAACAAATATCTTAATCTTACTATGTTAATTATGTGGTAGAAATTTGTGGCTAGAAATTTCCCTACTAGTTTGCCTCAAACTATACATATGAACTTACTGATTTCACATGATGACTTCAAGAGGGCCAACGACATTGGTAAACATAAAAATGGGAGCTTCTAGTTCAAGTTCAACTAGTGGCTTCTCGTTCTCTGCCCTCCTCATTCCCCAGTCATATTGAATTTCTACAATTGAATTTCCTTTTGGTCTCTTCCCATTGCTCCAAACAAACTTGTAGGTAAAGTCCCATGTCTCTGGGTTGGTATTCAAAGTCCTTTATAATCTGGTCTCCAGAATTTTACCAGATACATCCACCATGTCTTCTCATAGCAATAGCAGTTCAGCCAAACAGAGCTCTTTGTATGCCTTCAAATCCCTCTCATTCCCCCATTTCACAACTTCACTCATGTTCTTTCCTCTTTCTATGTGAACATGTTACTTACTCTTCAAGTTCCAGCCCCTGTCAACTCTCTCATGAATTATTCCTTAATCATGCCAGAAGATTAGTCATCTTTTATAAATTCTTGCCTCAATTTTTTCTTGTCCCACAGTTTTCAAATTTTTAGCTGGAATCACTGTAAGAAATACATTTTGCACTGGCACACATTTCATTCAGACATACATCACACACACACACACACACTCCTAAGCAAAAGCTTCATGAAACAATATTTATTCTCATTATTTACAAAACTACGTTAATGTTGTCTCTTTTCTCTTTCATTTGGGGAAAAAGCTCTGACTGCAATACATTAAATAGATTTAAATTTCTCTTTAATTGTTTAATAACTCAAAGTTTGAGAAACACTGTTATACACATCTCAAACAGAGTATTCTTTGTTATTTATTGTATACAGACATATTCCCTACTATATTAAAATCTCCTTAAGTGTGACTGTTTGGTACAACATAAAGTCTTTCACTGTTTAACTATGCTTTTCATACTGGCTACCAGTAAGTGTGTGGAAGCAAAAAGGAAAGAAGGAAAGAATGAAGTAAGGAAGGGAAAAAAATATGAAAAATATCTCTGGAGTTGTGGATTATACTCAGAAATTAAGGTTGTTTTCTATTTAGCAAGTCAAAGAGAGAAATCATTCAAGCTATTTACAGATGAAATTCCCATCCAAGTAGTATATGCTTCTTTGAATAACTTCTTCAATCTCAATTTAAACTTAGAAATTAGTATTATATCATAGACTCTAAGACAAAAAGAAAGATAGTAAAAACAAAATGACTAATTAATAGAGCAAAGGTAACTTCATATGTGCTATGTTCTTTTTATCTGCTAGATATTGCACAGCAGGAGGGGAGGGTAGTAAGACCAAGGGTATGAATGTATCTCCAGAGGTGAAAAAAGCTTTGATTTGGTTTCGGTAAAGCCTGTGAAAAGGCAATGTTGTTGTTCCTGTCTGTACAGAGCATGCCAGTATATGCTGAATATGTCAAGCAATTTCTGTGAGCTCTTTGTAAACAAAGTCAGAGCTAAGCACTAACACTCCCAAGCCCCTCAAATCTATAAAACGAAACAGGAAGAACACTCTTATCTCGTGACATCTCAAATATTGCTTTTCACTGACTTTCAAGATTATTGTTTTTTCCTCAAATTCAAAGAGGAAAATTTTGAATGAAATTTAAATTTAAATTTGACAAGTTCTATGAAGGATATGCATTTACTGTAATGACATACCCAATTTGACTGGAGTTTAAACGTAAGTTTTTGTTATTCAGAGTCCACCTTCTTATCAGCATGTGTTTCTCTGACTCCATATACAACTGACCTTTGAACACCATGTGTCTGAACTCCTTGGATCCACTTGTATGACTGTATGTTTGTGTGTATGTGTGCTCACTTGTGTCTGACTCTTTGCGACCCCATGGACTGTAGCCCACCAGGCTCTTCTGCCATGGGATTTTCAAGGCAAGAATACTGGAGTGAGTTACCATTTCCTTCTCCAGGGGAATCTTCCTGACCCAGGGATCAAACTCGCACCTCTTGTGTCTCCTTCATTGGCAGGCAGATTATTTACCACTGCACCACCTGGGAAACCCCATATGCTTGTATAAATGTTAAAAAATTACAATAATACTGTGTGAAACAAATCTTTCCATAGATCATGGAGAAGTCCTACATGCTTCACTTTAAAAAATAATATTGCAATGGGCGTTTTAAGAGTTCTTGTAAGACAGTGACTTTCTATTGCCAAAAATAATTATTAAAAAAATATATATAATATATATAACATTGTACTGTCTTCTCTTCTGTGCTTTTGACTATTACAATAGAGAGAAATAAATCATTTTAAAAGGCAGATTTATGGTGGCTCTAGTGCCAAGAATTTAGGCTTGTAGCAATTGTTGAATTTTTTAATCTATTGTCTACTAATACATTCCAAAGAGACAATAAGTTTACATATAGTTAGACACACACACATATATCTATCTATCTATCTATCTATCTATCTATCTATCTATCTATCTATATATATATATATATATATATAGAGAGAGAGAGAGAGAGAAAAGGGGGGGAGGAGAGAAAGAAAGGAGAATGCTATGTCCCAGGTAGAAATGAATTAGTACTAAGATTTTAGTATTTACTAAATACACTAGGACCACAGCCTTGTCTAACTCAATGAAACTAAGCCATGCCCCATGGGGCCACCCAAGATGTACAGGTCATGGTGGAGAGGTCTGACAGAATGTGGTCCACTGGAGAAAGGAATGGCAAACCACTTCAGTATTCTTGCCTTGAGAACCCCATGAACAGTATGAAAAGGCAAAATGATAGGATGCTGAAAGAGGAACTCCCCAGGTCAGTAGGTGCCCAATATGCTACTGGAGATCAGTGGAGAAATAACTCCAGAAAGAATGAAGGGATGAAGCCAAAGCAAAAACAATACCCAGTTGTGGATGTGACTGGTGATAGAAGCAAGGTCTGATGCTGTAAAGAGCAATATTGCATAGGAACCTGGAATGTCAGGTCCATGAATCAAGGCAAATTGGAAGTGGTCAAACAGGAGATGACAAGAGTGAACTTAGACATTCTAGGAATCAGTGAACTAAAATGGACTGGAAGGGGTTAAATTATATCTACTACTATATCTACCATTTTATCTATCTATTATATCTACCATTATATCTACTACTGCGGGCAGAAATTCCTTAGAAGAAATGGAGTAGCCGTCATGGTCAACAAAAGAGTCCCAAATGCAGTACTTGGATGCAATCTCAAAAACGACAGAATGATCTCTGTTCGTTTCCAAGGCAAACCATTCAATATCACAGTAATCCAAGTCTACACCCCAACCAGTAACACTGAAGAAGCTGAAGTCTACAAGACCTTTCAGAACTAACACACAAAAAAGATGTCCTTTTCATTATAGGGGACTGGAATGCAAAAGTAGAAAGTTAAGAAACACCTGGGATAAAGGGAAATTTGGCCTTGGAATGCGGAATGAAGCAGGGCAAAACTAATAGAGTTTTGCCAAGAAAATGCACTGGTCATAGCAAACACCCTCTTCCAACAACACAAGAGAAGACTCTACACATGGACATCACCAGATGGTCAACAACAAAATCAGATTGATTATATTCTTTGCAGCCAAAGACGGAGAAGTTCTATACAGTCAACAAAAACAAGACCAGGAGCTGACTGTGGCTCAGATCATCAACTCCTTATTGCCAAATTCAGACTTAAATTGAAGAAAGTAGGGAAAACCACTAGACCATTTAGGTATGACATAAATCAAATCCCTTATGATTATACATTGGAAGTGAGAAATAGATTTACGGGCCTAGATCTGATAGATAGAGTGCCTGATGATCTATGAACTGAGGTTCATGAACCAGGAGACAGGGATCAAGATCATCCCCATGGAAAAGAAATGCAAAACAGCAAAATGGCTGTCTGGGGAGGCCTTACAAATAGCTGTGAAAAGAAGAGAAGCGAAAAACAAAGGAGAAAAGGAAAGATATAAGCATCTGAATGCAGATTTCAAAGAATAGCAAGAAGAGATAAGAAAGCCTTCCTCAGCAATCAATGTAAAGAAATAGAGGAAAACAAAGAATGGGAAAGACTAGAGATCTCTTCAAGAAAATTAGAGATTCCAAGGGAACATTTCACGCAAAGATGGGCTCGATAAAGGACAGAAATGGTCTGGACCTAACAGAAGCAGAAGATATTAAGAAGAGGTGGCAAGAATACATGGAAGAACTGTACAGAAAAGATCTTCACGACCAAGATATCATGATGGTGTGATCACTCACCTAGAGCCAGACATCCTGGAATGTGAAGTCAAGTGGGCCTTAGAAAGCATCACTACGAACAAAGCTAGTGGAGGTGATGGAATTCCAGTTGAGCTGTTTCAATTCCTGAAAGATGGTGCTGTGAAAGTGCTGCACTCAATATGCCAGCAAGTTTGGAAAACTCAGCAGTGGCCACAGGACTGGAAAAGGTCCGTTTTCATTCCAATCCCAAAGAAAGACAATGCCAAAGAATGCTCAAACTACCACACAATTGCACTCATCTCACATGCTAGTAAAGTAATGCTCAAAATTCTCCAAGCCAGGCTTCAGCAATACGTGAACCGTGAACTCCCTGATGTTCAAGCTGGTTTTAGAAAAGGCAGAGGAACCAGAGATCAAATTGCCAACATCCACTGGATCATGGAAAAAGCAAGAGAATTCCAGAAAAACATCTATTTCTGCTTTATTGACTATGCCAAACCCTGTGACTGTGTGGATCACAATCAACTGTGGAAAATTCTGAAAGAGATGGGAATACGAGACCACCTGACCTACCTCTTGAGAAATCTGTATGCAGGTCAGGAAACAACAGTTAGAACTGGACATGGAACAACAGACTGGTTCCAAATAGGAAAAGGAGTACATCAAGGCTGTATATTGTCATCCTGTTTATTTAACTTACATGCAGAGTACATCATGAGAAACGCTGGGCTGGATGAAGCACAAGCTGGAATCAAGATTTCCAGGAGAAATATCAATAACCTCAGATATGCAGATGACACCACTCTTATGGCAGAAAGTGAAGAGGAACTAAAAAGCTTCTTGATGAAAGTGAAAGAGGAGAGCGAAAAAGTTGGCTTAAAACTCAACATTCAGAAAACGAAGATCATGGCATCTGGTCCCATCACTTCATGGGAAATAGATGGGGAAACAGTGGAAACAGTGTCAGACTTTATTTTGGGGGCCTCCAAAATCACTGCAGATGGTGATCGCAGCCACGAAATTAAAAGACGCTTACTCCTTGGAAGAAAAGTTATGACCAACCTAGATAGCATATTGAAAAGCAGAGACATTACTTTGCTGACTAAGGTCCGTCTAGTCAAGGCTATGGTTTTTCCAGTAGTCATGTATGGATGTGAGAGTTGGACTGTGAAGAAAGCTGAGCACTGAAGAATTGATGCTTTTGAACTGTGGTATTGGAGAAGACTCTTGAGAGTCCCTTGGACTGCAAGGAGATCCAACCAGTCCATTCTGAAGGATATCAGCCCTGGGATTTCTTTGGAAGGACTGATGCTAAAGCTGAAACTCCAGTACTTTGGCCACCTCATGCGAAGAGTTGACTCATTGGAAAAGACTCTGATGCTGGGAGGGATTGGGGGCAGGAGGAGAAGGGGACAACAGAGGATGAGATGGCTGGATGGCATCACTTACTTGATGAATGTGAATCTGAGTGAACTCTGGGAGTTGGTAATGGACAGGGAGGCCTGGCGTGCTGCGATTCATGGGGTCGCAAAGAGTCGGACACGACTGAGCGACTGAACTGAACTGACGTGAACTGAATAACTTGCTCTAAAAACACTTGGTAAACACTGCCCATAGAGTATTTGTTTAATTATTTCACCTGACAATGTTACTTTAGTGGCTTAAGTGTCAAACTTACACATGTATTCCTCACTAGTTTTGTAAGATATTATTTTCTTTCAGAACCACAGACTCCTCCTGCAAATCATCTTAAAAATTCATGCCATTGGTGAGAAGCTGATGGAGTGAATGAATGAGTACTGAACTCAAGGTTGAATTCTTTGACAATTAGAAAATTAATTACAAAACCATACATACAGTTTATTTTGTTTAAATATACTAGAATGTTTCTCAGCAAAATAAATGTAAATTTTAATGAAACTAACACAATTTATTTTTTTCAGAAGCCTCAACTCCAAGCACTCCACTATCAGCAACTTCTAAAGTAAATGCAAGTTCACCAACAATAAATACATCACCAAATGATGAGAAATCAACAGGTGAAATATCTACTGAAGGTAGGATTAATTTTTCATGAAATTTACTCTAACTTTAACAATAAAATTATCACCCGTATAATTTAATCATAGGAAAATTATTTGGGAATCTTGTATCTTTGATATGAAAGTCTGGGTTATTTCCTTATTTTGAAATGTATGTGTTATTTTGGATTGAATACAGAGCCCTGAGATCATAGTGGACTTCTTTTTTTTTTTTTTTTGATCACTTCTTGTTTGAGAATGATCTTATTGTGAGGGTTATGCATACAAAGTTTATTTTTAGAGAAGAAAAATTATCATTTCTCAGTCACAAAAATATCTTTCTAACTATTCCAGTTCCCCACTTAAGCAGCACAGCTAACATGGTGGAACTATATTAATAACAGACTGATTTTATTAGTTACTTTGGGATGATAATAGATATACTCAGTAAATTTCAGTAGCAGTGTCATCAGTATGGTTACTGGACTGAGTGACACATGTATCATGTTTTATGGCTCTTGGTATTAAAGAAAATTACCTTATCATCCATGAAAAATAAAATGAGCCATTAGGATCATTCAGTTAAAAACTCAAGAGATCATTAACCCAGCACATAAAGCATTGTCCATCCTGAAAAAAAACATAAAATGAGGCATATCATTCAGGTCCAGTAAACAGTGGAGCAGGGGAAATAGAAATGTTTGTTGATTTCCTATGGGCAGAAATATAGTTATCATGCTAAGGTCACAGAAAGACCTAAAAATCACGTACCCTAATAAACGGAAATCTCCACTGCTGTCTTTCTTGCCCTCATAGTCCTCATTTAACTTCCATTCTAAGACATACGGAAGATTCATAAGGGCTAGTTCACTGGACTTGAATGTGATGGTGATACTCAAGAGAAAAGGGGTATTATGTTATAGTTCATTGTTTCCAAACTGTCTAATTCTAATGTGAAACCAAACCAACCCTTAGAACTTCTTTACTGAACTAAGAGAAAGTATTACATTACACATGGAGGGCAGCACAGGAGATTTATTCTCAAAATGTGGTACAATCTGCATTACCAACTAAGGGAAACTCCAAATGACCGCCAGGGAGCCAGGGACCATGAGGCCTTCAACCAACACTCCACAGGCTGAATTATTTCATTTTTTATTTTAATTTTTACAAAGCATATCTCTCTCTTCATATATATAGATGTGTATATTTTTATATAAAGATATATATATAATAAAATATAATATTATATATATATATGAAATCTCTATCTCCCTTCAATCTCTCTGAGTTCCCAAATGAGTCCTTTGCTTAAAATTGTTTGATTTTGATAAAACATATTACTTTTGCAAGCAATAGTGTGAAAACATTAGTCACTCAGTCATATCCAACTCTTTGCAATGCCATGGACTGTACCCTGGCAGGTTCCTCTGTCCATGGAATTCTCCAGGCTAGAATACTGGAGTGGGTAGCCATTCCCTTCTCCAGGGGATCTTCCTGACCCAAGGATCAAACCTGCATCTCTCATATTGCAGACAGATTCTTTACCATCTGAGTCACCAGGAAAGCCCTTGTAATCAATAATATCCCCCCAAAAGAACCAGAAAACAAAGAAAGTAAGTGCAGATGTTGCATGAAGCCCCAAAGAGTTAAAGTTCCACAGTTTTTCTGGTAACTACTGGGAACATATGCTTTCTAAGTGGGAAGATCGCTAGCTTGCCTACAATGGTCTATGATGAATAACACTGTCTAAATAATAACACAAGTCCTAACCACTATGGTAAGTGATCATGAAAGGGTGGAGATGGAGGTTTCACTGAAAGGATCCAGAATTGTAATTTTTGATACCAAGATTTCACCTTACCTTTTTCACTTGAAAGAGAAACTCTATACCTATTCATGTGAAACATAATGGGGGAGACCTTTACATCAACTTTACCTTTGGCGGCTCCTGTTGAGGGACACTTGGGAGAACAGTTGAAATCATGTGCGTGCGTGCGCACGTGCACACACACACACACACACACACACATTTCTCCTAATTCCTTGCAAGGGACATTTTTACTGCTTTATATTGCCCATGTAGTAAAAACTAAACTAATCTGCCTGTTTTTCAAAAGTTGTCCAAGTAAGTTTTAAATTATTCACATCCAATTATGAAAATGGTAATAGACCATAAGAGTTTTTCTTTTTTAAAATTTTTATTATAAAGATGTTCATATGTACCCACAAATAAAGAATACTCTAATTCATCTCTCAGAATCAATAATCATCAAGCTTTTACCCCCTTTGCTTCATTTTTCCTTTTCTTTCTCCTTCTTTCCATCCTCCCACCATCTCTTCTTTCCCTCTTTTCTGCTTTGCACCTCCCTCTTTTCTTCTTCCTGCTTCTTTTCTTCCTTTATTCTCTCTCTCTCTCTTTGTTTTTGCTTTTGGATATTTTGAAGGCAATTCAAACTGTATGCCATTTTACCTCTGCACACTAAGAGTGCATCACAAAAAATAAGAACGTTTATTACAAAGCTACAGTGTCATCATCAAATTTCCCAAATTAAATCTAATGAATTCAGTTCAGTTCAGTCGCTCAGTCGTGTCCGACTCTTTGCGACCCCATAAATCGCAGCATGCCAGGCCTCCTTGTTCATCACCATCTCCCGGAGTTCACTCAGACTCACGTCCATTGAGTCCGTGATGCCATCCAGCCATTTCATCCTCGTCCCCTTCTCCTCCTGCCCCCAATCCCTCCCAGCATCAGAGTCTTTTCCAATGAGTCAACTCTTCGTATGAGGTGGCCAAAGTACTGGAGTTTCAGCTTTAGCATCATTCCTTCCAAAGAAATCCCATGGCTAATCTCCTTCAGAATGGACTGGTTGGATCTCCTTGCAGTCCAAGGGACTCTCAAGAGTCTTCTCCAACACCACAGTTCAAAGGCATCAATTCTTCAGCGCTCAACCTTCTTCACAGTCCAACTCTCACATCCATACATGACCACAGGAAAAACCATAGCTTTGACTAGACGGACCTTAGTCGGCAAAGTAATGTCTCTGCTTTTGAATATACTATCTAGGTTGGTCATAACTTTTCTTCCAAGGAGTAAGCGTCTTTTAATTTTGTGGCTGCAGTCACCATCTGCAGTGATTTTGGAGCCCCCCAAAATAAAGTCTGACACTGTTTCCACTGTTTCCCCATCTATTTCCCATGAAGTGATGGGACCAGATGCCATGATCTTTGTTTTCTGAATGTTGAGCTTTAAGCCAACTTTTTCACTCTCCTCTTTCACTTTCAACAAGAGGCTTTTTAGTTCCTCTTCACTTTCTGCCATAAGGGTGGGGTCATCTGCATATCTGAGGTTATTGATATTTCTCCAGGCAATCTTGATTCCAGCTTGTGTTTCTTCCAGTCCAGCGATTCTCATGATGTACTCTGCATAGAAGTTAAATAAGCAGGGTGACAATATGCAGCCTTGATGTACTCCTTTTCCTATTTGGAACCAGTCTGTTGTTCCATGTCCAGTTCTAACTGTTGCTTCCTGACCTGCATACAAGTTTCTCAAAAGGCAGGTCAGGTGATCTGGTATTCCCATCTCTTTCAGAATTTTCCACAGTTGATTGTGATCCACACAGTCACAGGGTTTGGCATAGTCAATGAAGCAGAAATAGATGTTTTTCTGGAACTCTCTTGCTTTTTCCATGATCCAGCGGATGTTGGCAATTTGATCTCTGTTTCCTCTGCCTTTTCTAAAACCAGCTTGAACATCAGGGAGTTCACTGTTCACGTATTGCTGAAGTCTGGCTTGGAGAATTTTGAGCATTACTTTACTAGCATGTGAGATGAGTGCAATTGTGCTGTAGTTTGAGCATTCTTTGGCATTGCCTTTGTTTGGGATTGGAATGAAAACGGACCTTTTCCAGTCCTGTGGCCACTGCTGAGTTTTCCAAACTTGCTGGCATATTGAGTGCAGCACTTTCACAGCACCATCTTTCAGGAATTGAAACAGCTCAACTGGAATTCCATCACCTCCACTAGCTTTGTTTATAGTGATGCTTTCTAAGGTCCACTTGACTTCACATTCCAAGATGTCTGGCTCTAGATTAGTCATCACATCATCATGATTATCTGGTTCGTGAAGATCTTTTTTGTACAGTTCTTCCGTGTATTCTTGCCACCTCTTCTTAATATCTTCTGCTTCTGTTAGGTCCAGACCATTTCTGTCCTTTATCGAGCCCATCTTCGCATGAAATGTTCCCTTGGTATCTCTAATTTTCTTGAAGAGATCTCTAGTCTTTCCCATTCTGTTGTTTTCCTCTATTTCTTTGTGTTGATCGCTGAAGAAGGCTTTCTTATCTCTTCTTGCTATTCTTTGAAATCTGCATTCAGATGCTTATATCTTTCTTTTTCTCATTTGCTTTTCACCTCTCTTCTTTTCACAGCTATTTGTAAGGCCTCCCCAGACAGCCATTTTGCTTTTTTGCATTTCTTTTACATGGGGATGGTCTTGATCCCTGTCTCCTATACAATGTCATGAACCTCATTCGATAGTTCATCAGGCACTCTATCTAGTATCATTTAAAATCCATTTCAAAGGGCTTTAAGGGTTAAAATCTAATAGAACAGTGGGAGAAAGAAGGAAATGAGTACATTCTGGGGTCTCTGAAGAAACCAGCTGAAAGAATAATGGTGGAGAAGAGATGAAAAAAGGAAGACAGATTCTGCTGTCCACAAACTACTGGGATCAAGTATGCGAAACAAAGTCTGGCATGGTGGAAGAGATGGGTGAAGACATCAGGCAGCTGGGGGTCCATTGCACTTGAAGGAAAATGAGGGAACAAGAGTGGAGAAGAGAAAGGAACTCCTTCTTATCTGATTTACTTGATCACCACTTGTATATTAAGGGCATAATTTAGTTGGACTTAATATATTGATATTGCCTGTGTTCCTAAAAACAGTATACTTAATACACAGATGAGGAATATACATTGGAAGGACTGATGCTGAAGCTGAAGCACCAATACTTTGGCCATCTGATGCGAAGAGCCAACTCATTGGAAAAGACTCTGATGCTAGGAAAGATTGAAGGCAAATGGAGCAGGGGGCAGCAGAGGATGAGATGGTTAGACAGCATCCCTGACTCAGTGGACATGAATTTGAGCAAACTTTGGTAACTAGGGGAGGACAGAGAAGCCTGGAGTACTACCATCCATGAAGTCTCAAAGAGTGGGACACAACTTAGTGACTAAACAACAACAAAGAAGACCATGGAAAATTTGCCTCAAATTCTCATATTCTGACCAGTGTATCAGGATATATGGCTTTCTCTTTTCAGGCTTGTGAGAAGTTTTCTATGTTGTTCCATTCTTCAAAGTAACCACTTTTAAATTATATAATAATACCATAAAAAGTATATCTATAGTTGAAATCATTTTTATTCCCCATTCCTCATGGCCACCAAGGTCATTTTAAACATAAAGGATTTACCAAAAAATACAACATGGAGAAACATTTTTATTTTCATTTTAAGTTGTCCCAACCAGATTTTCTTCTTAAAGGTCAAAAGATAGTTGATTTAAATGTTAATGTTTATCTAAAATACATACATTTTCTTCCTTACGACAATGGCAAAAATTCTATCATTAGAAAAATGGAAAATGTGCAGCCAAGATAGGAATCCTTGCAGTGAAGTAGTCATGGTGGCACAGTGCTGATAGAGCTTTGCCCAGAGCAGGCTTGTTTTCAGTTTACTCAATTAGAGAGACGGGATTTGATCTATTTCTAGATGTGTATCACATGCTCTGCCCATTTTATTCAAAGGCCAAATGGCCAGGGTTAAAATCAACATTTGGTCAACACTGAATATCATCATTATAAAAGGAAATATTAAAAATACACCTGCAGTTTCATTATTCAAATGTAACTATTATTCAACATTTTAAAAACACTTTATAGTCAGATATTTTAACAAGCTGAATCATAATGCAGAAATAAAAATTTTCAGCATAGATACTTCAAATTTTTGATACTAAATAGACATTCAATTTCAATTGAGGTCAGTAGAGAGACCAGGGATTTTGGGCCATTTCTTCCCTATAGGAGGCCAGTTGTGGTGGTGTTTAAGATGCACTTTCACTCTAGAAACAAAGATAAAACTATAAAGAAGACTTTTAAAATGCATTCTTGTAAGTTTTCTTATATGATTAATGGGGAAAAAATAGGCTTGGGAACCACATTTTTCTATGTATCTTTCTCTTTTATCCATTGTCTTTGTATTCTTTGTGAAGTTTGAATTTAACTTGAACTACTTGGGATATCTCTGTTACTTTTTTTTTCCTTTTTATAAAGTTTCAAAGTAGTAAAGGTGACATTTTGCTTGTAGTTTATCTTCACAAGTTATGGCATGTTCCAAAATTAGACACTTTCTTAAAACTCTTGTGTTCTAAATGGAATTAAACACAACTCTAAAAGGTTGTTTTGGAAAATATTATGAATGATAGTTTACTAAACCACTTTTCACAGAGTAGAATTATATTCTTATGATTTAATCTTTTATAAACATTTGTTGACTCAAAATGATGTATCCCTAAAAGATATATATAGCTATGCGTGTTAAGTCATTTCAGTCGTGTCTGACTCTGCTACCTTGTACACTGTAGCTGACCAGGCTCCTCTGTCCATGGAATTCTCCAGGCAAGAATACTGGAATGGGATGCCAAGTCTTCCTCCAGGGGATCTTCCAGGGAATCTTCCTAACCCAGGGATCAAACCCATGTCTCCTGCATCTTCTGCACTGCAGGCAGATTCTTTACCCACTGAGCCATCTGGGAAGCCCCAAATATAAATATAATCTCTTAATGTTCATATTAAATTCAGTCTATTTCTTTGCTTAACTATTATATAGTATTATTAATTTTGTGCATATAATTGACAGACCTAACAATCCTCATTAGATATTGCAACACTTTAATTTTGCAATAATATAGATGCATCTGTACTTCAGATTTTGAACATTTTTAGTACATGAAAAAAATTTTACTAAAATGCTTACCCATATTTGAAAATGAATATTTATACATTAATAATAAATCTAAAATACACTAAGCCTTTTTGTGTCATGGATACTGTTACAGTGACCATATATAGAGATCATCAGCATCATCACAAGATCACTGTTCACACACAAGTCCCAGGAACATCAGAAATGTACAACCACTTAACTCTTCTATTTTCTAAAGACCAAGGTGAAACAGAAGCCAAATAGATTTCTGATGAATACTTGAGCCAAAGCTCAAATTTGTTCCATCTCTTCCCACTGTCAAACATGATAGGTATAAAAGAAAAGGATCCAGAACTTCAGAAACTCAAAGATGATACACATTTTTTCTATTTACCATTATGTGTCCTAATTATTTTCTTTTATCATCTCTGTGTCTTTGATTTTCAAGCAGTAAATGAAATATATGCCAATAAAACATAATGACACAATGATAATCATTGTGTAAAAATTAATTACAGGAGTTTGCAGATTCCTTTATTATTTATTGTAAGAATTTAATTAATGTTATTATTGGTACCAAGAATAGTGATGAAGTGAAAACAAAGGCACTATGTTTGGCTGGAGGGGACACTTAATTTATATTTTTAACATCTTTACCTTAAAAAACACACAAACAAAAAATCTTTAAGATATTGGGATCATGTGAGTGGACAATGCAAAATCTCAAACCTAACTTTCAGCGATAACATTTCTGTTGTTGGTTTCTTCTTTTAGTTATAACCACATATTGAGTGTAGAAAAATTTTCGATAGTCTCAATTGCTCTCCACATTATAATGCACAGAATCTGCCTATTACAGTCACTTTCAGTTGCTGCTGCTGCTGCTAAGTCGCTTCAGTCGTGTCCGATTCTGTGCCACCCCATAGACGGCAGCCCTCAAGGCTCCCTTGTCCCTGGGATTCTCCGGCAAGAACACTGGAGTGGGTTGCCCTTGCCTTCTCCAATGCATGAAAGTGAAAAGTCAAAGTGAAGTCACTCAGTCAGGTCCAACTCTTAGCGACCCCATGGACTGCAGCCTACCAGATTTTTCCATCCATGGGGTTTTCAAAGCAAGAGTACTAGAGTGGGGTGCCACTGCCTTCTCTGTTTCTGTTACTAGAATAACCTATATTCCCTAACAAGCAGTGAAGAAAGAGGAGTGAGCAATAAACCAAACCTTCACCACCTGCTTAGAGGTGTTTGTCCTCAGCAACCCTCCAATAATCTTATCTTCCTCTTATGGTTCCCTCCTGTATTCCAATATACAGCTCCAACCAGCTTACCCTTGAAAACTTTCCCTGGACCAGGGTTTTAAAGTATCACGTAAACTGTGCAGAGCTAAATAGTTCCTCCCTCAAACACATCATGCATATATATATAAGAACCAAGATTTTATAAATGTCACGTAGTAAAAGTAGAGCCAGTGCCCTATTCGCAAAAAGACATTCTAATATGCTTTAAGGAAAAAGGGAATGCTATTATGAGTAGCAAATCAGTCAGCTGTGTTCACTACTTAAGGGAGATCTTTATCCTTCAGTTGGTCCCTCTATCCTGTATGAGTGCCATCTTCCCTGAAACAGCATTTACTTCATGCCTACTCTGTGCCAGGAATTGTTCTTCATGGTAACATAGGTTAAAAAGATGACTAAGGCCCAGCTGGAGCATGTGGTGGCTGCAGGGAGTGGGAGGAGGAGCACGGAAAAAAACAAAATGACTTGAGTTAGATACTGCCCTCCAAAGCCTTGGAGATGGCCTTGAACAAAGTGGGAATTCAATGTTTCATAAATGAAAAACATTAATTACAAGAGTTTGCAGATTCCTTTATTATTTATGGTTATTAGAAGTTTCAAAGTCACAACTAAGTCAATAAAATTAAATGTTATTTTGGAGAAAAAAATCATATTACTCCTAGGTCCTATTGACCAAGTAGTTTTTCTCACTAGGAAAAATAAAATGATTTTAAATCATTTACTTTTACAACTTTTTTGCATGTTTCAACATACCCAGGTAACAATCTGCAATATAAATCTGCTTTGGAGGCCTGTTATACAAAAATGTGTGTGAAACGTGTGTGTGTGTGTGTATGTGTTTACTGGGCCACCTAGGCATTCAGTAATTATATTCCTTAAGGTGGACAAAAATGGGAAATGGAAAAAGTAAAGCTACACAACAGTTTCAGTTCAGTTTAGTCACTCAGTCATGTCCAACTTTTTGTGACCCCACGGACTGCAGCATGCCAGGCTTCCCTGTCCATCACCAACTCCCGGAGCTTACTCAAACTCATGTCCATTGAGTCGGTGATGCCATCCAACCATCTCATCCTCTGTCATCCCCTTCTCCTCCTGCCTTCAATCTATCCCAGCATCAGGGCCTTTTCCAAGGAGTCAGTTCTTCACATCAGGTGGCCAAAGTATTGGAGTTTCAGCTTCAACATCAGTCCTTCCAATGAATATTCAAGACTGATTTCCTTTAGGATGAACCAGTTGGATCTCCTTGCAGTCCAAGGGACTCTCAAGAATTTTCTCCAACACCACAGTTCAAAAGCATCAATTCTTCAGCACTCAGCTTTCTTTATAGTCCAACTCTCACATTCATACACGACTACTGGAAAAAACCATAGTTTTGACTAGACAGACCTTTGTTGGCAAAGTAATGTCTCTGCTTTTTAATATGCTGTCTATATTGGTCATAGCTTTTCTTCCAAGAAGCAAACATCTTTTAATTTCATGGCTGCAGTCACCATCTGCAGTGATTTTGGAGCCCCAAATAATAAAGTCTGACACTGCTTCCACTGCTTCCCCATCTATTTGCCATGAAGTGATGGGACCAGATACCATGATCTTAGTTTTCTGAATGTTGAGTTTTAAGCCAACTTTTTCACTCTCCTCTTTCACTTTCATCTAGATGCTTTTTAGTTCTTCTTCGCTTTCTTCTATATGGGTGGTGTCATCTGCATATCTGAGGTGATTGATGTTTCTCCCAGCAATCTTGATTCCAGCTTGTGCTTCACTCAGCCCAGCGTTTCTCATGATGTACTCTGCATGTAAGTTAAATAAGCAGGGTGACAATATAACACCCTGATGTACTCCTTTCCTGATTTGGAACCAGTCTGTTGTTCCATGTCCAGTTTTAACTGTTCCTTCCTGACCCACATACAGATTTTTCAGGAGGCAGGTGAGGTGGTCTGGTATTCCCATCTCTTTAAGTATTTTTCACAGTTTGTTGTGATTCACACATCCAAAGGCTGTGGTATAATCAATAAAGCAGAAGTAGATGTTTTTCTGGAACGCTCTTGCTTTTTCTATGATCCAACGGATGTTATCTCTGGTTCCTCTGTCTTTTCTAAATCCAGCTTGAACGTCTGGAAGTACTCGATTCACATTCTGTTGAAGCCTGGCTTGGAGAATTTTGAGCATTACTTTGCTAGCATGTGAGATGAGTGAGTGCAACGTGTGGTAGTTTAAGCATTCTTTAGCATTGCCTTTCTTTGGGATTGGAATGAAAACTGACTTTTCCAGTCCTATGGCCACTGCTGAGTTTTCCAAATTTGCTGGCATATTGAGTGCAGCACTTTCACAGCATCATCTTTTAGGATATGAAATAGCTCAACTGGAATTCCATCACCTCCACTAGCTTTGTTTGTAGTGATGCTTTCTAAGGCCCACTTGACTACACATTCCAGGATATCTGGCTCTAGGTGAGTCATCACACCATCATGATTATCTGGGTTGTGAAGATCTTTTTGTACAGATCTGTGTATTCTTGCCACCTCTTCTTTTATCTTCTGCTTCTGCCTTGAGGAGATACCCCAGGTCCAAGGGCAAAGGAAATTCTCCAGCAAGATGGTAGGAGTGGTGAAATCGTGATTAGAATCAAACCCCATACCCACCAGAGACGCTCAGAGAGCTCAAACAAACATTGTGTGCACCAGGACCCAGACCCCACAGAGACTGAGACAGAACTGTGTTTGAATGTCTCCCGCAGAGGTATGGGTCAGCATGGGCTCTGGGTGCAGCAGACCTGGGTAGGGCATAAGCCCTCTTGGAGGAGGCCACCACTAACCCCACCATAGAGCTGCCAGAGCTTACACCGGACTGGGAACCAGATTCCTGGAGGGCACAAACCTTGTGTGCACCAGGACCCAGGAGAAAGGAGCAGTGACCCTACAAGAGACTGACCCAGACTTGCCCATGTGTGTCCAGGAGTCTCCAGTGGAGGCGTGGGTCGGCGGTGGCTGGGGGCACTGAGTGTAGCAATGCATTGATGGGACCTTTTGAAGGAGGTCCATTATCTTCATTACCTCCACCATAGTTTGGCCCAAGGTAAATAACAGGGAGGGAACACAGCCCAACCAACAACCGAAAATTTGATTAAAGATTTATTGAGCATGGCCCTGCCCATCAGAACAAGACCCAGTTTCCCCCTCAGTTAGTCTCTCCCTTCAGGAAGCTTCCATAAGCCTCTTATCCCTCTCCATCAAAGGGCAGGCAGACTGAAAACCACAATCACAGAAAACTAATCAATCTGATTACATGGACCATAGCCTTGTCTAACTCAATGAAACTATGAGCCATGCCATGTAGGGCTACCAAAGATGGACAGCTCATAGTGGAGAGTTCTGACAAAACGTGATCCACTGTAGAAGGTAATAGCAAACCACTTCAGTATTCTTGCCTTGAGAACCTCATGAACAGTATGAAAAGGCAAAAAGATAGGACACTGAATGATGAACTCCCCAGGTTGGTAGGTGCCCAATATGCTACTGGAGATCAGTGGAGAAATAACTCCAGAAAGAATGAAGAGAGAGCCAAAGCAAAAACAACACACAGTTGTGGATGTGACTGGTGATGGAAGTAAAGTTCAATGCTTTAAAGAGCAATATTGCATAGGAATTTGGAATGTTAGATCAAGGCAAATTGGAAGTGGTCAAACAGGAGATAGCAAGAGTGAGCATCGATGTTTTAGGAATCAGTGAACTAAAATGGACTGGAATAGGTGAATTTAACTCAGATGACCATTTTATCTACCACTGTGGGCAAGAATCCCTTAGAAGAAGTGGAGTAGCCCTCATAATCAACAAAAGAGTCTGAAATGCAGTACTTGGATGCAATCTCAAAAACGACAGAATGATCTCTGTTTGTTTCCAAGGCAAACCATTCAATATCACAATAATCTGAGTCTATGCTCTGACCAGTAATGCTGAAGAAGATGAAGTTGAATGGTTCTATGCGGACCTACAAGAACTTCTAGAACTAACACCCCCCGAAAAATGTCCTTTTCATTATAGGGGACTGGAATGCAAAAGTAGGAAGTAAAGAAATACCTGGAGTAACAGGTAAATATGGCTTTGGAATACAGAATAAAGCAGGGCAAAGGATAAGAGAGTTTTGCCAAGAGAATGCACTGGTCAGAGCAAACACCCTCTTCCAATAACACAGGAGAAGACTCTACACATGGACATCACCAGATGGTCAACAACAAAATCAGATTGATTATATTCTTTGCAGCCAAAGATGGAGAAGCTCTATATAGTCAGCAAAAACAAGACCAGGAGCTGACTGCAGCTCAGATCATGAACTCCTTATTGCCAAATTCAGACTTAAACTGAAGAAAGTAGGGAAAACCACTAGACCATTCAGGTATGACATAAATCAGATCCCTTATGATTATATAGTGGAAGTGAGAAATAGATTTAAAGGACTAGATCTGATAGACAGAGTGCTTGAAGAACTATGGACAGAGGTTCATGACATTGTACAGGAGGCAGGGATCAAGACCACTTCCAGGAAAAAGAAGTGTAAAAAGGCAAAATGGTTGTCTGAAGAGGGCTTACAAATAGCTGTGTAAAGAAGAGAAGCAATAGGCAAAGGAGAAAATGAAAGATATATCCATTTGAGTACAGAGTTCCAAAGAATAGCAAGGAGAGATAAGAAAGACTTCCTTAGTGATCAATGCAAAGAAATAGAGGAAAACAATAGAATGGGAAAGACTAGAGATCTCTTCAAGAAAATTAGAGCTACCAAGGGAACATTTCATGCAAAGATGGGCTCCATAAAGGACAGAAATGGTATGGATCTAACAGAAGCAGCAGATACTAAGAAGAGGTGGCAAGAATACACAGAAGAACTGTACAAATTTTACCCAGTATCTATAGAAAGATTTTCACTTTCAAATTAGACTTAATTTTATTTAATCCTTGACCAGCAAGATGAAATTGTAACTAATAATAATGTCATCTATCTTATCAAATTAGGAATTTCCAGCAAGGAACCCACACAAACGCCTCATGTGTTATCATCTCCAGTAACCCTCAGAGCTGAAGGTGACAGTGAGTAATGGCCATTTGTTTTGGCACCAATTTTCTTTTATCATTCACATACCATAATATTCAGTATTCCATTCAGTGAGTTTTAGTATATTTACAAGCTTGTGTAATCACCTGGAACATTTTCTCACCCCTAAAAAAAACTCTACACCTATCACAGTCACTCCCCATTCCACCCTTCCTTTAGTCCCTGGCAACCATTACCCTACTTTCTACTTTTACAGATTTACCTATTCTAGAAATTTCACATAAATGGAATCATGTAGCATGTGATCTTTGGTGTCTGGCTTCTTTCACTTAGTATAATGTTCTTAGGTTCACCCATGCTATAACATGTATCTGTAGTTCATACTTTTTTATGACTAATTAGATGTCATTGTGTAAACAGATCACATTTTCCTTATTTATTAGTTGATGTACATTTGGGTTGTTTCTATGTTTTAACCTATTGTAAATAATGATGCTAAGAACATTTATGTACATGTTTTTGTGTGATCATGTGTTTTCATTTCTTGGGTATTGTCCAGATTTAATAAACAAAACTTGAATATTTTAAATAGAGTTGATGGGCCAGAAGAGGGCCCTCTTCTGGGTCTATAGCAGAGCCCAATAGGAAGAATGACCCTCTTCTTTCCTGGCAATGACTCAATGAAAAGCCATACACTTTTGTTTACTGTAGCCATTCCCACTTCTTTTTCCCGTCTATAAAGCTGTTGTTTCCTTGCTGTGCGGTAACTTGCACGTGGCTCACCATGGCCACAGACTCTGAATTGCAGCTCTCTTCTGATCCCAAATAAATGCATCTTTGCTGGAGAAATATCTGGCAGTCCATTTGTTTCAGGTCAACAATGAACAGCTTGACGTGTAATTGTGGAGTCACATGGTAACACTATGTATAACTCTGAGGACCTGTTTTCCAGAGCAGCTGCATCATATTACCCACCAGGAGTGAATAAGGGTATCAGTTCTTCATTTTCTAGCCAATACTGTTGTCTCTCTTTTTTTTGTCATACCCGTTCTAGTGAGAGTGAAATGCTACCTCACTGTGGCCTTGATTCACACTTTCCTAAGGACTGATAATGCTGAGTATCTTAGATGCTCATGGACCATTTATATACCTTGTTTAGAGAAGTATCAGCTCTGTTTGATTCTTCACTATATTTTCCAGCTCTTTATTAAACTTCTCACTGTGATTCACTCCCAAGTTCATTGAGCTTGTCATTCTTCTCCCAAGTTCATTGACCATCTTCATTATCATTACCTTGAGTTCTTTACAATGTAAATTACTCATCTCCACTTAATATCTTTAGTTGTGGAAAATCTTTTATACTAGTCATTCAGAAATAGTGTCTCTATAAATAGTTGTAATTTCACTATACATGTAGACAGAGGTGAGCTCAGGATCTTCCTAATCCATCATCTTGTTCACAACTTAGGTTGTATTATCATTTTTAAAGATTATTTTAAAATTATTATTTAAACAGAATGAGTTTCAGAGAGGTTAAGTGACTTAACACAAAAGTGCAAATTCATAATAACAATTTGCAATTTGAAAGTTAGCCTTTTAATTTCAAATTTTTTCTCCATTGAACTAATTCATAATCAAATATTATATGATGAATAAGTATTATTATTTTAACCTCAACTATTACACTTAGATATTAAATATTGAGCCTTTCAGGTATTAACTGCTTATATAGCATACTTTTATTACAACACAAAATAGTCACACAATTTTATAACTTTTTACCTTTCTTTTCTGTTTTTCGTACATGTTCTGATTCTTTCCATGCTTATAGGATTCTTTTCCATTTGGGTGAGATTGCCAACCTGCTATGAATGGTTATTTATTTTGGGTTGCTTCTTTAAGTGAATAACATGTATACACATACATAAATACACACAACAAACTTATTAGAATTGTGTTTCTAAAAGGACAAATAAGTCCAAGTAGAAGGTGATATCCCTGGGCATTGTGTAGAAATAGTATTAGCATATCAATTTCATAATAATGAAAGATCTTATTATTTCTGCCTACTCAGATCTTGTTCATCTTACTTTTAGTGTGGACAGACAAGGTCTGATTTCAGGACCCTCATTACTAAGGCAATAGTTGTCTAAAATTGTTTGTAATTAGCAGAAATATTTCCTCATAAAATCTTTTGAGAAAATCCAAAATGTGAATATATCAAACAAATAGAAGTTGAGCTGCTGAGTTTGAAGCCGTGTGGTGGTGGTAGGTTCAGAGTGGACTGCTGGCTGTTTCTCTCTCTTAGCATAAAAGACAGCCTGCAAAGCTTCAGAGGCCTTCAGACTTTAGTGGTACAGTAAAAATTTACTGAGGTAGTCATTATTTTGTTTACTTAAATTCTATTTATAGTAAAGTAAAAAATGAATGTGTTCTACAACTGGAAAGCAAAGCAACTCTTTTTCACCCATCACCTGACCTGGGAATGACCTCATTGGTAATCATGAATTAGAGTTTTCAAACGGGGCAGCTCAAGTGTTGAGAAATTTTTAATGTCCTCATAAATATGATTGCTGACTTTTCGTATGTAACACCTTTTGGGGATGCCTTCCAAATGACTGTGAAAAGAAGAGAGGCAAAAAGCAAAGGAGAAAAGGAAAGATATAAGCATCTGAATGCAGAGTTCCAAAGAACAGCAAGAAGAGATAAGAAAGCCTTCTTCAGCGATCAATGCAAAGAAATAGAGGAAAACAACAGAATGGGAAAGACTAGAGATCTCTTCAAGAAAATTAGAGATACCAAGGGAACATTTCATGCAAAGATGGGCTCGATAAAGGACAGAAATGGTCTGGACCTAACAGAAGCAGAAGATATTAAGAAGAGGTGGCAAGAATACACGGAAGAACTGTACAAAGAAGATCTTCATGACCCAGATAATCATGATGATGTGATCACTCATCTAGAGCCAGACATCTTGGAATGTGAAGTCAAGTGAGCCTTAGAAAGCATCACTACGAACAAAGCTAGTGGAGGTGATGGAATTCCAGTTGAGCTGTTTCAAATCCTGAAAGATGATGCTGTGAAAGTGCTGCACTCAATATACCAGCAAGTTTGGAAAACTCAGCAGTGGCCACAGGACTGGAAAAGGTCAGTTTCATTCCAATCCCAAAGAAAGGCAATGCAAAAGAATGCTCAAACGACTGCACAATTGCACTCATCTCACATGCTAGTAAAGTAATGCTCAAAATTCTCCAAGCCAGGCTTCAGCAATACGTGAACTGTGAACTCCCTGACGTTCAAGCTGGTTTTAGAAAAGGCAGAGGAAACAGAGATCAAACTGCCAACATCCGCTGGATTATAGAAAAAGCAAGAGAGTTCCAGTAAAACACCTATTTCTGCTTTATTGACTCTGCCAAAGCCTTTGACTGTGTGGATCACAATAAACTGTGGAAAATTCTGAAAGAGATGGGAATCACAGACCACCTAACCTGCCTCTTGAGAAATCTGTATGCAGACCAGGAAGCAACAGTTAGAACTGGACATGGAACAACAGACTGGTTCCAAATAGGAAAAGGAGTATGTCAAGGCTGTTTATTGTCACCCTGCTTATTTAACTTCTATGCAGAGTACATCATGAGAAATGCTGGACTGGATGAAACACAAGCTGGAATCAAGATTGCCGGGAGAAATATCAATAACCCCAGATATGCAGATGACCCCACCGTTATGGCAGAAAGTGAAGAGGAGCTAAAAAGCCTCTTGATGAAAGTCAAAGTGGAGAGTGAAAAAGTTGGCTTAAAGCTCAACATTCAGAAAATGAAGATCATGGCATCTGGTCCCATCACTTCATGGGAAAGAGATGTGGAAACAGTGGAAACAGTGTCAGACTTTGTTTTTGGGGGGCTCCAAAATCACTGCAGATGGTGATTGCAGCCACAAAATTAAAAGACGCTTACTCCTTGGAAGAAAAGTTATGACCAACCTAGATAGTATATTCAAAAGCAGAGACATTACTTTACCAACTGAGGTCCGTCTAGTCAAGGCTATGGTTTTTCCTGTGGTCATGTATGGATGTGAGAGTTGGACTGTGAAGAAGGCTGAGCGCCGAAGAATTGATGCCTTTGAACTGTGGTGTTGGAGAAGACTCTTGCGAGTCCCTTGGACTGCAAGGAGATCCAACCAGTCCATTCTGAAGGAGATCAGTCCTGGGTGTTCTTTGGAAGGAATGATGCTAAAGCTGAAACTCCAGTACTTTGGCCACCTCATGCGAAGAGTTGACTCATTGGAAAAGACTCTGATGCTGGAAAGGGTTGGGGGCAGGAGGAGAAGGGGACAACCCAGGATGAGATGGCTGGATGGCATCACAGACTCGATGGACGTGAGTCTGAGTGAACTCCGGGAGTTGGTGATGGACAGGGAGGCCTGGCGTGCTGCAATTCATGGGGTCGCAAAGAGTCGGACATGACTGAGCGACTGAACTGAACTGAACTGAACTATGAGCAAATAAGATCAATAGATATGAAAAAATAAAGAAGGAACTCCTATCAGTATTTGCTATGGCTCTAAGAAACACTGTTAAAATAGAGTTTAAGGAAATAGAAAGTCAACATCCATTTATCATCGGTCTCTAAGAAAGAACAAAGAGATCAGAAAATTATGACATTGCTCCAAGGTCACCAAATGTCTCAGCCCACTTGATTTGGGTGGTGTGCTGTGTGTGCTTAGTCACTCAGTGGTGTCCGACTCTTTGCGACCCCACGGACTGTAGCCCGCCAGGCTCCTCTGTCCATGGAATTCTCTAGGCAAGAGTACTGGAGTGGGTTGCCACGCCCTCCTCCAGGGGATCTTCCCAACTCAGGGATCCAATCCAGGTCTCCCTCATTACAAGAGGGAGGATTCTTTACCATCTGAGCCACCAAGGAAGCATACAATGTAAAAAGCCACTCTAAGTACAGATATAAGTTTATTCCTGACCTACAATCAGTCTCAAGTTCCTATAAGCACTTACCTTGGGAAATTGGATTAGAGAATAGAGAGATCTGGAGACACCTAAACACCCCATTAGGCCAGCCCTAAGCAACAGGGAGCTCTCAGCCATCTGCTCAACCTACTTTTCTAGGGCTACTGTAGGTGGTACTTGATGGTTTGGCAAGAGACGTGCTAAGCACACCATTCCAATAGACCCTTAATGCCTACCTTAGTCCAGCCTCTAAATAATATAGACAAGAAAAAGGAAATATAATATTTACATAAAAATAGACGTTCTCCTCTTCCTGTATTCCCCTGGAAGCCTTATACATTGCTTCCTTGACACCATTCTGTGCTTCTCTGAAATCTTTGGGGACCCTTTAGAGTCTGGTTTCATTATCTGAGTTCCTCTTCCTTTAGCGTGGGTACTGGAGGACATGCTACCATCTTAGGGTTTTACAGTGTACAATAACATTTATAAAAATTCTTGGTAATCCAAAGACATTCATTTGATGTTTTTTAAAAAAATCTATGCAGCTCCTAGTAGTTTGACTATGGAAGTATTTTGTAACATAAACAAAACATACCAGAGTACTAGTATTCTATAACATATGTTTCAGTAAATGTTAACTGTCAAAAATTCACTGATCCCATATTCTATTTCTGAAGACAATGTGACCACACAAAAGATTTTGTTATGTGTATTGGATACTGTAAGTCAAATTATGTAATTTCAAAGGAATAAAGCTGCTTAATCCCCTTCCCTGCACAAGTTAACTCGATAAATCCTCTCTCTCGTCAGTCTGCTATAAACACATCTTAAATTCCTAATATAATTAATGTCCACATTTATTGTTTACTCCCCAAGATTTAATCTCCCAAAACATACAAAATGAATCTCACATTGATAATACCAACACAGATTATAAAACAGCCCAAATTCCTCACACTCATTCTACTTAGTTCTAATCAGTGGTCTAACATAAGACTGGTTGGAGTCAAAATCTCTTCTCTACGCTTACCCTCTAGTACTGATAAGACTTTCTCAAGTATCTGTTATATTGGATTCTCTTTATCCCTAATTAATTATTGTATAAAAATTTTTTATATTTTGTCTTCCATGCATTCCACCTATTGTTGTTGTTCAGTTGCTAAGTCATCTCTGACTCTTTGTAACCCCATGGAATGCAGCACGCCAGGCTCCTCTGTCCTCCACTATCTCCTTGAGTTTGCTCAAACTCATGCGCATTGAGACAATAATGCCATCTAACCATCTCATCCTCTATCATCCCCTTCCCTTCCTCCCTTCAACCTTTCCCAACATCAAGATATTTTCCAATGAGACGGCTCTTCGCATCAGGTGGCCAAAGTTTGGAGCTTAAGCTTCAGCAACAGTTCTCCAAGGAATATTCAGGGTTGATTTCATTTAGGATTAACTGGTTTGATCGTGTTGTCCAAGGGACTCTCGAGAATCTTCTCTGGTACCACAATTTAAAAACATCAATTTCTTGGCTCTTGGTCTTCTTTACGGTCCAACTTTCACAGTCGTACATGACTACTGGGAAAACCATAGCTTTCACTATACGGATCTTTGTCGTCAAAGTAATGTCTCTGCTTTTTAATATTCTGTCTAGGTTTGTTATAGTTTTCCTTCCAAGAAGCAAGCATTTTTAAAATTTCATGGCTGCAGTCACCATCTGCAGTGATTTTGGAACCCAAGAAAATGAAATCTGTCACTGCTTCCACTTTTCCCCCTTCTATTTGCCATGAAGTGGTGGGATCAGAGGCTATGTTCTTCCTTTTTGAAAGCTGAGTTTTAAGCCAGGTTTTTCATTCTCCTGCTTCACTCTCATCAAGGGGTCCTTTAGTTTCTCCTTGCTTTCTGTCATTAGAGTTATATCATATGCATATCTGAGGTTATTGATATTTCTCACAGCAATCTTGACTCCAGCTTGTGATTCATCCAGCCTGGCATTTCTAATGATGTACTCTGTATATAAGTTAAATAAGCAGGGTGACAATATGCAACCTTGATCTATTCCTTTCCCAATTTGGAACCAGTTTGTTGTTCCATGTCTGGTTCTAACTGTTGCTTCTTGATTTCATACAGGTTTCTCAGGAGACAGATAAGGTGGTATGGTATTCCCATCTCTTAAGAGTTTTCCAGTTTGTTGTGACAGACACAGTCAAAAGGCTTTATCATAGTCAATGAAGTAGAAGTAGCTGTTTTACTGGAATTCCCTTGCTTTCTCCATCTCCATGATCCAGCAGATGTTGGCAATTTGATCTCTGATTCCTCTCCCTTTACTAAACCCAACTTGTACATTTGGAAGTTCTTGGTTCTTGTACTGTCGAAGCCTAGCTTGAGCATGAATTTGCTAGCATAAGAAATGAGTTCAACTGTATAGTAGTTTAGACATTCTTTAGAATTTCCCTACTTTGGGATTGGAATGAAAACGGACCTTTCCTAGTCCTATGGCCACTGCTGAGCTTTCCAAATTTGCTGACATATTGAGTGCAGCACTTTAATAGTATTATCTTTTAGGATTTGAAATAGCTCAGCTAGAATTCTATCACCTCCACTAGCTTTGTTTGTAGTGATGCTTCCTAAGACCCATTTGACTTCAGACTCCAGGATGTCTGGCTCTAGGTGAGTGATCACACCATCATGGTTATCTGGGTCATTAAGATCTTTTTTGTATAGTTCCTTTGTGTTCTTGCCACCTATTAATCTATTCTGCTTCTGTTAGGTCCATATCATTTCTTTCCTTATTCATGTTCATCCACGCATGATTGTTCCTTTGATATCTCCAATTTTCTTGAAGAGATCTCTAGTCTTTCCCATTCTATTGTTTTCCTCTATTTCTTTGCATTATTCATTTATGAAGGCCTTATCTCCCCTTGCTTTTCCCTAGAAATCTGCATTCAGTTGAGTATATCTTTCCCTTTCTCCTTTGCTTTTCACTGTCTTCTTTCCTCAACTATTCGTAAGGCCTCCTCAGACAACCACTTTGCCTACTTGCATTTCTTTTTCTTGGAGATGGTTATGGTCACTACCTCCTGTACAATGTTATGAACCTTGTCCATAGTTCTTCAGGCACTCTATCTACCAGATTTAATCCCTTGAATCTATTTGTCACTTTCATTGTATAATTGTAAGGGATTTGATTAGGTCAAACATGAGTGGCTTTCCCTACTTTCTTCATCTTAAGTCTGAATTTTGCAATAAGGAGCTCATGATCTGAGCCACAGTCAGCTCCAGGTCTTGTTTTTGCTGACTGTATAGAGCTTCTTCATCTTTGGCTGCAAGGAATATAATCAGTCTGATTTTGATGTTGACCTTCTGGTGATGTCCATGTGTAGAGTCATCTCTTGTCTTGTTGGTAGAGGGTGTTTGCTGTGACCAGTGTGTTCTCTTGGCAAAACTCTGCTAGCCTTTGCTCTGCTTCATTTTGTACTCCAAGGCCAAACTTGCCTGTTATTACAGGTTATCTCTTGACTTTCTACTTTTGCATTCTGATCCCCTGTGATGAAAGGGACATCTTTTTCTGGTGTTAGTTCTAGACAGCCTTGTAGGTTTTCATAGAACCATTCAATTTCAGCTTCTTTGGCATTAGTAATTGGTGAATAGACTTTGATTACTGTGATGTTGAATGTTTTGCCTTGGAAATGAACTGAGATCAGGCTGTTGTGTTTGAGATTGCACCCAAGTACTGAATTTCAGATTCTTTTGTTGACTATGAGGGCTACTCCATTTCTTCTAAGGGATTCTAGCCCACAGTAGTAGATATAGTGGTAATTCTCTTAAGTAAAATTTTTGGCATTGTAGCCCAGCTATTCCATTTTCTGCTCTTCTCTTTGTATTTTTATAAACTGGTAGCCCCTCTCATCTTTCTTAGCTACATATTCTTTTTTCCCCCATCACCAAGACTATTGGATCTGCTTCATATTAGAGAATTTTTTAGGCCATTAGGATAGCTTTTACATGGTTTCCAATTTTAGCTTAGGAGAAGAATTCTCTGAAGATTTATGAAGAACTCCTGTTCTGATGTTTTTAAAGCATCATTTCTTGTATTTCCATTGAAAAGCAAAATCTTTATCCCCATGTTCCTCCATCCTCAAGTATTGAGTTTTTGTACCTTTCCACTTCCACACTATTGCAAAGATCAATTTCTGCTTTCCTGCTGTAGGAATAAGACATTTCTTTACTTCCTCAAATATTTCCTTCTCAATTTAATACTTCAAGATTCTTCTGAAGTTTGTGCCCATTTTCACTCATTCTTTCTCATATGCAGCATTAATCCTTAGCCTATGTTTAAATTTTTTCACTTTCTTTGATATATCAATTCCTAAAGCCTTTTTTGTCAGAAGACACAGTTACCCATCATCTGTGAGGTCTTTCTACAAACTCTCAGCTTCTCAAGCATGAATCTCTCACATGCACTAAGAATTTGCTGTACACTGTAGATGCTTAATGCCACAGAATAAAACCTGATTGGCACTTCTGGAAGGTACCCACAATTCAGGCTTCCAACCTCTTTGTGATAAAAATCTATTAAACTTCATTCCCCTCATCTCCAGCCAACACCATATCTAGCTAACACTAACACTAGTCCTGTGCTGGACTTTGAAAAGCCTGGTGGTCATCGATCATTTTGTTTTATAATATTAGTGCAAATATAGATGATTTAAAATATCCCAATGCTATTTTTGAAAACTCAGCTTATTTTTCTTTGTTTCTTTGTTGTTAAATTTCCTTCCCCCACTCCCCAAAATGAACTAAATATAATTAAAAAGTTTATTCTATTCACATCCTATCATCTCTTTCCTCCTAGCTACCCCACCTACCTGAAAATTCTCTCCTAGGCAGCAGGAGAACCATGGTACCGTTTTCAACTACTACTACTACCTTACCAACCCCTTTCTAGGGTAGCTGAGAACTAGTTTCACATCGGGAAAAATTTGGCTTACTCCTGTTATGTGACCTTGGGGAAATTCTATAACTTTTCTGAGCCATACATAAAATTATGATCATCAGTTCAGTTCAGTCACTCAGTCATATCTGACTCTTTGCGACCCCATGAATCGCAGCACGCCAGGCCTCCCTGTCCATCACCATCCAGCCATCTCATCCTCTGTTGTCCCTTTCTCCTCCTGCCCCCAGTCCCTCCCAGCATCAGAGTCTTTTCCAATGAGTCAACTCTTCGCATGAGGTGGCCAAAGTTCTGGAGCTTCAGCTTTAGCATCATTCCTTCCAAAGAAATCCCAGGGTTGATCTCCTTCAGAATGGACTGGTTGGATCTCCTTGCAGTCCAAGGGACTCGCAAGAGTCTTCTCCAACACCACAGTTTAAAAGCATCAATTCTTTGGTGCTCAGCCTTCTTCACAGTCCAACTCTCACATCCATACATGACCACTGGAAAAACCATAGCCTTGACTAGATGGACCTTAGTCAGCAAAGTAATGTCTCTGCTTTTGAATATGCTATCTAGCTTGGTCATAACTTTCCTTCCAAGGAGTAAGCATCTTTTAATTTAATGGCTGCAGTCACCATCTGCAGTGATTTTGGAGCCCAAAAAAACAAAGTCTGACGCTGTTTCCACTGTTTCCCCAACTCTTTCCCATGAAGTGATGGGACCAGATGCCATGATCTTCATTTTCTGAATGTTGTGCTTTAAGCCAACTTTTTCACTCTCCTCTTTGACTTTCATCAAGAGGCTTTTTAGCTCCTCTTCACTTTCTGCCATAAGGGTGGTGTCATCTGCATATCTGAGGTTATTGATATTTCTCCCGGCAATCTTGATTCCAGCTTGTGTTTCTTCCAGTCCAGCGTTTCTCATGATGTACTCTGCATATAAGTTAAATAAGCAGTGTGACAATATACAGCCTTGACGTACTCCTTTTCCTATTTGGAAACAGTCTGTTGTTCCACGTCCAGTTCTAACTGTTGCTTCCTGACCTGCATACAGATTTCTCAAGAGGCAGGTAAGGTGGTCTGGTATTCCCATCTCTTTCAGAATTTTCCACAGTTTATTGTGATCCACACAGTCACAGGCTTTGGCATAGTCAATAAAGCAGAAATGGATGTTTTTCTGGAACTCTCTTGCTTTTTCCATGATCCAGCAGATGTTGGCAATTTGACCTCTGGTCCCTCTGCCTTTTCTAAAACCAGCTTGAACGTCAGGGAGTTCACGGTTCATGTATTGCTGAAGTCTGGCTTGGAGAATTTTGAGCATTACTTTACTAGCATGTGAGATGAGTGCAATTGTGCAGTCGTTTGAGCATTCTTTGGCATTGCCTTTCTTTGGAATTAGAATGAAACTGACCTTTTCCAGTCCTGTGGCCACTGCTGAGTTTTCCAAACTTGCTGGCATATTGAGTGCAGCACTTTCACAGCATCATCTTTCAGAATTTGAAACAGCTCAACTGGAATTCCATCACCTCCACTAGCTTTGTTCATAGTGATGCTTTCTAAGGCCCACTTGACTTCACATTCCAGGATGTCTGGCTCTAGATTAGTCATCACATCATCATGATTATCTGGGCTGTGAAGATCTTTTTTGTACAGTTCTTCCGTGTATTCTTGCCACCTCTTCTTAATATCTTCTGCTTCTCTTAGGTCCAGACCATTTCTGTCCTTTATCGAGCCCATCTTTGCATGAAATATTCCCTTGGTATCTTTAATTTTCTTGAAGAGATCTCTAGTCTTTCCCATTCTGTTGTTTTCCTCTATTTCTTTGCATTGATCACTGAAGAAGGCTTTCTTATCTCTTCTTGCTGTTCTTTGAAACTCTGCATTGAGATGCTTATATCTTCCCTTTTCTCCTTTGCTTTTCACCTCTCTTCTTTTCAGAGCTATGATCATAGTTACTACTTAATTCATAAAATTACTATGTGATCAAATGAAGTAACCTATATCAGACAAATAGGAGAGTCTAATCTCCCTTCACTTTAAAAAATGCAATTAAGTGACTCACCAAAAGGTAGATAACAAAACACTGAATTTCTATACCTTGACCAGAAGACTTTAAGTAGCTAATCTTCAAGCTGTAACTGGATGTTTATATTAATATTAATGATACAGTCTAGTATTGATTAAACCCCTGATGACTACTCATTCTTTTTTTATAATTAGGAACTAGCACCAAAAACATCATGGAGACCAAGTTGAGTACTACAGAAGCAACAGTGATGAGTCAATCACTTTCACGTGTTGTTTCCACATCACAAAGCTCTGACTCCAAGAGTAAGTACAAGAATCTGTGCTGAAATGTTCAGTTCAGTTGCTCAGTCATGTCTGACTCTTTGTGACTCCATGAACCACAACATGCCAGGCCTCCCTGTCCATCATCAACCCACAGAGTCCACCCAAACCCATGTCCATTGAGTCAGTGATGCCATCCAGCCATCTCATCCTCTGCCGTCCCCTTCTCCTTCTGCCCTCAATCTTTCCCAGCATCAGGGTCTTTTCCAATGAGTCAGCTCTTCACATCAAGTGGCCAAAGTACTGGAGTTTCAGCTTCAACATCAGTCCTTCCAATGAACACCAAGGACTGATCTCCTTTAGGATGGACTGGTTGGATCTCCTTGTAGTCCAAGGGACTCTCAAGAGTCTTCTCCAACACCACAGTTCAAAAGCATAAATTCTTCAGCACTCAGCTTTCTTTATAGTCCAACTCTCACATCCATACATGACTACTGGAAAAACCATAGCCTTGACTAGATGGACCTTTGTGGACAAAGTAATGTCTCTGTTTTTTAATATGCTGTCTATGTTGGTCATAACTTTCCTTCCAAGGAGTAAAAGTCTCTTAATTTAATGGCTGCAATCACTATCTGCAGTGATTTTGGAGCCTAAAAAAATAAAGTCTGCCACTGTTTCCACTTGTTTCCCCATCTATTTGCCATGAAGTGATTGGATTGGATGCCATGATCTTAGTTTTCTGAATGTTGAGCTTTAGGTCAACTTTTTCACTGAAATGTTAAACTAGTATACTGGATAGAACTAAACTCAGAAAGTTTTCCAGCCCACACTTACAAAAGAACCTTGTCTCACTTATATTCTCCCCTTGTTGTTATTGCTGTTGTTTAGTTGCTAAGTCGTGTCCAACTCTTTTGTGACCCCATGGACTGTGGCCAGTCAGGTTCCTCTCTCCATGGGATTTCCCAGGCAAGAATACTGGAGAAGTTTGCCATTTCCTTCTTCAGGGAATAATCCTGACCTAGGGATCAAACCCACATCTGTTGCACTGGCAGGCGGGTTCCTTACCACTGAGCCACCAGGAAAGCCTGTGTTCTCTCCTAATCTCTACAAATAGGACAACGATTTGGCAACTTTGCTTTGTATAGTGACACTCTATCCCTCCATAGCCACAAATAAGTGGATGCCAACGAGGATCAGTTCAAGCCTGGGTGATAATCTGTAATATCACCTACACAAAAAGGTAAGATTGGCCAAAGCATCAGACAACTTTGATGAAATAGGAAAAAAATTAGAAAAGAAGAAATTGTTAAAACTGACTCAAGAAATTAGGAAGACTGAAAAGACCTAAAACAATTTAAGATTCTGCATTAAAAATTTAAATAAATAAAGTTCCAAGCAGAATGGCAAAAATTCTGAATTCTATAAAAATATTCTCAGAAGTAATACTAAATTTTCTCAAACTCTTTTGTGACATAAGGGAAACTTTGCACAAACAATTATCTGAGTCCAGTATTACCATAACACCAAAAATAGAAAAGAATGAAAAGAAAATGCAAAGAAAACTATAGACCAATATCCTTCATGAACATAGACACAATACAATATTAGAAAAAATTAGTAACATATGAAAAGAGATAAAAACATGACAAATAGGATTCACTTAGGAATGCAAAGTTGGTTTAAGATATGAAAATCAAGTAATGTAATATACCATCTTAGTAGAATCAACAAATGCAGAAAAAGCATTTGACAAAATAAGGTTCCCACTCAATTAAAACTCTCGATTAACTATAAATAAGTAAAACTTCCTCAAATTGATCAAGGATATCTATGAAAAATATACAGTAAATGTTTTACTTAATAATGAAAGACTAAATACTTTTCTCTTAAAATCTGAAACGCAACAAAGATGTCTACCCTCACCAGTACTATTCAAAATTATAACCGGAGGTTCTTTATACTACATTAAGATTATAAATAGATAGAAACTTTCATCCAGATTGGAAAGGAAGAAATAAAAGTGTTTTTCTCAGCAAACTACATCATTATCTATATAGAAAACCTGAACATTTCACAATAAATCTACCAGAGCTAATAAAGGATATTCTATACTATATTCTATACCACAGGAAATAATTCCATTCATAGTAGCTTCAGAAAGAATAAAATATTTAAGAGTAAATTTAACAATAGAAATGCAATATTTGTACACTAGACTAGAAAACACTTCTCTGAGAAATTAAATATCTAAATGGAAAAACTTCTGAGCTGTGAACATGTGAGCATTTGTTCACAGGAGAGGACATGGAAGCATGACGTCTTTCCCTATACCTTGCTCTGTGCCTCTTTCATCTGCCTGTTCCTGAAGATAGCCTCTTATAATGAGTGATCTAATGAGGTAACTGAAAGTGAATCATCAACAAAGATTGTTTCCATCAGTAGGGCTAGTGGATACCAGAATTAGCAACTTAGCGTATCTGATTCCTTGCCCTGTGTTCTTTTCTTTATTCCATGCTGCTAGCTCCTTAGGTTTTTTGTCGTAGGTCAGATAGTCACACGAGCAGAACTGAACTAAGGAAGGCTAGTCAGTGATACCATCTGGAGGGGCTCTAGTGGGTTCTTGCTTGCTAAGTCACTTCAGTCGTGTCCGACTCTGTGCGACCCCATAGAAGGCAGCCCACTCTCTAAAATGGACACATGATGGGACCAGTTTCCAGGCAAGAGGAGCAAAAGGACTAAGGGACCCCCAAAACCTTCTGATCTCAATCTCTGAATATTCACACTGTGGAGTCTGGTATCAGAGCACATCTGGGAGACATGGCACATATGAGCCAGCAGGCCAGACACAGCAGGACAGGGAGGGGAAGGCGACTTGTGTGCTTTTAATGTGATGCACACGTGATTTAAATAATTCATTTATTTTAGCATTATGTGAAAAGACCACTTGTTAGTTTTCGTGATTTAGATGAGCCCACTAAGCATCAAAATAGAAAAATTTTCCTTAGTACAATTACATCTGGTGCTTGAGCAAAGACATCAGATTTTGAAACATTACTGCCAGTGTGAAAGTGCTAATGAGATGGAAAAGTGGTGTCATTTTGATTCTGACTTTAGACACACAAAGCCATTTCCAGGGTTCAAAAGAAAGAAGAAATTGGAGTGGGGGTGTGGGGGTGTGTAAAATGTGATTTCAGTTGCTGCTGTATGTTTAAAAAATTTTAAAAGCCGTGATATGTGTTTTGAACATTTTCTTGTTTTATGCTGTAATAATCTACCATCTGGAGAAGGCAATGGCACCCCACTCCAGTACTCTTGCCTGGAAAATCCCATGGACGGAGGAGCCTGGTGAGCTGCAGTCCATGGGGTCCCTAAGAGTCAGACACGACTGAGCGGCTTCACTTTCACTTTTCACTCTCATGCATTGGAGAAGGAAATGGCAACCCACTCCAGTGTTCTTGCCTGGAGAATCCCAGGGATAGGGGAGCCTGGTGAGCTGCTGTCTATGGGGTCGCACAGAGTCAGACACGACTGAAGCGACTTAGCAGCAGCAGCAATCTACCATCAATTTTCAAAACAAATATATTTGTTTCTAAGTATATAACCATCAACAAAGACAGAAGTAGAAAATAATTAAATACAAACAGAAGACACTTTACCTAACCATATGTGAATTGTTAATAAAGCACACAAAAAGATGCAAAAAGAATCCAGGTTCTTTAAACAACATAGTCTTAACTGCACACCCTCCCAAGAAGAATGGATAAAGAGAGGGAGAGAAAAGAAAAACACTGAAAAGAAACCCTGAAATTCACTTGATGAGTTTGTTTTATTGAAATGAATATATTAGTTCTAAATACTAGGTATAAGTGAAAAAACAGATAAATGTGTTCTCAAGGTGAAAAGGGGAGAATACAAATACAGAATGGGGGAAGGAAAGTTAAACACTGCACTATCAGATTGAAACTTAAGGCATCAGCATAAATTAATGATTAAAATACAAATATGTATGTAAAATTGCAAAGAATATAAAATAAATAGACATTACATGTTCATAGTTTGGAAGACTTGATATTTTAAAATGGCAATTCTTCTCAAGTTGATCAGTAACTGATAAAATAACCAATGCAATTCCTATTAGAATACCAGAAAGTTTTTTTTTTTCTAGAAATTGATAAGCAAATCTTAAAATATATATGGGCTTCCTTAATAGTCCAGTTGGTAGAGAATCGGCCTGCAATACAGGAGACCCCTGTTCGATTCCTGCGTCGGGAAGATCCACTGGAGAAGGGATAGGCTACCCATTTCAGTATTCTTGGGCTTCCCTTGTGGTTCAGCTGGTAAAGGATCAACCTGCAATGTGGGAGACCTGGGTTCGATCCCTGGGTTGGGAAGATCCCCTGGAGAATGGAAAAGCTACCCACTCCAGTATTCTGGCCTAGAGAATTCTGTGAACTCTTTTAGTCCATGGGGTCACAAAGAGTCGGACACAACTGAGCAACTTTCACCTTCACTTTCAAAATATATATGGAAATGAAAGTGACCTAGAATAGCCAAAACACTTTTGAAAAAGAACAATGTTGGAAGACTCAACCGCCCCCAACTTCAAAACTTACTCTAAAGCTATAGTGATCAAAACAGGGTATGGAGTTAATGAGTGTTAAGAGTAGCGTTATTCATAACTGTCAGATGCTGAAACAACTCAAATGTCCATTAATTGGTGAAATAGAATATCTCATTGGATTTTCCTTTGGAAATGCATTTGGAATGTTCCAAAACATGGGATATCCATATAAGACAATCCCATTTGACAGTTTGAAGATACAAAATACTGATGCATGCTGTAACAGCATAAATCTCAAATACATTATGCAGTGAAAGAAGCCTTTCACAAAATCCAACATATACAATTCCATTTCTGTGAAATATCCAGGATATTTTTTATAGGGACAGAAACCATATAAGTGGTTGCCTACACCTAGGGACCAGTCTGGGAACTGACTGCAGAAAGGCTCAAGGAAGTTTTTTATATTGAAGAAAATGTTCTAAAACTGGATTATAGTGATGGTTCAATGACTCTGTAAATTTACAAAATATTATTGGGTTGTATACTTACAATGAGTGGATTAAGTGGTGAGTTTTCAGATAAATATTCATTTAGGAACAAAAAGAAAATGTTGACCTAGGCCAATCAAATTTCCTTCCTGGGTAATCTGAACTGAACTAGAAAACCCAAACAAACCAAGAAGCAGGGGGGACTGGAGTAGTGCAGGGTTAGTAGAGAATCTGAGATGGCCATGGTGATTTGTGCACTTGCCTCTGGCTTCTGGAGGCTTGAGTTGGCAGAGTCAGTAGAGAAGGCTACTGACTATAGAGAGACTATGTGGGGAAATGGAGAGATCCCATGAGCAAAGTTAAGTTGTTTAAGGGACAAGGAAAAAGTAGCAGGACCTGGAGATCTTCTGAATCCTGACAAATCTTTAGTTGCAGTCCTCACATATCTCCACAAGTACTTCCCTTATTCTGGCCTCCGTGATTTGAAGTAATCTGTGTGTTTAGTCAAAATATCCTGACTAGAAAAGTTACTAATCATCCATAAGAGCATTATCAAATCCTGCTCATTATACATATTGGATGCATTTTTTGGCGTACCCAGAGTCCTTAAATGGAGAAGGGAATGGCTACCCACTCCAGTATCCTTGCCTGGAGAATCCCCATGGACAGAAGAGCCTGGGGGGCCACAGTCCATGGAGCAGCAAAGAGTCAGCCACTACTGAGCAACTGAGCACATAGTCCTTAAAAAGACATCGCTGCAGGTGACTCAGTCTCCAAGTCTCTTCTTAGGAGACCTGTAAGATACAAGGAGACGGCAAGTGGGCGCCGTGGACATTACAGGCTCACTCTGGTCTAGAAGCATGTTGGTAACATCCATTTCCCCCCTTTCTATTGTAATCATCTTAGACATGACATGAAGAAGGCTATTTAGGAGAAGTCTGATTCCACACCATAATTGTAAACTAATAATTGTATATAATTAGTCTCCATGTAGAGAAATTTGAAGAGGAGGGTCATTTTTCCTTCATAACAAGAACATTTCTCTGTGGCAGTGCTTTGGGTTCTGATAAGCATAATTTATATTGTAGACAATATATGTCTGAAAAGTACCTTTGGCAAACCAAAACCTCATGTATTTTATAATATAAGTGCCCCAATACAAACAAGAATAAAAGTGAATTGTGCGTTTGCCAGATGTGTAACAGATGATGCCTCGTCTCCCTCTTAAGCATATGAGCAGTGGGTGCTTGAATAGTGACCTTCAGATAAAGGCACTGTGGGGACATTATCTCAAACTCAGGCTTGATTTTAGAGTGGAGAGGAGCTAGTGAGGTCTGTTGACAGGGAAAGGGAGCCTATTGCTTTCTCCTTCTGGTGGATTCTGACTTAGCTAAGGAGAGTATGTGTAACAAGATTATAGGCAGGAGACACTGAGATGGGCAAGTACCAGTACCTAATTCTACTAAGGCAACTGTGTGGGTAAAATGAAAGTGAAACTGTTAGTCGCTCAGTCATGTCCAACTCTTTGTGACCCCATGGACTGCAACCCGACAAGCTGCTCTTGGAATTCTCCAGGCAAGAATACTAGAGTGGGTTGCCATTCTCTTCTCCAGGGGATCTTCCCAATCCTGGGATTGAACCCAGGTCTCCCGCATTGCTGGCAGACTCTCTACTGTCTGAGGCACTAGGGAAGCCTCAAGTATGTGGGTAAAAATACTTCTAAACAATTTGCTGTGTCAGAGCCTCTGCTACCGCAGAATATATAATATTACAGACTTGAACTCTGAAGGGAAAAATCTGACTTTTGTTAATTAAAAATAAGTAACATTTATAAAGTGTCAGACTTTATTTTTTTGGGCTCCAAAATCACTGCAGATGGTGACTGCAGCCATGAAATTAAAAGATGCTTACTCCTTCAAGAAAAGTTATGACCAACCTAGATAGCATATTGAAAAGCAGAGACATTACTTTGACAACAAAGGTCAGTCTAGTCAAGGCTATGGTTTTTCCAGTGGTCACGTATGGATGTGAGAGTTGGACTGTGAAGAAGGTTGAACGCCAAAGAACTGATGCTTTTGAACTGTGGTGTTGGAGAAGATTCTTGAGAGTCCCTTGGACTGCAAGGAGATCCAACCAGTCCATTCCAAAGGAGATCAGCCCTGGGATTTCTTTGGAAGGAATGATGCTAAAGCTGAAACTCCAGTACTTTGGCCACCTCATGCGAAGAGTTGACTCATTGGAAAAGACTCTGATGCTGGGAGGGATTGGGGGCAGGAGGAAGAGGGGACGACAGAAGATGAGATGGCTGGATGGCATCACTGACTCGATGGACGTGAGTCTGAGTGAACTCTGGTAGATGGTGATGGACAGGGAGGCCTGGCGTGCTGCAATTCATGGGGTCACACAGAGTCAGACATGACTGAGTGACTGAACTGAACTGAACATGTATAAGAAATTAGTAGGTTATTTAATCAGGGTTAATAGCATTTATATGTAACAAATAATTTATCATGTATGTTCCCCTTTTGCATAATCTATCCTAGTTTAGTATAGAGTTTGTTTTTAATACAAAAAGCATATATAATTGTATATAGATCAAGTAACCACTTCAGATATACTACTGGTTGAACATGAGAATGGCTTCTGCCCAAGCCTGTACTTTTCGAGGCACCATATCCTTCTTAAAAGAAATGGTCACTCCAATTATGCCAAGAGGAAGTTGGCTTATTGTTTACTAACAATGATTCTGAAATCAGATAGAGAAAGTAAAAGTGTTAGAACACTTACTCGTGTTTGACTTTTTGTGAACCCATGGACTGTAGCCCACCAGGCTTCTTTGTCCATGGAACTCCCCAGGCAAGAATATTGGAGTGGATAGACATTTCCTTCTCCAGGGGATCTTCCCGACCCTGGGATTGAACCCTGATCTTCCACATTGCAGGCAGACACTTTACCAACTGACCCACCAGGGAAGCCCTTGAAATCAAATAGCTTAGATTCACATAATGGCACAACCATTTATTTGGACTTTGGCCTTTGGTAAGCTATTTAACTTCTCTGTGCCTTCATTTCCTCATCTGTAAAATAGTTGTAATGACTACACTTTTACAGGATTCTTGTGAAGATTAAAAGAGATAAAATAATATGAAGCTTAAAACAGTGTCTGAAAAGAAAACAATACATTTTAGCTATTAATATTATTTTGTTAATGATAATCCTTACAAAAGCCAAGCAAAGATGGTATTTATGGTATCAGTTTCACAAATAAGGAAACAGGTTCAGAAAGATTAAATGACTCACCCAATGCTAAATTAAAAGATGTAATTCAAACCCTGTTTTTCTTGCCTCAAACTCCGTAAATATCGATATACCACACTTTCTCTCATTACAACTACTTCACATAAAGTATCCAAAGGAATTAGAAAGCAAGTAGCTTTTAATTGGGTGCATCATATACTTGACAAACAGAAGTTCAATCAGTATAACACTGACCAACTGACTGAATATAAACCTGGGATTCTCACCAGAAACCTGGGATTCTCACCAGGGTAGTTCTCATGCTGTTGCCAACCATGCCAGATTTATTCCTGACCGTGTGATTTGTGCAACCTGTCTTCCTCATCTGTACGGTCATTCCTTCTTCCCCTTGTCCTTCCTCCAACTGATTATTAAAATTCTACACAACCATAAAGAGCCTCTACAAAATATCACCTTAGTATTTCCCACAACTTAATGAGGTTGCCAGATATATGTACCATCTGCACTATTATTCATTTAGTACTTTAAGTGGATGTACTTTTTAATTCTTAAATTTGTTTGAAAAGGAAACCATCATGAATAAAAAACCAGTTTGAATTGGCATAAGCAGAAGCTAGAAAGTCGCTGTGATGTAAGCAAAATAAAATAAAATTCTAGCTAGATTTTGTTGCTTGCCAAAGGCTCTGAGTTTTAGCCTTACTTAATAAATAAATCAAATACTTACCTGGCAGGGGAGATACTGGGATGATGAAGGCAATTTTCACCCCGCAGCATGGCTTATCTATCCAACTCTGATGTGCTGACCCCTGCAATTTCCACAAAACTTGACTGTATAATTTGTGGTCATGGGGGACTGGATTTGCACTTCTCCCTGTGGGGTGGAAAAAAAGATAAGTACATTCTAGGTATTAATGACGTGTTTGCATCAAATTGAAATTTTGAAACTTCTTCATTGAAATAAACTCACAAAAAAATGGAAAATAATTACTTTCTCACTGAGTGTTTCAATCTGATTTAATGCCACTTTCCAGTCTAGGATCTCTCGTATAATGCTATGCATCTCATGCTTTGGAAAAGTCTAATTTCTCTGATCACTCAGGCTCATTATTTCCTTTGTGAATGGCACCATTTATCTATGACATTTATCAGGGAACTTAATTGCAATGTTTCTTACATGCTATTTAATTAGTTTGTATCATTTCATGTGGGCAGATAAATGAGGAATTCTCAGGATAACAAAGTCTTAGTCACATATTACAGTTTATCCAAACCAGAACTAATCTTTCGTATGATGACTCAGTCAATGCTTTGTTGGGGGGATGGGGATGGTATGTATGAGGGCGAATGAGAAGGAAAATTTTAATTGGTCATAGTAAATTATTTTTAAGCAAATCAGTAAAGAATTATATATGGGAATAACTATTTTTTTCCTGGGCCTTTTAATGATAAATCATGTTCTGTAGGTAATTATATACAATGGCTGGAAATACAATGGCTTTTGTAAGATAATATTTAGCAAAGTTACTTGTATTATTGCTTAAGCTTTCTATCTTAAAAGCTGATAGTTTAAGCAAACTTTCAGTTCAGTTCAGTTCAGTCGCTCAGTCGTGTCCGACTCTTTGCAACCCCATGAATCACAGCACGCCAGGCCTCCCTGTCCATCACCAACTCCCGGAGTTCACTCAGACTCACGTCCATCAAGTCCGTGATGCCATCCAACCATCTCATCCTCTGTCGTCCCCTTCTCCTCCTGCCCCCAATCCCTCCCAGCATCAGAGTCTTTTCCAATGAGTCAGCTCTTTACATGAGGTGGCCAAAGTACTGGAGTTTCAGCTTTAGCATCATTCTCATTAGTTATCTCTTTTATACATAGTAGTCTATATATATACACACTGCTGCTGCTGCTGCTAAGTCGCTTCAGTCGTGTCCTACTCTGTGGGACCCCATAGACGGCAGCCCACCAGGCTCCCCCATCCCTGGGATTCTCCAGGCAAGAACACTGGAGTGGGTTGCCATTTCCTTCTCCAATGCATGAAAGTGGAAAGTGAAAGGGAAGTCGCTCAGTTGTGTCCAACTCTTAGCCACCCCATGGACTGCAGCCTACCAGGCTCCTCAGTCCATGGGATTTTCCAGGCGAGAGTACTGGAGTGGGGTGCCATTGCCTTCTCCGATATACACACTACTATGTATAAAAGAGATAACTAATGAGAACCTACCATATAGCACATGGAACTCTACTCAATGCTCTGTGGTGACCTAAATGGGAAGGAAATCCAGGAAAGAAGGGATGTTGTATACATATAGCTGATTCACTCTGCTATACAGCAGACACAAACACAGCATGGTATAGCAACTATACTCCAATAAAACTTAATAAACAAGTTAAAAGGAGTAGAGAAGTTATGGACTAGTAGAAAATATTTTTTAAAACATGCATACATCTAAAGTTTAGTTTGGGATTAAATTGTAGATTAAAGTTTAGCATTTGAAAGTTCATTTGCATTTCATAAGACTTCAGTTTCAAACTGAACTCAACTTCAAACTTCAGTTTCAAACTCAACCAAGAGATTTAAGTTGCCAAACACCCTGATTAAGGATTTGGTCTTTACTCAACAACTAAATTTGAGACTAGGTCAACAGAATGCACTACACTCATTTCTATTTAACTTCCACTTACTCAGCAGATAAAGAATCTGCCTATAATGCAGGAGACATGGGAAACGCAGGTTTGACCCCTGGGTCAGGGAGGTCCACTGGAAGAGGAAATGGCAATGCACTCCAGTTTTCTTGCCTGGGAAATCCCACGGACAGAGCAGCCATGCAGGCTACGGTCCAAAAAGGTCGCAAAGAGTCAAACACGACTGAATGACTAAGCACACCTGCTTCCTCTCCAGATCAGAATTTGGCCTTTTCTTAAAGCATATTTGCATTATGAAACTTAAGAAAAAAAAAAAAACACACACACACAGGAATAATTACAAATACCTTCACTTTTCATTAGTTTCCATAACTTTAGCCATATTCCATAGCATTCATCTCTATTAAGATTTTATATTCCCAAAACTGAGTCGAAATTTGAAAATAGAATGTCATATGAAGACGTTTTATTATTTTCAAAATAATACATCCTTGATTTCAGAATTAAAAGGTATATGTTTCCCAGTACTGATTAAGTATTTAAGGTTTACAGAATTTCCTTCTCAGAATAACAATACATTCATTCATATAGAAATATCTGTACCTCTGAAGACTCAAGAAAAGTGTTTTGAATTGCTTTTTTTTTTTCACTATTCCACTACTTCTTAAGGCATAGTCATTTTTATTTTATGTAATATGTCCCTGAGAAATCATTATGCATTTTTGAAGGATGAAAAAAATGCAAAAAAGAATATTCAGGAGGCTTTGTCTGATATGAGTTTAAAATTGTTCATTCTCAACAAAGTCTATCAGCAAGAAAGATTATGACCTTATATTAAAAGCAGGAGGAACAAAGGTTTTGATTTCGTTTATATTCTAATCCTTTGGCAGCTGATAAATATTTTAACTGCATCCTCCAAGTACAGCATTATGCCATGTACAAAATTATTTTAACTAGTTATGAAAAGTAGAAATTAATTACATAAGCTTTCACTCAGAACAGTTTAGTGGGGAAAAAAAGCTGTCTCTTAGTAAAAGAAGATGGACCTTAGAACCAACGGACCTGAATTATAATCACAGTCCTCCCTTTGAGAACATAGTTTCACTTCTTTCAATTATTATTTACAGATCTGCAAAATGAAAATAATAACATCTTTCTCATAGACATCAATGATTAATAGAATTGATCTGAAGAGTTGCTTCAAAAATAATAGCTATCATTATCCAACTAGCAATTTTTAATAACACATTCATTTTGCCTTAAAAACTGCTAGTTGGATAATGATAGCTACTATTTTTTTTATTATCATTATCAATTATTATTTTATATTATTATTTGTTCATTCCCTATGTTTTTAACAGAGACCTAGTATGGATAGTAGATGCTGAAATTATGACTCCGAGTAAAATAAGAAATCTCCGTCCTCCTGGACCTACATTCTAACAGAAAACAAAGCCATTTTAAAAATCACTGGAGTGATAAACTGTTGAGCAAACAAAGCATCATGGTGAGCTGAGGTGGAGGGAAATAAGAAGGTAGCTTTCAATAAGGTGGTTGGAGAAGACTTCTCTGAGTGGTGACACCTGAACAGAGTCGTGGAGGGTGAGAAGGAACCAGTGTAGCCCTGAGAGGACAGCGCAGACGCTTAGGGCAAGCCAGCAGGCAGTCTGAGGCAAGGGATCCCTGGGACATTTATCTACCATGGAGAGGCCAAGCAGGCTGAGACAGCTGGAGTGAACTGAGGAGCAAGGCAGGAACCATATCCTATGGAGAGTCGCTAGCTGTAGTGAGGAGAGGAATAAGGAGCCACTGGACTCATGAAATGTAAATTAAAAAATTTTTTTCTAGGTGGCTATTATACATACTAATGAGAGAGATATAGGTGCTAGATGAACAGTAGTCAATTGAATGGTGAGGCGTAGGTGGAATATATTTAGAAGCTAGGGTTGATGAGGTGAGAAAAAAAAATGAATCAAGAAAAAAAAAGAAGAAAGGCCACTACTTTTTGGCTCATGCACTTGGGAGGCAATGGTATCATCAGCTCAGTTCAGTTCAGTCACTCAGTCGTGTCCGACTCTTTGCAACCCCATGAATTGCAGCACGCCAGGCCTCCCTGTCCATCACCAACTCCCGGAGTTCACTCAAACTCAACGTCCATCGAGTCAGTGATGCCATCCAGCCATCTCATCCTGGGTTGTCCCCTTCGCCTCCTGCCCCCAATCCCTCCCAGCATCAGAGTCTTTTCCAATGAGTCAACTCTGCATGAAGTGGCCAAAGTACTGGAGTCTCAGCTTCAGCATCATTCCCTCCAAAGAACACCCAGGGCCAATCTCCTTTAGAATGGACTGGTTGGATCTCCCTGCAGTCCAAGGGACTCTCAAGAGTCTTCCATACTTTGGTTCAAAAAAGTGAAAGGGGAAGTTTGTTTGAGGACACAAGTCAAGAGTTAGGAATGGATAAAGAAGTGTGGTGTATAGACACAATGGAATATTGCACGCATGCTAAGTCACTTCAGTCGTGTCCAACTCTTTGTGACCCTGTGAACTGTAGCCTGCCAGGCTCCTCTGTCCATCAGATTCTCTAGGCAAGAATATTGGGGTGGGCTGTCATGCCCTCCTCCAGGGGATCTTTCTGACCCAGGGATCAAACACATGTGTTTTATGTTTCCTGCATTGGCAGATAGATTCTTCCCACTAGTGCCACCACATTACTCAGACATAAAAATGAATGAAATAATGCCACTTGCAGCAACATTGATAGACCTAGAATATATCATGCTAAGTGAAGTCAGACAGAGAAAGACACATGATACTGCTTATATATGGAATCTAAAACAAAAAGCTACAAATGAACTTATTTACAAATAAGAATAGACCCCCAGACATAGAAAACAAAGTTGTGCTTGCCAAAAGAGAGAAGGGGGAAATAAATTAGGAGTTTGGAATTAAGATATATACACTATTGTATATAAAATAGGTAATAATGAGGAGTTACTGGGCTTCCCTGGTGGCTCAACAGTAAAGACTCCACCTGCAATGTAGCAGCTGCAGGACACACGGGTTTGATCCCTAGCTCAGGAAGATCCCCTCGAGGAGGGCATGGCAACCCACTCCAGTATCTTGCCTGGGAAATCCCATGAACAGAGGAGCTTGACAGGCTACAGTCCATGGGGTTGCAAAGAGCTGGACACGACTGAAGCAACTTAGCACTCAATATTTTGTAATAACCTATAAGGCAAAAATCTGAAAAAGAGTATATTTAGATATAAAACTGAATCACTGTGCTGTATACCTGCAACTAACACAGCATTTTATATCAGCTCTACTTCAGTTAAAAATAAAAAAAAGAGTTCTGTTTTGGGCATGTAAAATTTAAGATGCTGTTAAGACAGTCAGGTGAAGATACAAAGGAAGCAAGTGGATATTTGTATCCACCATCATTATTGGGCTTCTATTTATCTCAAATATTTCTATATTTTTTTCATGTGGAAAATCTTGATTCATGGTGCAAACACTCAAGTTTGTTGAAATGATCTTTGATTATAATTCTCTCAAGTGATTTTACTTGTAGAAAGCTCTTCTGAGCTCTGTTCCCTTTAGAGGAATTTCTTAAGTTTCAAAGGTATCTGTCTGAACAATTCTGAATCTTCCTCAGATCAGGAGATGTGCAATATCTTAGTAGGAGTATGACATATGGCAGTGCCACTCATGAAGCACCCACCGAAGTTTCTGTAATCTTCTGGATTCAAGACTATTCAAGAAGTGGGGTTGTACCAGATGCCCCAAAGGAGGATGCAGCGAACTTTGGCTCACAGGCCAAATCCAAGCCCCGTCTATTTTTTATAATTAAAATTTAATGGGAATATTGCCATACCTATTCTTTAGATATTACATATGGCTGTATTCACACTACAATAGCAAAAGCTGAATAGTTGCTAGACTTATGGCCCACAAACCTTAAATACTCTCTGTCCCTTTAAGAGAGAGCTGACTGACCCCCTGCTCTGAAGTTTCTTCTATTCAGGAAGCCTCATGATTTGGTGACTTGAGGAAAGTAAATCAGAAATGAACTAAAATCTCTATGCATTTACCACCTGAAACAATTGTGAGAGTAGATATTTGATATTCAACGTTTAATTTTAGCAATTTTCTTTTTTTTTTTTTTCTCTCTAAAGCTGAGACTCAGAGTTCAATCAAAGCAACAGAAACACCAGGTAAGTTCATGTTTCTTTTCTCTGAGAATACTCCTGAGTAAAATCCCAAGAAGGAGACAAAGTAGATCAATCAATTTGAGGACAGAGTGAAATAGTATAAAAGAAAATATTACCTGGCAACTAAAATATTTAGGAAATCTTGTGTTAAAAAAAAAAAATGCAGACAAGAAGAATGTGCAACAGTGTGTCTGAGTGCTCTGGGGCTTGGGTTAGCAGAACCAGCTCTGGGAAGTGCATAGAGCTTGTGGGATTTTCCTCTCCCCAGAACCTACTGTTCCTGGTCTGTTTGTGTGGTCAGCATGCCCTCTCCCAAAATATAGGGTGTGCTTTTGCTGTCGTCTCTACTCTCTAACAAAGCCTGATCCTGGCATCCAAAGAGATGACGTCATAAACCACAGTTAACAGTCTAAAATGCTATCACTTCGAGAAGCACTCATGCTTTGCCATCCTTAGTTTTAAGCTGAAAAAAACTTTGGATGATGGAGCGATGGAAATTGGAGAAGATTATTGGCAGAGGAAAATGGTCATGTTGAATCTTCATAGTGTTTTGAAATTGTAATTATTTTGAGGTTTTTATTTTCCTAACTCCTATCTGGTGTATGCATAAGTGACACATCTCTTAGGTTATCAATATTAACCACCTTTGCTATATACAAAATGAGAAATATGTGAAATAAACCTAGGAGATCATGAAACTTTTTTTTTTCTGGGACCAGAGAAAGATTTACTGCAGGGCTGAGCAAGGAGAACAGGTGGCTGGGAAATACAGAGATCATGTGATTTAAAAAAAAAAAATGGAAAAATAAAGCCATGAAAATTATGAGTGACTCTAATAACATTTTTCACAGCAAATGTTCTAAACAGTCATCATGGTCTACCCTCAAGAATTAGAAATGGGAGTTATATGCTTTTAAATTTAAATTATTTATCTTCTATATAATATATCAAATAATAAAGGAAGTTATTTTTATATTGTTAACTCTCTCTATTTCACCTCATCATTGTACTTTTTATCCTTTATTTCCATCTACACAGTCTAGAAATGCATTGGAAAAAGCCTTGGGAAAAACAAAACATAAAAATAGTGCATCCAGGCAAAGAGGGCAGCTTTGCGTTGGCTGATGTTTTGCACTGTTCTGGAGAAATCCTGTCCCCTGTTTCATGGATTGGTTATCAAGAAGGAGTTACAGATGGAGGAGAATTGGGAGGCTGCCAAATTGTCAGCTCTTTTTAAGGAGAGACCAAAGCATCTTTTATTTTGTTTAAAAGATAGTATTTACAAAATTCCAGCTTTAACTACAATTGATTTTTACATGTAATGAAAAGCACATTTAGACTTTAATTTTGAGTTATGGAAACTAATTCTCCTAAAATAGATAATAGACAAACCATTGATTTGAACAGTGAATTGGAAAGAAATAAGGCTGATTCTATCAACTGCAAGAAAGGTCAGTCTTAAACTTCAGATATATGATAGGGCTAAAGCCTAAATCCAGGAGAAGGCAATGGCACCCCACTCCAGTACTCTTGCCTGGAAAATCCCATGGACAGAGGAGCCTGGTAGGCTGCAGTCCATGGGGTTGCACAGAGTCGAACACGACTGAAGCGACTTAGCAGCAGCAGCAGCAGCAAAGCCTAAATCCAGGTTCACTCAAAAAAAATTAACAAATATCCCCCATCTCCTTAAAATAATTAGTATTTTTCTTTTAGGTAATGTTGAGGTAAACATCTAGCCCAAAGAATTTTTAGCAATGCTTCCTTCTAATAAACATGAGCTAATACACATTTAGTCTTTGACTAGAACATTCATAGCTCTCACATTTGATATTTTCTTTCATATAATGCATCTGGCTTTGATTTCCGTGAAAAATTGTGTTTTTACCACTCTCTTCAAAAATTATTATTAAGGGTCTAGAAATTGGTAATTGTTTTATGTAGGATCTTTTTTTGGAATTTAGAATAGGCAACTGTATATAAAATGTGAATTATAAGCAATTATATGTAGATAAGGACTTCCCTGTTGGGTCACATGGTAAAGAATCTGCCTGCAATGCAGGACACCCAGGGTCAATGCCTGAGTTGGGAAGATTCCTTGGAGAAGGGAATTTATATCCATTCCAGTATTCTTACATGGAGAATTCCATGGACAGAGGAGCCTGGCAGGCTGTAGTCAACGGGGTTGCAAAGAATCAGATACAACTGAGCAACTAATACTTTCTTTTTCTTTTCTATATGTAGATACAACATTCAATTTTATATAATAAAAATACAAGAAAGGTAGTCACAGTTAGATGAGCATGATTGATCAAGGTCAGAAGACATGTCCATTCATTTCATTCAACAGAGCAAAGGTTGCATGCATGGACAGCTGTGTTCAGGAATGCTAGGCATGAAGAAGAATTCACACCCAATATCTAAAACATGTGGGAGAGTAAAATTTCAACTGCCCACTGTAACATACCTGGTAAGATTCCAAGTTTAGTATAATCCCCTGCTAAATATACAGAAGGATATATTCAACCAATCACTGCTAACCGAGGCATTCAATCTTTGTTCTGTTCCATCACATATAGCACTAGCTAAGATTTTGAGTGATACATGGAGCCTGCCATGAAGGGTTACTAAAGACTAGTCAATATAATAAATAACTATAATAACTCCAGTAGTCATATAGGTATAAAGTGATGTGTCATTGATAAGCCTCAGATAACCTTATATTAGGATCAGAGGAGGAAAAGAATTTTTTTTCCTTTATCTGTAGTATCATACACTGGGTGAGGTAAAAGCAGTTTAAGAAAGATGAGAAACGGGTTCATGAAAAAAGTGGTCTAGCTGCCAGATTTTTGTGCCTACTTGATTTTTAGCTCTGAGTTCAGAGCTAATGAGGATATGGAAAGACCCACTAAAAAGTGATGAAAGACTGTTTATTCCCTAGAGATATATGCAGACATTACGTGGCCATTACAATAATTTAAAGCAATAATAGAATTCACTTTTGTTTAGCCTTATCATTTTCCCACAGACAGGCAGAGCTAATAACTTGTCCTTGAAAATTAACCTCTTGATTTCTTTGTAAGAGATCTCAGCTCGAAGAAAAATGGACCAATATGCCTCAATATATTGGGAAAGGAATAAACCATTTGCCTATAATTTCCTGAAAATACAACTATATTTGTCCAGGTTTTCCAGAGAAGCAGAACAAAGAGAATATGCATATATAAATATGTATTTATATAAACATATGGAAATCTCTAAAGAGGTGTATTATAAAGAATTGGCTCATCGCATTACAGAGTCTGAGAAGTCCCAAGACCTCAGCTGGCGAACGAGGCCCAGAAGTGGGGAGAGTGCGTGGTGCAGATCTAGTCCCAGTGTGAAGTGCTGAGACCAGAAGAGCAGATGGTGCAAGTTCCAGGCTGAAAGCTGGAAAGCTCAAGATCCAAGAAGAGACAGTAGCTCAGTTCAAAGGCATGGAAACATTGATATCCCAGCTCAAGGCAATCAGGCAGAAAGAATTCCTTCTTACTCCAGGGAGCCTTTCTGTTTGTGTGTGCATGCGTGCTCAGTCATGTCCACCTCTTTGCGACCCCATAGAGGCCTTCAACTGATTGGATGAGAGCCACCCTAATGGAAGTAATATAGTTCACTCATCTACTGATTTGAATATTAATCTCATCCAAAAACACATTCACAGGCACACCCAGAATAATGCTTGACCAATACCTGAGAGGCAAGTTCAATCCTTGGGTTGGGAAAAATCCCCTGGAAAAGGAAACGGCAACCCGCTCCAGTATTCTTGCCTGGGAAATTCCATGGACAGAGGAGCCTGCTGGGCTACAGTCCATGGGGTCACAAAGAGTCAGGCACAACTTTGTCACTGAACAACCATATCAAATATCTGAGAACCCCATAGCCAAGTCAACACAAAAAATTAATCATCACAGCATTCTCATTGTGACCAGCACAGCTTGTGAAAATTCTTGTAAACATCTTTAGTTTCTCAACTGTGTTTCAGGACCTCAGTTGTTTTTTTGACATTAACATTTTTATTGAAAATCAAAAGCTAGTACAGACATCAAAACTGACTACTGGCTTTTGGAAAGGAGGATTCTCTGTCGTGGTTCATTCATTGTGCTTGACATCTTATGCAATGCCTGGAGTTGGTTACTGGCAAATTCATATAATGTGAAACATGAACTATTTTATACAGAGGATTACTTACCTGAATATTCTAACTTTGAATGACAGAATCTTGATACTATTGTTCAGTTAGAATGTTCTCAAACTAGAAATATAGCCATAGCAAATGATATCCTGAGTTGTTTTAGTAACTTGGACATTTTGTGATGTTTAAAAATTAGTTGAGAAGAAAATAACTCAGTTATGGAATGAGAAATAGAAATTAGCTTAGGGCCTGGCATAAGCTTCCACTTGGGAAATTATATGAACCTATAAATCTAAGTATGGCTAAGTGGTTTCTCCTCCGGTTCAAGGATCTGATAAGTCTCTGAGAAGCACTCAACCCTGTTCTTGAGACTCTGTAGTCTACACTGAATGGTCATAAAAACTCACAATCTTGGACTTCCCTGGTGGCGCAGTGAATAAGAACTCATCTGCCAAAGCAGGGGCACAGGTTTGATCCCTGGTCCTGGAAGATTCCACATACTATGAAGGAACTAAATCCCATATGTCACAACCACTGAGCCTGAACTCTGGAGCCCATGAGCCATGACTTCGGAAGCCTGCACCTAGAGCCTGTGCTCTGCAACAAGAGAAGCCACCTCTATCAGAAGCCTCTGCATCACAACAAAGATTATCCTCCTATCACCACCACTAGAGAAAGTCTGAGAGCAGCAAGGAAAACCCAGCACAGCTGAAAAACAAACAAACAAACAAACAAAAACCTCAATCTCAACTCACTTAAAGAACCAACACGTTTCCACAATATTGCTAAGGATGTGAGCTCCTCCAGTAAACTCCTCAATGTGCTCTCTTTTAAAACATCAGGAAGAATTCTCTCTGTCTCCTTGTATGTTTGTGCAGAGTCTGGTCTGGCCACTGAAGAAAGAGAGGTTTAGTTTCTCTTGGTATAAAGAAACCTCTTGACTGGAGAATAAATTGAAATAGGTGATATTTCATGTAATAAAATAAAGATGCACTTATAACTCATTGTTACTGAGTGGCAGCAGCTTAGGCAGCATAGAATCGTGGTTGACAGACCAGAGTCTAGAGTCTACATTCAAACCCTGGCTCTGTGTGACTTTGGACAAATTATTTAAGCTCTCTGGGCTTTAGCTTCCATGATATGAAATGATAATATTATTAATACAGTAGTGAATATGAAGCCCTTAGAACAATGCATCGCACATAGTGTCCCATCAGTTCAGATCAGTTCAGTTCAGTTCAGTTCACTCACTCATTTGTGTCCGACTTTTTGTGACCCCATGGACTGCAGCATGCCAGGCTTCCCTGTCCATCACCAACTCCCAGAGATTGCTCAACTCATGTCCATTGAGTCGATGATGCCATCCAACCATCTCATCCTTTGTTGTCCCCTTCTCCTCCTGCCTTCAATTTTTCCCAGCATTGAAGTCTTTTAAAATGAGTCAGTTCTTCACATTAGGTGGCCAAATTATTGAGTTTCAGCTTCAACATCAGTCCTTCCTTCCAGTGAATATTCAGGACTGATTTCCTTTAGGACGGACTGGTTGGATTTCCTTCCAGTCCAAGGGACTCTCAGGAGTCTTCTCCAACACCACAGTTCAAAAGCATCAATTCTTCGGTGCTCAGCTTTATAGTCCAACTCTCACATCCATACATCACTACTGGAAAAACAGTAGCATTGACTAGATGGACTTTTGTTGGCAAAGTAATGTCTCTGCTTTATAATATTCTGTCTAGGTTGGTCATAGCTTTTCTTCCAAGGAGCAAGCATCTTTTAATTTCATGGCTGCAGTCATCATCTGCAGTGGTTTTGGAGCTCCCAAAATAGTCTGTCACTGTTTCCATTGTTTCCCCATCTATTTTGCATGAAGTGATGGGACCAGATGCCATGATCTTCGTTTTCTGAATGTTGAGCTTTAAGCCAACTTTTTCACTCTCCTCTTTCACTTTCATCTAGACTCTCTTTAGTTCTTCACTTTCTGTCATAAGGGTGGTATCATCTGCATATCTGAGGTTATTGATATTTCTCCCAGAAATCTTGATTACAGCTTGTGATCATCCAGCCCAGCATTTCTCATGATGTACTCTGGATATAAGTTAAATAAGCAGGGTGACAATATACAGCCTTGACATACTCGTTTCCCAATTTGAAACCAGTCTGCTGTTCCATGCCCAGTTCTAACTGTTGCTTCCTGACCTGCATACAGGTTTCTCAAGAGGCAGGCCAGGTGGTCTGGTATTCCCATCTCTTGGAGAATATTCCACAGTTTGTTGTGATCCACACAGTCAAAGGCTTTGTCATAGTCAATAAAGCAGAAGTAAATATTTTTCTGGAACTCTCTTGTTTTTTCAGTGATTCAACGGATGTTGGTAATTCAATCTCTGGTTCCTCTGCCTTTTCTAAAACCAGCTTGAACATCTGGAATTTCATGGTTCACGTACTGTTGAAGCCTGGCTCGAAAATTTTGAGCATTACTTTACTAGCATGTGAAATGAGTGCAATTGTGCAGTAGTTTGAGCATTCTTTGGCATTGCCTTTCTTTGGGATTAGAATGAAAACTGACCTTTTCCAATGCTGTGGCCACTGCTGTGTTTTCCAAATGTGCTGGCATATAGAGTGCTGCACTTTCACAGCATCATCTTTTAGGATTTGAAATAGTGCCACTATAATTCCATCACCTCCACTAGCTTTGTTCATAGTGATGCTTTCTAAGGCCCACTTGACTTCACATTCCAGGGTGTCTGGCTCTAGGTGAGTGATCACACCATCGTGATTATCTTGGTCATGAAGATCTTTTTTGTACAGTTCTTCTGTGTATTCTTGCCACCTCTTCTTAATATCTTCTGCTTCTGTTAAGTCCATATAATTTCTGTCCTTTATGGAGCCCATCTTTGCATGAAATGTTCCCTTGGTAGCTCTAATTTTCTTGAAGAGATCTCTAGTCTTTCCCATTCTATTGTTTTCCTCTATTTCTTTGCGTTGATCGCTGAGGAAGGCTTTCTTATATCTCCTTGCTCTTCTTTGAAACTCTTCATTCAAGTGGGTATATCTTTCCTTTTCTCCTTTGCTTTTCACTTCCCTTCTTTTCACAGCTATTTGTAAGGCCTTCTCAGACAGCCATTTTTCTTTTTGGTACTTCACTTTCTTGGGGATGGTCTTGATCCCTGCCTCCTGCACAATGTCACAAACCTCCATCCATAGTTCGTCAGGCACTCTGTTTATCGGATCTAGTCCCTTAAATGTATTTCTCACTTACACTGTATAATCATAAGGGATTTGACTTAGGTCATAGCTGAATTGTCTAGTGGTTTTCCCTACTTTCTTCAGTTTAAGTCTGAATTTGGCAATAAAGAGTTCATGATCTGAGCCACAGTCCGCTCCTGGTCTTGTTTTTGCTGACTATATAGAACTTCTCCATCTTTGGCTGCAAAGAATATAATCAGTCTGATTTTCGTGTTGACCATCTGGTGACGTCCATGTGTAGGGTCTTCTCTTGTGTTGTTGGAAAACAGTGTTTGCTCTGACCAGTGCATTCTCTTGGCAAAACTCTATTAGCTTTTTCCCTGCTTCATTCTGTACTCCAAGGCCAAATTTGCCTGTTACTCCAGGTATTCTTGACTTCCTAGTTATATATTAAAAAGCTTCTCGATGTTTTCGGATCCTATTATCCAAATTGTGAATTTAAGGTAAGACTATGTGTATATTCAGGGAGAGACATGAGAACATTCTAAAACTTTCAGAATGCTGCAAAAAATTTCATTTATCTCATTGCTAATGATGCCATTAGCAAGTAAAAGATGAACTCAGCTAACTTAAAATCTCTTGGTTGCATGGCTTTATGAAAAGGAAACAGAAAGGGTGTTGAGTTGTGCTCACCTTATGTTTTAGCTCTTCCACTTCTTGTCAGAGGTGTTACCTCATCTCTGTGAGCCACTGTATCTCCACGTTTACAGTACAGAATAAAAGTGTTTAAGAATAAGGTAAGTTAGTGTGTATGGAAGCAATTAGCATGGTGCCCCATTTATTCTTTGCATATGTATATAATTTTCTGGAATATAATAACTATATTAAATCACAAAAGAAAAATATGTCTTCCTTCTATATATATTTCTACAGTTACTTAAAGTAAACAAATCTCTAGTCATGGTTACTATTGGGTTAGAGGGTGCTATTACCTCTGGTTAGTTATGCTGATGACCCAAAGCAAAGTGAAAGAAATTTGAGATAAATTGTTTTTGCATAGCTTAAAGAGTACAAGTAGGTCAGAATGTTAAGGTCTGATGGGAGAAAAAATTAATTTTTATCATGTGAAGGCAGGAAAGTTTCCTTTAAATATTTTGCCCATTGAGTACATGGGGTGTTCCATTAAGGGTGAAAATGCAGATTAGTGAAAGTGAAATTGAAGTCGCTCAGTCGTGTCCGACTCTTTGCGACCCCATGTACTGTAGCCCACCAGGTTCCTCCATCCATGGGATTCTCCAGGCAAGAATACTGGAGTGGGTTGCCATTTCCTTCTCCAGGGGAATCTTCCCAACCCAGGGATCAAACCCAGGTCTCCCACACTGCAAACAGATGCTTTAACCTCTGAGCCACCAGGGAAGCCTGAAAATGCAGATTAGCAAGGACAAAATCTGGCTTAAAAGGAACCCTGATAAAAAAAGACTCTAAAGTCTTAAAGCTAAAAGTCACCTCAGGGTCGGGGGGAAAGAGTTAATTCTGAAAATTACATACAGGCTATGCAGGTAAAGGAATAGCTGACTACAAAAGTAACATAATTTCAGAGAATCAAGAATAGAAGAGTAGAGGAAATCTGTATTTTGTGAAGATTGTTTAACTCTGATATCAGAATTTAACATAAGTGACATAAAACCACACACCAATTTTACCTACTACTCTTGGCATCAAAATCCTAACTTATTAAAATACTAATTAATGATATATGAATAGTTGCAGAGACATTTCCCATCTCTAAAAAGCTTAGCTTTGCTTACGTTTTTATTCTTTTAAAGTAAGTCAGGCTCTTCAGTATAAGAAGTGCTTGCTCTAGAAGATGTGCTGTATATACAATGGAATATTACTCAACCATAAAAACAAATGAAATAATGTTATTTGCCACAACATGGATGGGCCTAGGGATTATCATATTATGTGAAGGAAGTCAGATAGAAAGAGACAAATGTCATATGGTATGATGTATATGTAGAATCTAAAAAAAAAAAAATGATACAAACGAACTTATCTACAGAACAGAAGTAGAGTCACAGATATAGGAAACAAACTTATGGTTACCAAAGGGACTCATGAAGGGTGTGGGGAGAGGTAAATTAGAAATTTGGGATTAACATGTGTACACTCAGTTCAGTTCAGTTCAGTTCAGTCGCTCAGTCGTGTCCAACTCTTTGTGACCCCATGAATCGCAGCATGCCAGGCCTCCCTGTCCATCACCAACTCCCAGAGTTCACCCAAACTCACGTCCATTGGGTCGGTGATGCCATCCAGCCATCTCATCCTCTGTTGTCCCCTTCTCCTCCTGCCCCCAATCCCTCCCAGCATTAGAGACTTTTCCAATGAGTCAACTCTTCGCATGAGGTGGCCAAAGTACTGAACTTTCAGCTTCAGCTTCAATCCTTCCAAAGAACACCCAGGGCTGATCTTTAGAATGGACTGGTTGGACAGTACTATATATAAAAATAGGTAAACAAAAAAGACCTACTGTGTAGCACAGGGAACTATACACAATATCTTGTAATGACCCGTAATAGGAAAGAATCTGAAAAAGAATATATAATATTTGTATGTGTGTGTGTATAACTGAATCACTGTGCTGTACACTTGAGACTAACACAACCTTGTAAGTTAAACATATGTCAACATAAATAAATGAAATTAGAGGAAAAACATTAAAAAAATAAAAGTGACCTCAGGGATCCTATCAGCATATTGCCTCTCAAAGCACAGGGTGGGACCAACTATACTCATAGCATTTATTGACTGAACTGCTGATGTGCTGCTTACTTATATAATAGATCATATTCCACTCTGAAAACAAAAGCCTAGAGTAAACCATGCTCTCCTTCCCTAAATGTCAGGATGCTCAGAATCAATTATTACAGCCAACATCAGCAACCATACTGATGCTTGGTATTAACTCAGAAGGAGCTTATTTGTTTCTTCCATTTGCCATTGCTTTGATTTCTTATTTCTGTTCATCTTATGCTATATATCATTGCTGCTGCTAAGTTGCTTCAGTCGTGTCCGACTCTGTGCGACCCCATAGACTGCCTCCTACTAGGCTCCTCCGTCCCTGGGATTCTCCAGGCAAGAACACTGGAGTGGGTTGCCATTTCCTTCTCCAATGCATGAAAGTGAAAAGTGAAACTGAAGTCCCTCAGTCGTGTCCGACTCTTAGTGACCTCGTAGACTGTAGCCTACCAGGCTCCTCTGTCCATTTTTCCAGGCAAGAGTACTGGAGTGGGGTGCCATTGCCAATATATATCATTACTTAACTAAAATAAAAAGTTCAAGAAAGCCGTAAGGGACTCCTGTAGCTCAAATCCCTCCTCAGGGATGTCCACAGTTCCCAGGGGGAGGACTGCTTTCGTGTCCTTGCCAGGCTCAATCATTGGCTGGGAGCTGCCTGCAGGAAGTATGAAACCAGTAAAAACACAAGGATGGAATTCAGAGAGCAAGTGGAGATCCTCAGTCAAAATTTACACTATCGGTTGTTCGCCTTTGATGACACGCATTCTCATAGTCACCAGAGTGCCCTGGTACAGCAATAAGGTCTTCTGTCTTAAAAGCTTTCCATAATTTATCTAATAAGTCACTTCAGTTGTGTCCACCTCTTTGCAACCATATGGACTGTAGCCCGCCAGGCTCCTCTGGCCATGGGATTCTCCAGACAAGAATACTGGTGTGAATTGCCATGCTGTCCTCCAGAGGAGCTTCCCAGCCCAGGGAGTGAACCTGCATCTCTTTATCTCCTGCATTGTCAGACTGGTTCTTTACCACTAGTGCCACCTGGCAAGAGCCAAATGTGTACCACTATCAGATGCCAATATGGTAAATTTGGATATGCATTATTACAATAGACTTGACTCTGCAGGTCTCTATTACAACAGAGTTTGTTCCAAGGGTCTCTGCCTCAAACAGCCTGCTCCAAGTTCTAGCCTGAAGTTTGCAAACTAAATTTAAGTCATGACATATCAATAATTTGATATTGAATACAGTCAACAAAAGTAAATGTCTAAGAGCAAATTTATATCATCTAAGAACACCATACACTCAGGTTTCTCCAGTTTCTGACCAGAGCAAAGAAGCTTCTGGAAACATTTAAGTGTCTGCAGAGTCATATACTTAGAAAATCTGAGAAAATTAGATAAATTGACTTTGGTTGAAAGACACAACTCTCTAGGTGCCTAATCACAATATAACAATTGTTCTTATACTATAAAGATTATATTATTATACTGTTATAAAATAATATGGGCTTCCCTGGTGGCTCAGATGGTAAAGAATCTGCCTGCTAATGGAGAACCGCATGTTTGATCCCTGGGTCGGGAAGATACCCTGGAGAAGAGAATGGTAACCCCCTCCAGTATTCTTGCCTGGAGTGTTCCATGGACAAAGGAGACTGATTGGCTATAATCCATGGGTTGCAAACAGTCAGACACCACTGGGTGGTTACACTTTCACTTTCATAAGGTAATATATTAATATAATATAAATTAACATGTATATTATACTTTTATATTAATTATGTATATAATAAACATATTAGTATCAACACTTCTCAAGAATTTTAATTTATTTTTATTCATTTAATTTTCACAACACTATGATGAAGAAAAATTATAATCACCATGTTTTTATTCTGAAATCCAGTTTTATTATTACTATTTCTGATCACAGAAACAGCACTTGCTCATAGTAAGTATTTTTAAAATAATCTAGGTTTAGAGAAGTATATAATATTGTAGACAGTTAAAATATTCCATAAATGGTATCAATTATTCTCAGAATAATTTTTAACAATTTGATATATCTTCTTGAATATTTTTAGATTCTTTGGTAACATTTATTACTAATACTGATGTTTTATCAAATGCAAGATTAGAGTACATGTATTTTTAAACTTTATATTTTTTCACTTCAGTCAGTTCAGTTGTCACTCAGTCGTGTCCAGCTCTTTGCGACCCCATGAACCACAGTACACCAGGCCTCTCTGTCCATCACCAACTCCCGGAGTTCACTCAAACTCATGTCCATTGAGTCGGTGATGCCATTCAGCCATCTCATCCTCTGTCATCCCCTTCTCCTCCTGCCCCCAATCCCTCCCAGCGTCAGAGACTTTTCCAATGAGTTAACTCTTTGCATGAGGTGGCCAAAGTACTGGAGTTTCAGCTTTAGCATCAGTCCTTCCTAAGAAAACCCGGGACTGATCTTCAGAATGGACTGGTTGGATCTCCTTGCAGTCCAAGGGACTCTCAAGAGTCTTCTCCAACACCTCAGTCCCAAAGCATCAATTCTTTGGTGCTCAGCCTTCTTCACAGTCCAACTCTCACATCCATACATGACCACAGGAAAAACCATAGCCTTGACTAGATGGACCTTTGTTGGCAAAGTAATGTCTCTGCTTTTGAATATGCTATCTAGGTTGGTCATAACTTTCCTTCCAAGGAGTAAGCGTCTTTTAATTTCATGGCTGCAATCACCATCTGCAGTGATTTTGGAGCCCCCCAAAATAAAGTCTGACACTGTTTCCACTGTTTCCCCATCTCTTTCCCATGAAGTGATGGGACCAGATGCCATGATCTTCGTTTTCTGAATGTTGAGCTTTAGGCCAAATTTTTCACTCTCCTCTTTCACTTTCATCATGAGGCTTTTTAGTTTCTCTTCACTTTCTGCCATAAGAGTGATGTCATTTACATATCTGAGGTTATTGCTATTTCTCCCGGCAATCTTGATTCCAGCTTGTGCTTCTTCCAGTCCAGCGTTTCTCATGATGTACTCTGCATAGAAGTTAAATAAGCAGGGTGACAATATACAGCCTTGACATACTCCTTTTCCTGTTTGGAACCAGTCTGTTGTTCCATGTCCAGTTCTAACTGTTGCTTCCTGACCTGCATAGATGTTTCTTAAGAGACAGGTCAGGTGGTCTGTGATTCCCATCTCTTTCAGAATTTTCCACAGTTTATTGTGATCCACACAGTCAAAGGCTTTGGCATAGTCAATAAAGCAGAAATAGACGTTTTTCTGGAACTCTCTTGCTTTTTCCATGATCCAGCGGATGTTAGAAATTTGATCGCTGGTTCCTCTGCCTTTTCTAAAACCAGCTTGAACATCTGGAAGTTCACGGTTCACGTATTCCTGAAGCCTGCCTGTCTTGGAGAATTTTGAGCATTACTTTACTAGCGTGTGAGATGAGTGCAATTGTGTGGTACTTGAGCATTCTTTGGCATTGCCTTTCTTTGGGACTGGAATGAAAACTGACCTTTTCCAGTCCTGTGGCCACTGTTGAGTTTTCCAAATTTGCTGGCGTATTGAGTGCAGCACTTTCACAGCATCATCTTCCAGGATTTGAAATAGCTTAACTGGAATTCCATCACCTCCACTAGCTTTGTTCATAGTGATGCTTTCTAAGGCCCACTTGACTTCACGTTCCAGGATGTCTGCCCTAAACAACTTTTTAGATGTGGAAACTCAAACACAGAGTTGAAGTGCCTTGCCTAAGATTCCACAGCAAGTAAGTGCTCAAGTCACATCTGAGCCCAAGGGCCCAGTCTTCAGAATCATGCTCTCAACCATCCACTGCACCTCTCTTGTACCTCCCCTGCTGATAATGTTTAAGGAGTAATGTGGGATAATAAGAGTCTCAATGAGATCCACAGAAGTCATCAGCTCTGCACATATCATGGCTCCCTCCATCTTAATTGCAGGAAGAATCACATTAAACTGACAATTTATGAATTCAGCCAAGACCTGTCATTTTATCAGTGTGTTCATGCTAATGGACGGGGTTTCTCAAATTATAAGTTAATTCCCTTTAAGTGGGTCATGACAAATATTTTTTAAAATGAAGTAAAAGAGTTTAGAAAACACAAGAAGGCATTTAATGTAATAGAGGTGAAGTGTGTGTGTGTGTGTGTGTGTGTGTGTGTGTGTGTTGATATTTTAACTAAAGGTAGTGGTTACAAGAAAAAAAATAAATATTTATTCAAGGAGTCATATCCCCTTTTAAAAATAATTAATTCTAGGGACTTCTGTGATGGTCTAGTGGTTACAAATCTGCCTTCCAATGTATGGGATTCGGGTTTAATCCCTGGTTTGCCAACTAAAATCCCACATGCCACAGAGTGGGGCAACTACTGAGCCCCTGTGCCATGTGCCAAATAAATAAATATTTTTTAAAAGGGGTTAATCCTGTTGCCCACCTGTGGATCATTGGCAATAACAGCACTGGATAGTCAATACAGTTTAAGTAGAAAAGCTTGGAGTTTCATCTGATCCAGATAGATTATACTCAGAACTGTAGCCACCACTTAGCATGCCTATGAAAAGGTAATAAGGTAGAATGTGGAGTGTTGAAAATTAACCCTTGGGAAATCCCAGGAGGATCAATGCCTTTGGTTATTTAATCAGCTATCTTATTCTCTACCAACACAACCAAAAGAGCATTCATCTTTACTAGAACACTTGATCCTGGTAAAAGCAGCTAAGCACCAAGCTTTCAGCGAGTTCCTACTCTTATCTTTAAAATTCCTTTTTCTGCCTGCTCAGTGCATAGCCTGACATTTTCCTTTGTTCTTATGGGCATATATCTAGCTTCCTCCCACAGATCTCTTGCATAGAAAGAACTGTACAGACTCTTAACATTTTTCTTCCCCCACGGATGTCAGAAACACATAAGCATGCGGTGCGTGCTGGGCTGTGGGTGGCAAAGAGAGAAAGATCCCAGGCAGTCACAGGCAACATCTATTTCTTTTATGTACTTGTACATGACCTTCATATTCCTAAGGGGCCATAATTATAAGAGATGACTCTTACATCATCTAAGCAGTCAGTTATACTTTATTGCACACCCGCTGTAGTCAAAACTTCACGTGAATGGTGGGAATGATGGCCCTCACACTCCAGGAACTTGCAGTGCACTATAGAGACAAGGCAAACAGGTGTGATTAAAAGATACTACTTCATACTTGAAGAAAAATAGAATGATTTTTCAAAATCTTTTCTAGATACAAATTACATTTTATTATAGATTCATGAGAATAAATGCTGTACACTTAGAAAACATTTAATTATCTATATTTCCTTGAAATTTTTTGAGATTTATGAATTTGGAATAATACATTTTTATTTATTATTTTTTTTTGTTTGAGTCATTCTGATGAAAGATGGAAGATATTCACCTAAGCCAACAAATAATGACAATCTAAAAATAACATTTTCCATGGGAAAAAAGAGCAGTGGACATGCATCCAAGCAGCAGTTGCTCTGGAGAAACCAAACAAGTATAAATCACTGCTGCACTTTCAAGATAAAAATGAAGGGATCTTCCATCAATTTTCCCCAGTTCTTCCAGTCAAAGCCTCCATTGCAGTCTTTCTCTTTGACCACTAAAGAACACTATAAACTGCATTTCTGTCCAGTTTAAGTATTTATAATAATAATATAAAAATCAGTATCACTCAAAGTTGTAATATCTAAAATGTGATGAATGCTTTTGCATTGATTTGCATTCCATCCCCTGTTGGCTCAGACAGTATACAGTCTGCCTGCAATGCAGGAGACTGGGATTTGATTCCCCGGTCAGGAAGAACCCCTGGAGAAGGAAATGGGCAACCTACTCTAGTATCTTGCATCTTGCCTAGAGAATTCCATGGACAAGGGAACCTGGTGGGCTACAGTCCATAGGGTCACAAAGAGTTGGACATGACTAAGGGCTTCCCTAGTAGCTCAGACTTAGCAACAGCAGCAGCAGTAGCTCAGATGGTAAAGAATCTGCCTGCGATGCAGGAGACCCAGGTTTGATTCCTGGGTCAGGAAGATCCCCTGGAGAAGGAAATGGCAACCCACTCCAGTACTCTTGCTTGGAGAATTCCATCGACGGAGGAGACTGGTGGGCTCAGTTCATGGGATCACAAAGAGTCGGACACAACTGTGTGACTAACTCAACTTTCACTTTTCAAGAAACTTACACCTCTTACAGTAGGTGATATAAGCTATAGCCTAAAATGAAACACTTGTTCAAGTTTTATTTTTGGCCAGTTCTTGAAGATATAATACTAACACCTAGGCTTTGTCATTCCAAATTTAATCATCTATACAGGAGGAACACATGATTTAATGTACAGTTGTATATATCCCATTATTCAGTGATAAATGGTTTTTACAGATCATCCGAAATGCAAACGTTTTGAATCTGCACAGAAATCCAGAAAGAAAAGTAAATACTATAATCTGACTCTGACTCTAGGTTTATTGTTTTCCTACAGTTAACACTTCACCACCAGAAGCATCATCTTTCAGAACCACTACATTATCCTCAATATCAGTTACAACTCCAGAAAACATCTCCCCGTCTCAAGGTATGAATTCTGTGTGCATGAGTGGAAGCTTGCTTTGCTTGACTACTTCTCACCAAGAAAATGTCACCAATTAAAAAAAAAACAAAAACAAAAAAACAGACTACTGAGATATAACTGATATAGAAAAACAGACTGCACATTCTCAGAAAGGGAGGGGACACGAGCAGACTTTTGGAGGTGATGGCTGTCTGTTACCTTGATTGTGGGGATGGTTTCACGGGTATGTGCTTGTGTCCAAACTCTTTAGATTGTATACATTAACTCCCTACCAATCTCGAGTCATAACACAGGACTCTTTCAGAATGAAATAAAATGTTTTCACTCGAAGCTTCATACCTATCCATCACAGAGGCTACCTAAATAGAGAGTGGGGAGGTGAGGGCAGGCTTAAGAGGACTGGCACATGTTAACCTAAGGTGACTTTTTTTTTTTTCTTAAAATAATAGGCCTTGAGAATGCAAAAAATGCAAGCGCTTCTACAACCAGCCCCTCTTATTCCAGTGAGTAACACATATATCTTCATTCAATGCAGTAAGTAGTTCTGCAGAATGTTTGAATGTCACCAGTAAGGGAAGGGATTCAACTATAAACAGCCTTTTCTCAACTTTACTTAACCGGCAATCTCATTATAATCCCATATAACTGCTTCGAAAGTTTTCTTCTATTGAACTTGTTTTAATAAATACACTTTGAGCATTTTTTTCCTTACCTTAGTGCCAAGCAATTACCACCAGAGGTCACGGTGAATTGATGGGGCTAGCCTCAAATAAGCCAAAGTGCACAGGCAGAGATCTCCATAAAAATGAAAATTCACCTTTTCAGAACTTTATTTTAATGTCAAAAACAGCCTTTTAAGAAATGTTCGATCTTAGCAAACACACACACACACACATATGTATATAACATACTGTATATACTAACACTGAATAGAGAGGATATTCATGAATTTCCTTGGAAATTAAGAATAAGATAAATATATATATGCAGCTGTGGTGAAAAAAGATTATCTTAGGTTTAGGTAAAGTCATCCCATTCAAGAAGTCAGCACTGCATTTATGGAGCTGCTGTGTCATGGAGTCTTCATTTCAGGAAGCACTAGTGATCGCATGCAAGATCTAATATGATCCCAGGAAGACCTACTCAAAACAATTATTTAACCATAACAGTGAAGTGTAACCCACCCTACCAATGAATTGGAGAGCTATTCTCAACCCCTGATAAATATAAGCATTACATACTCAAGTAGATGAGAACACCTAACTGACTAGTAACTGTAACTTCTGTATCTCAACTTAAATTCCTGTGGCAGCTTTTTCCTTTCATCACTCTTGTTTTAACCTGGGAAATCACTGCCAGAAAAGAAGGCAAATTCTAAAACACACAGCAAAACCCTCTCTTAATAAGAATAGGAAAAACTCACCCTAATTACTACTGCAGCAGCACCATACCCACAAGTAAACATTCATAAATACATACATATTTCTTAGACCACATTGTTGCACTGTAATATCCTTTTATATTCAGTTATGTTCTAATTTTAAGATATTATTACAGAAAGATATTTGTAATTTTCTTAGGAAGTCAGCTTTATGACCAAAGTATTTTCAATAGAACCAGTAAAAGATATATCTTTTTTTCTTATAGTTTTAGCAAGATACAATTGACATACAACACTGTATAAGCTTAAACTGTACTTACATCATAAAATCTCACAATAGTAAACATCTATCATCTCATATAGATATAAAATTAAAGAAATATAAAAAAATTGTGATGAGAACTCAAGACTTTGTTACTCTCTTAACTTTCATATATAACATTTGTTGTTGCTGTTGTTTTTCAGTCACTTAGTCGTGTCCGACGCTTTGTGACCCCATGGACTGCAGCATGCCAGGCTTCCCTGTCCTTCACCATCTCTCAGAGCTTGCTCAAACTCATGTTCTTTGAGTTAGTAATGCCATTGAACCATCTCGTCCTCTGTCATCCCTTTCTCCTCCTGCCTTCACTCTTTCCCAGCATCAGGATCTTTTCTAATACTTCAGCTCTTCGCATCAGATGGCCAAAATATTGGAGCTTCAGTTTCAGCATCAGTCCTTCTAATGAACATTCATACATACAACAATGAATATATAACATACAACAGTGTTAATTATTAATATATTTAGCAAGTTGTTCATTATATCCCTAGTACTTTTTATCTTCTAATTAAAAGTTTGTGCTTTTGACTCTCTTCATCCAAGCTATACATCAGTAGCTTCATTATAAAGTAGTGAAGAATATAAAGCATGCATATGGGTCTGGTTCTAAGGGACATCGTCTGTGTGGTCAGTCTCCCATTTCCTCATTCTTTCAGTCACCAAGAGAGTCTTCCTTAGATTTGGAGTTTTATTTCAGAAAGGCTACAAGACTGACATCATGTGGGTACGTCAGAAATAACAACTAAAGAATAACCCATGAATCAGATACATCTTCTTTGCTTAAAATGTAATGTTTTTAATAAAATGATGTTTAAAGAAGAAAGGAAGCATGTATGCTTTTTCTCAGTTAATAATCTATGTGTTGTGAGATTCAATACCCACTCTAACTGACGATGTCTCCAATACCTTTTAGGTTTTATTTTGCCGATGGTTATTGCTTTGATTGTAATAACACTTTCAGTCTTCGTTCTGGTGGGTTTGTATCGAATGTGCTGGAAGACAGACCCAGGTAGGTAACCATGTTTTGTTTCATTTTATTTTCCTAAAAGGAGAATATGCTTGCTCAGCCTAAACTTGAATTTAAACTCTTAGTGAGAGAGAGGAAATTTACACAGGAACGAAATGCTATATTGGTTGATCACAGAAATAGAGAAAGGGTAGGAATCAATTGAGTGCTGGTGAATGTAAGGAATTAACTACTAATGGCAGGCTGGGGCTTCCCTGGTGGCTCAGATGGTAAAAAAAATCTGCCTGCAATGCTAGAGACCTGGGTTCTATCCCTGGGTCAGGAAGATCCACTGGAGAAGGGAATGGCTACCCACTCCATTATTCTTTCCTGGAGAATTCCACGGACAGAAGAGCCTGGCAGCCTACAGTCCATAGGGTCACAAAGAGTCGGAGACGACTGAGCGACTAACACTTTCACTAATGGCGGATGTTATCGGATATGGGCACATTCTTTTTAACGAAAAAGCCCTAGGTGGATGGTTGGGGAGTATGGTACTAAAGATGGCATAAAATGACATGCCTTAGCTATAGGGAAGACTTGTTCCATTACCATGTAACAGAATAAAGAGAAATACTGGGACCCATAATTTCCCTGTGGGATCCATAATTTCAAGAAGAGTGTTTTGCGTCTTACTTCCCCCTTGGGAGGCACAGCTTCCTTCCTATGAAGGTGTCTTCCAGGACTGTTGTGTTCTGCTAATTTAATTAGTTCTTCCAGATTGAACACTATTGCCATTTTTAGAGGGATTCTAGTGCCACAATTCTTTGTGATCCTCCTTAATCTCTCCATTAGCAATGAAAAGTCTTGCTTCTTTCATTTAAAATGACATTGCCTTCTTTTACATCCTCACTGGTTGTTTTCCTCTTTTTTGCTGTTTCATCTTCTCCTCCCTGCCTCTTGAATATTGATGGCTCCCCTAATTGCATTTTATTTTAAAGTGTTTTTTAAAATAAACTTTTAAACTTAAGGATAGATTTAGGTTTACAGAAAAGTTGTGAAGATAGTTACAGAGTTCCCTTAATAATAATAATAATACCCTTATTATTAATATATTAGTATGATATAATTGCCACAATTAACCAAAATTGATATATTATTAACTAAAGTCCCCATTTATTCAAATTACTTTCAATCTTTATTCAGTCTTTTTTTCTGTTCTAGGAACTTGAGCACTCTTTTCATTTGATGCTTGTTTAAATCCCCTTCAGTTCCCAGGAACGCGCGTATGTTGCCTTAAACTTTAATCTGTCTTCTCATTTCAGACACCTTCCTGGTGGTATTAATATAATGGAGTGCTATGTATTCTGCTTCATCCATGTTATTCCTTCTCCTAGAATGTCCAGCCCACTGCTTAACTTTTATATACACCTAATCTCCATCTTATTCATTAGGATTTACCTTAAAAGCAGATTTAATCTATATTTTTTAATATCTCACCTCTTTAAGCAGAGTAGAGTGTTTTGACTCTATTGAATTTAATGATATTATTCATCACACTATAGTGTAGTTACTTCTGTATAAGCCTACTTCCTCTGCAAGCCAAACATTTTATTCTGTTTAGGCTGTTGTAACAAAAATGATGTAGACTAGGTGACTTAAACAACAAAAATTTATTTCTCACAGTTCTGGAGGTTAAATTCAATCAAGGCACCATCAGATTTGATTTCTGATGAACACACTCTTCCTGGTTTTTATACCTGCCTGTGTCTTCACGTGGGAGAAGGGACAAGAGAACTCTCTGGGTCTTTTTTACAAGGGCACTAAGCCTTTCCTGAGGACTCTTCCCTCATGACCTAATTGCTTTCTAAAGATCCAGCATCCTAATATCATCATATCGGGCATCAAAATTTAACATATGAACGTTAGGGGGACATAAACTTTCAGTCCATAGCATCAGACAACCCCTCCAAGTTACAAACTACATATGACTCATGTTGCATTGTGCGTAACGCAGAGCAGAGAGAGTCTTACTCAATCTTGTAAATTTTAGTGAAATAAAACCTTTCCTTTCCTCACTTTAACTCTAAATAGTTTGCTAATAGAACTCTACCTAAGACTCATATACTGTTAAAAAAGTAAAAATCAATCATTTTTATAACATATATGGTATATATGTTTATATATAAACACATGTATATATGTGGTATTATGTATATATGTGGTATTTCTGTTTACCCTGTGGACAGTGTGCCCCAGGGCACTAATGGATGCTGTTCCTGAGGCCAATCCCTGACCCTGCAGGGTGTGAACAGTTTGGCATCTGTGCATGACAGTGCAAAGGGAAGTCATGAGATGAAAACAGCAGTGTTCATTTTAGCTCTTGCTGGAAAATAAGAAGAAAACAAATCAATGTCTTTCCCTTTGGGAGTTAAGTGAATAAACTTCTTAATAATGTCTGAAATATGTTTTCTCACTCAGTTTCCAGAGGGGAAGTAGCATTTTTATAAATCAGTTTGATTTCTCTAAGTTCCTAAACCACCAATCAGGAAATCAACCAATCAAGTGGAAAACAGAGAGTGCTGAGTATATAGAATAGGAAAAAAATTTGTGGAGTAAATGCATTTGTAAAAATACCGTGTACTGAAAAACTGCTTTGCATAGGGAGATTTGTAAATAAATTATTTGAAAAGTTGGTGATGATGAACCATACCATTTAGGGAAAAAAACATGTAAGATTCCTACCACTATGGAATTATTCTGAAGACAGGCAGTAGTTTATAACCAAATTGGGCAGTTGGACAATTAGCCAAATCCATTTGATTGTTGTCAGCTTTGTTTCCTACACAGAATTTACAGCATTGTTATCATTAAATTAACACCATAAAACACCTGCAGTTAATCGCTCTTTAAGTATGTGGGTGAGACTTCATTAAATTCAGAAAATTCGTAAACTCACTCTACTCTCTGGAAGCCAATGTGAATCAGAGGTTTTTTATGAAACTAAACTCAACCATTCCATCCTAAAGGAGATCAGTCCTGGATGTTCATTGGAAGGACTGATACCAAAGCTGAAACTCCAATACTTTGGCCACCTCATGCAAAGAGCTGACTCATTGGAAAAGACCCTGATGCTGGGAGGGATTGGGGGCAGGAAGAGAAGGGGACGACAGAGGATGAGATGGCTGGATGGCATCACCGACTTGATGCACATGAGTTGGGGTGAACTCCAGGAGTTGGTGATGGACAGGGAGGCTTGGCATGCTGTGATTCATGGGATTGCAAAGAGTCGGACACGACTGAGTGACTGAACTGAACTGAACTGAAACTTAACTGGATAATGCTGACTGTAGTGTGAACTTTAAGCCTATTAAGAATGGGATATATACATAAAGTAACCTGCTGGTGTGCATCTATCTGCTAGTGAACCCATATTACAGTCTTATAAGGAAAAATATTAAAGCAAGCATACGAGAAAATATCTGTTCATCCTGCAACAAGGCTATGAGCATTACAGGTGATATCATATGTAACAGTTATAGTGGGAATTTTTAAATATTGTTAAAACATTTAGCTTATGGTAAGAAAGATGAGGTTAGATCTAGTTGGTAAACAGCATATGTTGGAGTATCTTAACCAAAGTGACAGAAATAGAAGTGGCCAAAACTTGAGTGGAAATCAAGGTCTTTATAAGACAGTAATGCTCAAAGTCAGGAGAATGATATTCAAAGGTATATCCTGATGACCAGAGCTATCTTAGATGTGAAAGGAAATCCAAGAGATAAGAACCAGTAGCCATGGAATAAATCACAGCAAAATCAGGAACAAAGCAAGGACTTTAAGCAATTCCATTAACTATTTTGACTAATAGGCCATAGATTAGTTTTGACCAGCACCTCCTGCTCCAATGAGGCTATGGTCTTATGCAAAATGAATCATCCTGTGTTCACACTCTAACCAAATGCTTGTGGACTAGCCTGGCAAAGTGGGTGGAAGATTAGTCGCAGTAGTAGCCTCAGTGACATTTTTCAGGGTACTTTTGAGAGGCTGAATCTGTGGGCTTCAGATGCAATTAGAAGCAATATCTGCCTCGTGGCTCACAACAGATATGGAGATTTGGGTCCCCAGAAAGAGCAATGTACAAAGAAAAGCCAAAAAATCAATTCTCAGTTCTAAAAAGGTAATTCAAGACTTTGAGGCTAATTTGTTTTCAGAGATACTGAAATAAATGGAGACAGTTTTTGGTATCTGTGGAATGTGTGATAATGGATAATATTCCACATTGTGGTATGAAACTATAAGGTTAAAATCAGTCCAGAACTGAGTTCAGTGGAGTTGGCCTATTTGAGACTAGACTGTGAATATATTAGCCATGACTGAGGAATGAGTGGTAACCATCTCCCAGGAAATGATCAGTGGGACAAGGAATAGGGGGAGAGATTAAAAAGTTAAGAATTGACTTTAGAAGCATCTTTGCATAGAAAGTGGTGGGTGTCTCAGGGTTTTTGTAGCCAAGCTGTTAGCAGTTCTAATAACAATTTCCTTGTCTTCTAGGCACACAGGAAAATGGAAATGAACAGTAAGTAACTGCATCATTTTTTTTTTTTTTCTGGAAGCTCTATAGTTTACATAAGGAAAAGCATTGATCCTCTACTCATACTTTTGTTTTTTAAAGCATTTGGGTAGAAGGTACAATATCTGGGATTTGGCCCCCTATTTGTCAGGGAGCTTTCTCTATTCAAAAGAGAAATCCCAACAATTAAAAGAGAAGATTCCTCTTAAGCTTGGATAAAGTGGTAAAATTGCAAATCAAAAGTTGAAAAGGAAGACAGAGGAGTGAATACAGCCATGAGGAAAAAATCATAGACAGACATATCTAGATTTTTAAAATAGATTTCCCATAAAAATTTTCAATATGCTTCTCACAATTAGGTAAAATCGTGCCTACACCTTGAGAGAGCTCTGAGTGGCTTTACTTTAACAGCAAATGGTTACCCTGCTTGGTCTTTATTAAAACAAACAAAGCAGTCCTTAGCAATCCAGCCAACTGCTACCATCAAGATGGGGCAAAGAGACATACTGTTTTAATGTCAAAACCAAATTCTGTGTTTTCTGTGTTGACCTGTCTTTGTAGCCTGCTTAATTGTGGGTGTTTTTGTATATTCACTGGGTCGAGAACTTTAAGAATAATGTCCCTATACCACCTGGCCTTCCGAATTTAAAGTATAGGTTCTTGAGATGTCCAAGGAGAGGAACTGGGGTTTGAAACTATTTTGAACTGAGAAGGGGTAGGTGGGAACTTTTGTTGAAATAGACAGTTCAGACACTACACTGCAATATCCACGACCCCATGAAAATGAATGTCCCCAGAACTCAGACCAGTCTAAAAGGTTTGGAAACTCTTCTATGTCTTCCCCCTCACAATTCAGAAATGAAGGCATGTGTAATATGGACTCTGAGACAAGTGTTTCATATGACCCATTTTGACATTTAGTTTATCTAATGATCATCACTGTAACAGAATGACAGATTTATTGACTTGATTCCAGAAGTGAAAGTGCTGTAAAAGTTTGTGTCTTATATGAAGAGACACAAGTTTTGCAATAGAAACACCTAAAAATATATATGCACGTGTATCTTTGTCTTTCTGTTTATATAATGTTTTCTTTGTTCCACAGATATGTAATACTAATTACTGTGGTGTTAACTTAATGTTTTCTGTTTCAAATAGACCTCAGTCCGATAAAGAGAGTGTGAAGCTTCTCACTGTTAAGACAATTTCTCATGAGTCTGGTAAGCTCCCAATATGTTGATTAGATGAAAAATGCTTATTTCAAAATCTAACTTGAATTTTGTTCGTTGCCACAATAAAAAAGCCTAACTTCTTTAGAAATAATTATTAACCCCAAGAAATAAAGAAATTCTCCTATGAAGGAAAAGTGAGCCATAGAAATATCATTTGGGATAAGATATTAGACTATCTGACTTTGATAGGTTGCTTGTAGATGTATTCTAAAGAATGAGTGATGACTAGAGGCATTTTCTATTCTGCAGGAGTGACAGAAAAAACATTAAGCATGCCACAGGGTTTTTTTTTTTTTTAAAGTATTGTTGTTGTTTTGTTATATTTTTGGTAATGGCTGTGTATAACCACTTGGAACTTGGATTCATCAATTAAAATGTAAATCATATCTTATATCATTTCACATCATTTTAATTGAGCTTCTCAATGAGGACAAAACACAATTTTCTATTGATATAGTTTATATTTCTTTTTCCAGTTTCTTAGATTTTGATTTTGTTTGGTTTGAAATGTAAAAAGTTTTTCAAATATAGATATGATTTGTATGAGTTATATTTGTATCAAGAGTAATGAAAAATAGGATGCTAGATAGCTTTTAAAAATTAAAAAAAAAAGCAAATTCCTTTTTTTGTACTGAGTAGACCAATTATTTAAAACTCCAATATTCCAAAACAAATAAATAAAAAGTAATTTCAGTTTTACAAAACAATCTAGGTGGCTCTAACAAATATCAAGTTATATCCAAGACACTTAAAATATTCAATCACCCCAATTTAACCTATACAAAGTAGTCCCAGAATACATATGTTATGTTAAAGTGAAAGATATCAGATGATAAACATTGGAAATATATTGCAGAAAACAATTTTGTAAAACAGAAGACTTTAAATGTAGTTCCAATTCAAGATCAAGATATCAAACACTGATAGGGGTCCCAATTTCAGGTAGAGGATTCAAACTAGAACAAATTACAAACAAGAACTGAGAAGCAAGGGCACCCAAGATCTGCAGAGACATGGCCAAATAATCCGTCAAGTGAGCCATTTTCTTCAGACTTTCAGTCTTGTATCTTTCTGTTCTTTATTCCCACATTGTTTTCTTAAAGGTAACCATCTGAATGAGTGAAAGAGTAAAATTCATTCACAGGATAATTGGAAACCACTCACCAGTTTCTCCTAGCTGTTCACCAGCTTTGACTAAGTAGCCAAGCCTATTCTACTTGGTCAGGAAGGGACAGGCCAGAAGCCTGAATGTGAACTAATCATGAGCTCATGGAGGAGCTGGAGCATGACCACACTGTTTATCAAGAAAAGTTCTCAGAATCTGCCTAGATCTTGTAAGCTGCATCACAGTAATTTCATGCACTCTTCTTTATTTCCTGGAAAATGTAACCAAATTGCTCGGCAGCTTCTGGGGCTCTCCAAGCTCTGAGCTAGAAGCCCCTGGAGGGAAGCCGATGGCTGTTCTGGGGATAAGGGGGCTGGGATCAGGACCACCTGCTCTACCAGGGAAATGATAATTGACACCAGAATCAAGACTCTTGGGAGGGGAAATTGCCAGAGAACCTTGTGTTTCTTGGTTGCAAATTTGCTGATTCTTCTTTAAAGCCCAGGGATAATTCTGTATAAGCTGATATTACCCACTCTCACAGTAACTGCAATAATAAGTGGGTAAACCATGATGGGATGGTTCAGAAGGCCCTTAACTCTCCAAACTTCCTTTTCTCCAGAAGTAGCTTTTCTGGTCATAGGTCTAAGGAGGAAATATTACTATGGAAATAAAAAGGCTAGTCTTTGGGACTTCTATTTCTGCCAATCTCAAGTTAGGAAGCACACCTCTTTTAATAAAATAACTTCTCAAAGGTCAACCTAGCTGATTATAGAAAATATTTGGTAATAGAGCTAAAGTGAAATTGGTGACTCAGAGTTGATTTCAATGGCCTAGAACTGATAATCTAAAACATACTGCTCTTCAAATGCTTTTTGTACTACCACAGTTTTTATTAAACTTGATTAAAGTCTCTCTACCATTAACAGGACTTGATGGCTTCTGAAACATCTGAAAACAAATCTCTTTCCATATCTTCCCATCTTCTGAGACTTATTTGAATGTTCTTTCTTTACAAAATTATTCTCACCACACTCAAAGGAAGTTACAGTATCATAATTATTTTTACTTAAATATCCCTTCCCTAATAGTTACATCTTTCTTAAAATATAACTAGAATAAAGTCTGAAATAATTATAAAAATAAAGTCTAAATTTCTATCTCATATATAAAAAATTTTAAATATTTAAAAAATATAGAAAAGAATTTGTTAGAACAAATATGTGACTACCCACCATTCAGAATTGATGGTTGTTACATTTCATGGTATTTGCTACATGGCCTAAGAAATGTACCAACAAACATACGTTAATTAACACACCAAGGTTAGTAACATGAAATTTGAGCTTCAGTGGTCTTAAGAATTAATTGGATTAGTCAAAGGTCAATTTATAAGCTCCAGTCTTGTATCTCAAAATAAATTTTGCCATTTTAGAGGTCAATAAATCATGTTTCCAAGGAAACAGAGCTCTGTAGCAACCCACCTTCAGGGAAAATACCAGTGGATACTAAACTTCCTGGGTTTCTATAAGCCTCTATGCTTAAGGGTTATTGTTCTGAATGTTTTCTCCAGATAAAGCAGTTTCTTGCCCGAAATCTTCCTCTTCTGATTGTCTTGATGTTTATCCATCCATATTTTCTGATTCCTCTAAGTCTGATCTTCCTCAAGCAGATGTTTTTGTTGAAAATGTAGTCCTTAAATGTTTAGAGTTTGATTATTTCAATTGGGAGCTTTCTTTATTGTAAAAGAAAAGCCTGACTATACATGAGAATGTGCTTTCAGAAAAAAAACCAGGCACTGAACATAGCAGATCATGAAGCCCTTTATAAGAGCATACAAGATGCCTCTCAGATTTAACTAAAACTCTTGCCAAGGTAAACATCACCATGACTGATTGCAAAATATACATGTGACATGAGGCATTTTAAACATGATGCCCACTTACACCACGTGTCAGAAAGTTAATACAGGTTATCTCATTTTTAACATGTAAGGTTATAAAAATATGAACAAAATTGCCTAAATTAAGGAATACATGATTTCACCAAAGAAAGAAAACACAGTGATGCTGAATTTAATTTCAAAGTATTACTTGATTTTGAACCTTTTGAAGGGAGAAAAAGCAGATCTGAATTCATTATAATTTTCCTTTTCTTAGAAAACACTGATAAATTTGTATTATCTTATATTAAGTTCCAACACTTTGGCATGCCTTCCATGATGTGCCAGACTTCTCTTGATCAATTTTTGAACCATTTAATATTAATAACACAAACTCTTCACATGTCACTCACCTCCTATCCACTGTCCTCCTCAGTGAACTAAGGAGGAGACAGCACCTTGGTCTTCTTTGCCATTCCCACCTTCCCCTCCTACCCATTGTGGTAATTACACATTATTTATATATTGTTAGTATATTAGCACTAGTTAGTATGTTCTGGTAATTATTCATTAAATATACACTTCTCTGTTTATTTTTACAAATAAAAGTTCATTTATAAGTAGAAATGAACAAAATTGTAAAGATGAGCAAAAGATTCATAGATGTATAAAGCCATACAGAGATTCAAACTCTATCTTTTTAGCCCTTCAATTTTGACTCAGTCTCTGATGAAGGTAAAAGAGGAGAGTGAAAAAGCTTGCTTAAAACTCAACATTCAAAAAACGAAGATAATGACATCCAGTCCTATCACTTCATGGCAAATAGATGAGGAAAGAGTGGAAACAGTGTCAGATTTCATTTTCTTGGGCTCCAAAATCAATGTGGATGGTGACTGCAGCCACTAAATTAAAAGATACTTGCTTCTTGGAAGAAAAGCTATGACAAACCTAGACCGTGTATTAAAAAGCAGAGACAGCACTTTGCTGACAAAGGTCTGTATAGTCAAAGCCATGGTTTTTCTAGTAGTCATGTTTGGATCTGAGAGTTGGACTATAAAGAAGGCTGAGAGCCAAAGAATTGATTCTTTCAAATTGTGGTGCCAGAGAAGACTAGCACCCTCTTGAACCCTCTTGAGGGTCTCTTGGAGAGCAAGGAGATCAAACTAGTCCATCCTAAAGGAAATCAACCCTGAAAATTCATTGGAAGGACTGATGCTGAAGCTGAGGCTCCAATACTTTGACCACTTGGTGTGAAGAGCCAACTCATGGGAAAAACCCTAATACTAGGAAAGATTGAGGGCAGGAGGAGAAGAGGGCAACAGAAGATGAGATGGTTGGTTGGCATCACTTACTCTATGGACCTGAGTTTGAACAAACTCTGGGAGATAGTGAAGGACAGGGAAGCCTGGCATGCTGTAGTTCATGGGGTTGCAAAGAGTCAGACACGACTTAGGGACTGAACAACAACTTCCTTCGCACTAAGGCTCCTTGTCTGTCCCAGCTGTATATGGTCTTCCCATTAACTGTTGATTTGGCAAGTCAGCAAGCACTACTACCTTGGAATATCTCTTAATGGCTTCAATTGCCATTTTAATATTTGACCTCAATATGCATAATGTAGAATGGAGAAAATAGAGAATAGAAAAAATTAAAAACTACTTATGAGAGACAACCTGGCATCAATACTGGCATTTCCTTCCAGTTGTGTTTTTCTAGGTGTAATTGTATTTTATTTGCTTTTACCATATATGTCATTATTATAAGTATTATTAGAATCATATAATTATTTAATCTCTTCACACTTTCTATTCTCAGCTAGACAGACTGTGGGAGTTATTAAGGGAGATATTAACAATTGTAGTAATTTTCATATGAATTGTTTATGTGACTTCTGGTGGATAGTAGGGGTTCAATAAATATTTCTTTTGTTTACTTCTTATTCCTGTACTAAATAGCCATGGATTCCAGGAGGTGTTGTGCCTTTTGTAAAATATGCAATAGTGAGCAAAGGGTTGTGCTGGGCCGGGAGCTATGAGGGCTATTGCTCAGAGCCAGACATTTCTTGAAACAAAATTTAAGGAGCTCTTGAAGGGTAGTCCCAGGTTTGTTCTTCTTAGATCTCTGGTACTATTATCCCCATGACAGTGCAGGTAAGAGATGAATCACTTGAGTCCCCAGAAGATGGTCCTAACTGGCAGATAAAAGCTGGAGCAAAGCAATGACATTTATTCTCAAAGCTGGAGACCTTGACCGATATTGCTTTTATAAATCATGACTGATGTTGATACTTGAATCTACATGAAAGACACAGGTAATGTGAAAGGCTTTGACCACAGATCCATGAGCACATGAAAATGCTCATGGTCTTTCAGCTTCGCATCATCCTAAGTTAATATTTATCTTTATATCAGATGATGGAAAAACACTGTTATTTTGAGTAATGTTCCCTGTGCTGCTTTGTATGTCATCAAAGTATTCATGTTGGCCTATAAATTCATTTTCACAAAACTCTCACTGAATTATTTAAACAGAGGGACCTTGAATGTTTTTCTGATAAAATGGCACTTTAAATATATGACATAGTTTTGCTTAGGCAGAGCCAGCTCATGGACCAAGCAAAATTCAATAACTCATTCTCTTGGGTGCCTCTCTTGCTATCACCTCCCAGCTCACACCATCTACCAGCAGGGAGCGAGTCAGCATCACTCCTCTAGGGTAAAAATAAACAATGGCCGAAAAAGCTCATAAATCTTGGGGAAGGATTTCCAGGCAATAAATACCAAGAGGTAAATTGTGGCTCTGATGACACTCTTGAGGGGAAATTGGACTTTCCTTGAAAAAAAAAAAAAGCTGAGAAACTTATTTTCATCCTTATTCACTCTCTGTGCAAAACATAACTTCTGTTTTTAGGGGAACACTCTGCACAAGGAAAAACCAAGAACTGACAGCTTGATGAATCCTCTACACACCTGGGCAATAAATATGTAAGTTTCCTAATTTCATTCACTGAGATCCTCATTAATATCTGTTTTGTTAGCCTGCTGCAGCGCAGATTATTTTTATACTTTTATAACCTGAAAAGTTAATGGCTTGTGTCAGTGAAACCATCATTTTCTATTTGTCTAAAAACAAACACGAGGAACACTTGCCAGAGAAATAAATGTCTTGGGGGCTGTAGAAGATTTCTTCCAGTTGTCCTGCCTCCCTCAGGGACAATGCAGTCCATTCTTTCTGCCTTTTGGTAGCGTTCCCTCATAGCTGCTGTTTGCCTCTGTCCCGGTCAGCATATGCACACTTCCAGTGGCAGTTAGGGTTCTATTGCTGGGGAAGGATTGCAGGACCCCAGATGACTGTGCTTACAAATTTGCGATTTATTATGAAAAAAAATTTGACACATCAGCCGCCTAAAGATAAAGAAGCACATCACAGTCAAAGGTTGGCTCAGGGCAAGGAGTCCAGAGATGCCAGATGGGAGACCCAACTGTGCTTCCTCTGTAAGGACCACACTCAGGTATGCTTTCTCTCTGGGACTAGGAACGATGGATGTGCACACAAAGCACCTCAAACAAGGTGATCCAAAACATGCTCTCAGCTGGGAGTCCATATACCTGGGTATTCAGAAAGGCAGAGGAGTGACAGAGCCTTCCAGGTGTCCCAACGAGACCAGTGCAAAGTCTTCAATCTCATTACAGTAATTGTTAATCAATGAATAATTGAAAGCTCTCAAACCTCTGGATAGGAGCAACTGTCATTCTGTGTGATCCATGCTTTGACCAGGAGTCCATGCAAGGCAAGTGTATGTCTTATTGCAGTAAAACAACTCAGGCCAATTTCAGGCCTGCTGGAGTCCACCTTTCTGGCTTAGCATAGGATGGTCTTTTGCCTTTCTACAATTGCATAAGAAAATTCTCTTCTGACTTTAGTTTTCACAAGAAACATTAAGAACATGCCCTCACAGTGTCTTGTAATTTTTAGAATCTGCAGAAAAATTTACTTTATGGTAACTAATGGTGAAAAAAACAAAAGGACAAATAGGTATATGCCCTGAATTGGCCTGACCACAATGGTAGTCACTCTGGGTAGTATCCAGGGGAGGGGGGATATCACTGTTACGTCCACTACCTGTGTCTACTTCCTAGTACAAGTACAACGCTGTTATGGATACTCAGCCAGTGTTTATTGAGTAAATGATGCTTCTTTGGCTAGAAGCAGGAGAGATACACAAAGGAGTATCATCCAGACATATGCATCAGGGTCAGAATTTCATCCTTCTCTAGTCAGCAAAAGGTAGGTTAGGATGAGAGAGGAAGCTCTTTCAGACGCAAGATTCAAGAAGCTGAGAAGTTAGAAACCCAGAGACATGTGTTCAAGCCCTCACTAGTGCATGGAAAGCTTCCTTCCATAACAGCTATGGTTCCTTTGCAATCCTGTGCCTGTTGAAAAACAGTACCTTCCAGATTATTAACATGCTCAAATCTTGGTAACTAATTGTCCACTTTGGAGGAAGATGAAGTGTTCAGTTGGAAAGAAAAAGACAGAAAAGTCTCCATATAGGAGGCAGCCTTAACACAGTCTCTGTACAGAAAATAAGGACGAGTGCTGATCCAAACAAGCTCAACAAAATGAATTATCACCCAATTCCTGTTCCTTTCCACTTTTGTACTTTAAAAATTATTGCTAAAGATATTCCTAGCCTTTAATCTCTTGTCTTTGGATTTGCAGAGGTAAATAATTTCTGTTGCCTTTCTGAGTAATTGTGGAATTACATAACAATGTTCTGAAGAGTAAAGATGAAAGGAATGGGAAGAAACATGTTTGACATTGGTCAATTCTATTGTCTATTTGTCTTACCCCTTTTCATTTTATTTCTCTTGAATCATTGAACTTTAAATGTAGTAACCAGTAATTGCTTTCTAAGGTATCAACTAGAAATCAAATATCAGCTCAGAAATTCATGATAAATAGAATACACTTGTGGCTCAGAGCTAAAGAATCTGCCTGCAGTGCAGGAGACACCGGAAGCATGGGTTTGATCCCTGGGTTGGGAAGATCCCCTGGAGAAGGGAATAACAATCCACTCCAGTATTCTTGCCTGCAGAATCCTGTGGGCAGAGGAGCCTGGCAGGCTACAGTCTGTGTGTCACAGACATGCTTCAGTCGTGTCCAAGTCTTTGAGACCCCATGGACTGTAACCTATTAGGCTCCCCTGCCCATGGGGTTCTCCAGGCAAGAACACTGGAGTGGGTTGCCCCGCCCTCCTTCAGAGGATCTTCCCAACCCAGGGATCGAACACACATCTCCTGAGACTCTTGTATTGCAGGCGGATTCTTTACCACTGAGCCACCAGGGAAGCCTGGGCTACAGTCCATAGGGTCACAAATATATAGTCAGACAAAACTGAACCAGCTTAGCACACACATTTGAACTAGAAGTTGAAAAAAAATGCTGAGAAGTCTTTGGATCTGTAGGTAACAGCAAACACTTATATGGAAACATTAACTCATGTTAAAAATGTTCATCTCATTATAAATTTCTAGATGTATTTAATGCCTGCTGCTTCATATAATGATCATCTATTTAGTGCAGAGTATTATATTTAATGGAGTTCCAAAATACCTTTCATCTATGATCATTGCCCTCTCTGTGAAGTTCGTCTAGTGAGAACATGAAAGTACACACAAGAAATAAGAAAATAATTAAGAGAAAAAGATTTAAAACTACATGGCATGATTGATACACTTCATCACTTCAGTCTAGTTCTAAACTCTGAGACCTTCATGTCAACAGCTAAAGGTCAGTAAGAGTTTCAAAAAATATTATCCTTTCATTGCATATTTATTGCTACATTTAGGAACCATAATTTTTCAGAATAAGAAAATGATTATTTTAGTTTAAACTTTCCCTGCATAATTTACTTTGCTCACAGATATTAGCTGATACCACCTCAAAATGTCTATTAGTGCAAAAACAACTTTTGTTAAGTTTCAAATTTTAGAAATATATTAGCTGTATATATTTCTATACATATTTGTGCTATTTTACCTCATGCAAAGAGTTGACTCATTGGAAAAGACTCTGATTCTGGGAGGGATTGGGGGCAGGAGGAGAAGGGGACGACAGAGGATGAGATGGCTGGATGGCATCACCAACTCAATGGACATGAGTTTGAGTGAACTCCAGGAAATGGTGATGGACAGGAGGCCTGGCGTGCTGCGATTCATGGGGTCGCAAAGAATTGGACAGGATTGAGCGACTGAACTGATTGAACTGAACAGTGCAAATATGCTTTGTTAATCTTCTTCTCAGATTAATTTTCTCATGATTAATTAGGAGTGACAAGGGTGACATAACTAAAGGAACTGATTTGCTGTTATATAGAACTTCTACTTAGGTCAGAATTTCTATGCAAAAATGCAGAGCAGGAAAGCACATCTTTTTTCTTACTGATGCCAACAAATAGTCTGAAAAAAAAACCTGGTTAATAATGAGTGTGAAGGATCATTAGCTAATATTATTTATGAAAATGAAAGTTGCTCAGTTGTGTCCAACTCATTGTGACCTCATGGACTGTACAGTCCATGGAATTCTCCAGGTGAGAATACTGGAGTGGGTAGTCTTTCCCTTCTCCAGGGGATCTTCCCAACCCAGGGATTGAACCCAGATCTCCCACATTACAGATGGATTCTTTACCAACTGAGCCACAGGGAAGCCCAAGAATACTGGAGTGAGTAGCCTTTCCCTTCTCTAGGGGATCTTCCTGACCAGGGATCGAACCCGGGTCTCTGACACTGCAGCAGATTCTTTACCATCTGAGCCACCAGGGAAGGCCATATCTATATGGGGGAAATGTATAAAGAACTTAATGTAAAAGAAAGACAGTAGAAGAAAATTTAGTTAGGTTTTATTATGTGTCTGATTAAGAATTTTCAAACCAGGAAACAATATAAGAAAATTCAATTTCCAAGACAGAAATTTCTACTACATCATGACTTAAAATTTTCAAGCGTAAAAAATTATCATAAAGAAAACTATGAATTGGAAAACATTTGCCATAAATACAAGACCAATTAATTAATATTCTAAATACCCAAAGGCATTTACACAAATGGGAAAATTTTTTAATGAGCCGAGGCCATGAACAGGCAATTCATAGAGGAGAAAATAGAAATGGTAATATAAAATTATAACCTTCAATTTAATTGAGCTCTCTTTTTCCAGTATTTAAAAAGCATACTGGTGAAACAGATAATTTCATATGCTGCATTTGACAGCATAAATTGGATTAATTGGATTAATGTTTTTGAAGAGCAGTTTGGTAATATTAGCTAAGAGACTTAAAATTTCACATTTGTCACCTAGTAACTTCACTTTAGGAAATTTTCATAAGGAAATTATTGAAATATTATTAAAAATTAGTATACAGAGAATAGTAACAAATGTTTAGAAATGGTATGTCTAATGGTATGGAAATTTCAAATAAATTATTTTTCATCCTATTTTTGATGATATTACACAGCTAACAAAAAGAAATAACTCTCAAGATAATTTTTTAATTGCACATAAACATGTCTTTCCAACTGTGGTGTTGGAGGACTCTTGAGAGTCCCTTTGACTGCAAGGAGATCCAACCAGTCCACCATAAAGGAAATCAGTCCTGAATATTCATTGGCAGGACTGATGCTGAAGCTGAAACTCCTTTGGCCTCCTGATTCGAAGAACTGACTCATTTGTAAAGACCCTGATGCTGGGAAAGATTGAAGGAGGGAGGAGAAGGGGACAACAGAGGATGAGATGGTTGGATGACATCACCGACTCAATGGACATGAGTTTGAGTAGACTCCTGGAGTTGGTGACGGACAGGGAGGCCTGGCGTGCTGTGGTCCATGGGACTGCAAAGAGTCGGACACGACTGAGCAACTGAACTGAACTGAACTGAAACAAACTGAAACATGTCCAAGATATAAGGCTGCCTGCCAGTGCAAGAGACACAGGTTCAGTCTCTGGATTGGAAAGATCCCCTGGAGAAGGAAATGGCAAATCACTCCGGCATTCTTGTCTGGGAAATCCCATAGACAGAGGAGCCTGGCAGGGCTACAGTCCATGAGGTCATAAAAGAGTCGGATACTACTGAGTGACTAAACAGCAACAGTGTCCAAGATAAATCTTAAATGAGAGGGAAAACAATTTTAGATTTGAACAGAAGTCCTTTTTAATTGTTCTGAGACCAATCCTATGCTGTAGAAGGCAGGGGACTGGCTGCCACCTGGTCACTCCCTTGCCAGTAGTTCCCCTGTCCATTCTGCTGTAAGTCACCTGCCTATTTAAGATATGAGGGGAATTTCAGATCAAAAAAGAACCAAGAATAAGCAAGACCAGTAACTTGTATGAAAGTCTCTTCCCACGGATCCTCAACAAAATGGAATATTACCCATTTCTACTTTTCTCCCAGATATAATTCACTGTACTTCTGTAATTTTCTAAATGATACCCTTGATAATCTAAAAGCATCTTCTTGAACTTCCAGAAAAGCTTAATATGTTTTTCAATTATTTTTCTTACATTTAAAATGAAAGATGAGGGCTAAAAAGAAAACATCACAAGTAAAAAGAGATTTATTTTCCAATACTAGTCTATAGCCCTGAACGAATTTCTTTATAATGCTTTACACTGTGTTCAACATCTATAAAACCAGGACAGAATGGTCTTTTCTCTTAAAACCATTGTGCTCCTTTGTTTATAAAGTATTGTCAATATGGTTAAAGAATCTAACATGATACTTTATTATTAAAGCAATCATTAATTTTTTAGAGAATTACAAATGTATAATATTTAGGGTTGTGAAACATTCCATGACCATAAAGTTTTGCATTATCGTTGAAGCTGGCAAACTGAATTTTACAGGGATTATAATGTTGGAAAGACAGTTTATGCTGGTATTGTATAAACATTCAAACTGGAACATCAACTAATGGATAAAATCATTAATGAAGCAAGCAAAATCTGTTTCTTGAGAAAGACTGTCAATGTGGAATACACTCTGGTGAAAACCCCAGTTTGTTCCTATTGTTCATTTCTGATCTTTAAGGAGAAAAAATTAGCAGGACCATATTAATCCTGACCATTATCTTACTCAAACAAATCAAAATGTTTACCTAGCTGATCTATGTTGCAAACACTTAGCTTCACTTAGAAGCTCACCTACAGAGGATTATGGTTCAGTTGAAGAAAAAAGTGACAGAAATCTTACTCTGCTGAGTACTAGACCAGATATTAAGAGGAACATGACATGGTTGCTGTCCTGAAGAAGCTTAGACTCATGGCAAGATATACAAATAAGATCATTTTAGCAGAATATGGTAAATAAGATAGATGGTAAAGAATCTGACCTCAGTGTGGGAGACCAGGGTTCAATCCTTGGATCGGGAAGATACCCCAGAGAAGGGAATGGCAACCTACTCCAGTATTCTTGCCCGGAGAATCCCATGGACAGAGGAGCCTGGTGGGCTACAGCCCATAGGGTCGCAAAGAGTCAGACATGGCTGAGTGACTTTCACTTTATATATAGATAGCCATAGTACCTTGAAGTTTAATGATAAATTTCTTAGAGAATTTAGTATTTAAGTTGAGACTTACAGGATAAGAAAAAAAGTGACCTAGGTTTTTCTAGACACGGGGAGGAACAGCATGTATAAATGCAAAGAATTATGAAACTGCATGGGGTATGGAAAATTTTATAGAAAACTGTTTACCCTAGAGCTGTTGCAGGGTCAGTGAACCGTTGATTCTGTTCCACAATGAGATTAAGTACAGCCTCTGAGTGTAAGCATTTAAAATTTTTATAGCAATCTGATATTGCTTCAACATTTTACTCGTGATTTTATTTTAAAAAATGCCAGTTTGCAACTGATTAGTGATGTTTAAAAAAGCCAACCTGATCCATAGATAATGTCAGAAGCACAGTTCTAGAAGATAGAGCTCAGTGCCAGCAGAGCTGATAAGTGAGGGTGAGGCAGTTGAGGGTACCAGATCATAAGAGGGGTTAGCTAAGCTACAGTGTATAGGACTCCACATGGAGAGAATGAAATGCTTTCTTTTCTTAAGCAGAATAAAATCAGATTCTTTCCTTTTTATTAATGCCATCAAGAAGCCATTTATTCATTTTGAGAGACGCTCTGACCTTGAATGTAGAACACATCCAGGAAATTAGGCCAAAATCTGAGAGTGCGGACTGTTTCTGTCATCCCAATAATCACTGTACTTCTTCTAGAACTACACCATGCTCTTGCCTGGGTTGGACCATCTGTCAGCCACAGGTGCTCTGGGAGGACATTAGAAATGCCCTGCTTTATAGTCACTTCTGCAGACTAAGGTTTGACACAGACCCTCTGTCCACTTTTGGCTCTTTAACGCATCCCCCACACCATGGCAACTAGAGTCCAGCTTCCTCCCAGGCAAGGCAGCAGTGCACTGGTTCCTACCAAAGGCCCTGCCTCCACCAACCATGCCACGAGGGAGTAAAATGCAGGTCTCCACCCTGGTCCCCCTGACCACCCCAGCCCCACCTTGTCATTCTCCTCCCAGATTCCAGCAAACCACCAGCACTGCCACCAGCAGCATGAAAGGGCACCAAAGCCCTTCCATGTGGGGGACGTGTGCCCCTTTCCCAATTAAAGCACAGAAACTTCCAGCTTCTGCTCCTTTTCAGACCAACACAGACAGTTGTTTCTGTACTGCAAATGAGAAAACCCAAAGTAATCAACTACAGCCTTCCTGTGAAGGAGAGGTGGAGAGTGCCCCTTCATTCTTCTCCCTGATAAGTACACAGCAGCAAAGCATGAAAGTTGCCAATAAATTTCCCATTAGTGATAGGGTACAGTGAAGTGTTTTAATCAGAAGACAAATATGGTGAGATTTGTGTTTGAAACACGTCACTGAATATTTAATGTGGAAGATTAATTCAAGAGTGATAAGACTAGAAGCAGAGAAGTCAGAGGGCTATTGCAGTTCTGACTAAACCAAGTCTGGAATGGAGATGGAGCAGCAGTATGGAATAGAGAAGTGTCTGGAAAATAAAATTTCTCCAGAGGTAGTGATTGTGTGAATGCAGGCATTGTGGGTGAGGACTATTAGAGGTATCGATTATGGCCATGCTTGTAGTATGATTGTCTGTATGGATAGTGGAGGTAAGAGAAAAGGTTGGAAAGACTGAGCAAGAGGGAGTGGGTTTGGGAGGCACTCTAGTGGGTTTCCTTTCAGAATTGTTGAGGTTGAAGTGTGTATGGGACATTCCAGTGACTCTATGTGTGTGTGTGTGTGTTAACTGCTCAGTTGTGTCTGACTCTGCAACCCCATGGACTATAGCCCACCAGGCTCCTCTGGCCATGGAATTCTCCAGGCAAGAATACTGGCGTGGGTTGTCATTCCCTTCTCCAGGGGGCCTTCCCGACCCCAGAGTCGAACCCAGGTCTCCCACATTGTAGCTAGATTGCTTATTGTCTGAGCCACCAGGGAAGTCCCTTCAGTGACTCTACTGGGTGGAAAAATTCAGCTGGTCTCTGACATTTCTTACCAAGTGGCGGTCTCCCTCCAGCATCTCTACTTCTTCCCTTTCTTGTAATCTGAACTTTTTAATTTCCCCCCAACAGGCTTACTCTTCAGCTTCAATGCTCCATGGGGAGAAAGCCCTGTGGAATCAGTCCTGACTTCCAATCCTGCTCTCCAGTCACCTGTCGCAATGAAGTGATGTCCAGATGACACGCAGTAGTAATCTAACGGAATCGGAAAGAATCATGCTGCTCCCCTGTCCTTTAGGATGTGAAGAAGCACATTACCGCATTTCATAGGAATACCATATTCCTAGGAGAGTGGATTTTAGGAGGGGCATCTGTGAGCAGTTAACCTGAGAGACCAGCATGTGGTTTCACTGATGACCTCTGTCCCTTTAGTTTAAAGTTTTCAGAACCAACAGTTTTCATCCATGGAGACTTTTCTACTTTTTCATTGTCCTTATATTACCTAACGTTTATATTTATTGTTTTCCACTATGTTAACACAGGGAAAATTTGCAAGTATGTTATTAAATATTGGGTCAAAATCCTGCCTTGCCACTTTGTACATAAAGATATTTTATTCGTACTTTCATGTGTTGCTGTTAACAAATAATTACTGTACTCACCACACTAAAAATATCATAATGTGACTGTGAAAATGGCAATAGTAATTTTGAGTATTTGGGGATTGATTATTAGAGTATGAGAGCTCACTGATGAAAGGCATCTAAGAAGTGAGAAAGGGACAAAGGATTAACACACTAGACTCTGTCCACAGGAAGTCAGTTTACCATCTCTTTGGTATTTCTCTTTGTAATTCACAGTATGTGACCAGGATGTAAGGGCATTTATGACACTGTGTACTGCATTCATTAAGAAGATAACAAGACTGAGATTTTTCATACTTCATTTGATTGATACTCTCTCTGTGCATATTTTATCTCTTTTAAAAATATAATGATTTGTTCTAGCAATCATTATTAAATCTCCAGTTTATACCAACATTTCATAAATACATAATTATGATATTATTTTTCAGAGTATCACTTTCCTAAAAATACCATATGATTATAGCTACCACTCCATTGGGGTATATTCTTCAGTTGAAAGTTAAAAGCTGACTGATTAACCTTGACCACTCCTTGGACACAAGGGATTGAAACATTGTGTTGGTGGAAGTCCTTTGGAAAGCTGTGGAATGCACAGGTTGACAGTGGCAGCTCTTTAACTTCTATGATTACATAAGCTGATTTCCCAACAGCTCAGCAGGTAAAGAAGCCACCTGCTAATGCAGGAGACGCAGATTTGATCCCTTGGTTGGGAGGATCCCCTGCAGGAGGACATGGCAACTCACTCAATATTCTTGCCTGGAAAATCCCATGGACAGAGGAGCTTTGTGGGCTACAGTCCATAGGGTCACAAAGAGTCATATAGTCCATAGGGTCACAAAGAGTCAGACACGACTGAAGCAACTGAGTACCCAACACAAGCTTATTTCAGTGTTAAATTATCTTAGTGATATGAGGACAATGTAGTGGAGCCAGAAGAACCTATTTAAACCTACCTTTTACAATTGATTTTTTTTGCAGTGTATTTTAAAATGGTCAGCATTAAGGATTATGTAAATGATCATTTTGGTTTCGCCTCTCAATGTCTGGGCAACTTCTAATCAAGGACATCAGAAAGCAAACTTGTATTTCTGACTGGTGTCTCTTTATGTTTCTTTGAGAAGAAAAATGAAGTAAAAAAAGTAAAAGAAAAGCAGTAGAGTATGTGTGTGTGCTAAGTCGTGTCGGTTGTGTCTGACTCTGTGCAACTCTATGGTCTGTAGTCCACCAGGTCCCTCTGTCCATGGGATTCTCCAGGCAAGAATACTCTAGTGGGTTGCCATGCCCTCCTCCAAAGGATCTTTTCGACCCAGGGATCAAACCCATGTTTCTTATGTCTCCTGCACTGGCAGGTGGGTTCTTTACCACTAGCACCACCTGGGAAGCCCAGTAGATTATAAAAAAAAAGGCAAAGATCTCCAACACATACACTTTCCCTTGAGGGGTGCTTTGCCCATGCTCAACTCTAATCTAGAAGTCTTCAAATGGATGCAACAATGGGTAGAGCATGCCAAGCGTGGAGCATTTGTCTTTAAAAGGAAAATATTCCAACACCCCTAGAGTGCTTTACAGAGCTCCTCAGCAAAAAAGTACAAATTCTTCTGCAATTTAAATTACTACAAGTGATATGTTATTCTGGCTTTTATAAAAACCATTTTCTTGACCTTTAATAAAGATTGTTGGAAGAGAGTTTATAAGGATCAGGAAAAGGGAAAGCTTTTTAATCATAATGAAAGGATGAAATTTATTCTAGTTCAAGAATTATACATAAAGAGCATGCTTTATACTTACAACTATAGCGTTAAATCTTTAAAAAGTCAAAGTGATAAGAGGATTGAGGAATTTGCAGAGATATTCAGGACATTTTGTAATGTCAATCTCAGAGGTAATGTCTGGATTTTTATAAGTCAACTTGAACTTCTGTTGAAATAGGATATTTGGTTTTCAAGCCAAAATTATCTTTAGCCATTTGTTTTTTAATTATATGATTTAGATCAAAGGCAAACCTTTCTATTCATTTGTTCTGCATGACAATATGAATATAATTTAAGTCTGTCAGTAGTCAAAACAGAAACAAGAGCTAATTAGCTAGCACTGCTGTCATCTAAGAGTACGCGTATGTTGTCGGCTGACACACTGGTTGTGATCAGCCAGCAGAGAAAGACTTCTAAATTCCCCCTGACTGAGCTGAAATATCCCCTTGCAATCTGATAGATCTTGAGGATCATCTTTGGACAATGATAAACCGCATGCTAGCTTTTCCTAGTTTTTCTCTACAAAGCCCTTCTTGTGATCATTCGAGATTTTATGGGGTTTTAAAAAGAAAAGTGTATAAGTCTTTTAAAACTTGTGCTTTGAGTGACAGTCTAAGAACTATGAATTTGTTCATTATTGCCTAGAATTAAAGATATCCATCATTGGGATTAATTAACTAGTAGGGACTCGGAACTGAGAATATATCACACATTACCTACAAATCTTCCAGTCAAAATTTCCCCACAAAAACAAACAAGACTTCTCACGTACCTTTGAATGAGTTTACTTTGTCTTTTCTTCAAGGGGGTTTATCCTATGGGCTTGAATACACATTTTTCCTGTTCTGAATACTTTTTAAAGGAAAAACAGTTTTGATAAATAACGGGAAAACATCTATCTTGTTCATCAATATTATATTCCTAAACTTGAATTCAGAAGTCTACCCAAGTATCATTGGTTGGTGTCTGAGGCACTGTGCTTAAACTTGTCACTGTGTCCAGGCACTGTGCTAAAACCTTTACATTCATTATCTTGGTTAATATAACAACAGTAGTAAGACACAATTTCTAATATTAAATTATTACTTGTATTATTATTTTTATCAGCATCAGCATATTTGTGTTAGATATGTAGAAACCAAGACAGAAGAATAACTTACCCAAGGTTTATAACTGGTAAACGGTAAAAATTTGGATTCCAGCCTAAACCCCAAATCCTTTCTCTTCATCACTTTACCACTCAATCTTTCTAATCTCAATTTACTTATCTATAAAAGGAGTGAAAGCATTGTGCTCCTAGATATAGTTAAAATAAGGGCCACTTTATCATTCCTTTATAAACAAAGCCATGCATTAATCCTAGCAGATATCCAAAATGCTACCCAAATTAGGAAGTTAATTTGTAACATTTGCAGAATATAAGATCAATGTACAGAAACAACTGAATTACTTAGTAGCCAAAAAAATGAAAATTAACATATACCATTTACAACATTGCCAGAAATATAAGACTCTGAAGGATAAAGTTTACAAAATAAGTTCACTCCCTGTACACTTAAAACTGTCAAATTTCTAGGGGAAATTAAAACATAGTAAATTATGGATTAAAAGACAATATTATTAAGATGTTCTATTCAAATTTATCTACAGACATTACAGTTTTAGAACAAACCTAGTTTTCTTCTTTGTAGAAATTGATGATTCCAATGTTTATATGGATAAATAAAATGGACTTAGAATAGTTAAAATACTTTTTAAAAGCATAAAGCTGGAAGACTCACACTACTGGGTTTAAAGACTATGAATTGAATTTAATCAATGAAATAAAATAGAGATTACAGAAAGAATTAAATGTATGCTTTCCCCCTATATACACATGAATATATGGTCAACTTTTTTTTTCTTTTTTTTTTTTCCCAATTTCTGTTTTTTTTTTTTTAATTTATTTATTTTACTTTACAATTCTGTATTGGTTTTGGCATACATTGACATGAATCCACCACGGGTGTACATGCGTTCCCAAACATGAACCCCCCTCCCACCCCCCGCCCCACAACATCTTTCTGGGTCATCCCCGCGTATCAGCCCCAAGCGTGCCATATCCTGCATCAGACATAGACTGGCTATTCGATTCTTACATGATATTATACATGTTTCAATGCCATTCTCCCAAATCATCACACCCTCTCCCTCTCCCACTGAGTCCAAACGTCCGCTATACACATCTGTGTCTTTTTTGCTGTCCTGCATACAGGGTCATCATTGCCATCTTTCTAAATTCCATATATATGTGTTAGTATACTGTATTGGTGTTTTTCTTTCTGGCTTACTTCACTCTGTATAATCGGCTCCAGTTTCATCCATCTCATCAGAACTGATTCAAATGTATTCTTTTTAACGGCTGAGTAATACTCCATTGTGTATATGTACCACAGCTTTCTTATCCATTCATCTGCTGATGGACATCTAGGGTGTTTCCATGTCCTGGCTATTATAAACAGTGCTGCGATGAACATTGGGGTACATGTGTCTCTTTCAATTCTGGTTTCCTCTGGTTTGACAAGGATGCCACAATAATTCAATGGGAATTGAATTATTGTCTTCTCAACAAATTGTTCTAGAATTCAATGTGCAGAAAAAGCAAATCTCAACATTTATCTCATACTGCAACTCTAAAAGTGTCATAACCTTAAACATTTAATCCAGATCTATAACATTTGCATTCTTTAATGTTGGTAAAGACTTCCTAGACAAGATCCCTAAGGCCAAAATTAAAGACAATATGGTAAGTCAAGCTTTATCTAAACTAAAAATTCTGCTCTTCAAATGAGCATTAATAAGCTGAAAATGCAAAGCCAAAGAATAGGAGAAAATATTTACATTATATTTGTCTCACAAATGGCTTATATCTAGGACATAAGTGAAGTGAAGTCTCTCAGTCATGTCCAACTCTTTGCAACCTCATGGGCTGTAGCCCACCAGGCTCCTTGGTCCGTGGGATTTTCCAGGCATGAATACTGGGGTGGGTTGCCACTTCCTTCTCCAGGGGATCATCCCAACTCAGGGATCGAACCCAGGTCTCCCGCATTGTAGGCAGACGCTTTACCATCTGAGCTACCAGGGAAGCCCATCTAGGACATAAAGGAGGCTCAAAAAGAAGAAGAAGAAGTCAATCTACGGAAAAACAGAAAAAAATTATGAAAAGACAATTCACAAAAGAAGATAATACGATTTTCTCATAAGCACAGGAAAGATACTCAGCATCATTTAGTCATCAGGAAAATGCAAATTTAAAACTCCAGTAATAGAAACTAAAGCACTATGGAGGGTAACCTCTAAAGAAGTAGATTATGACAATGTTGATAGCTTCTTCTCCAGCCTTGTGTGTTGGCTGATCTGTCATGCCCAACTCTTTTCAACCTCAGGGACTGTAGCGCGTCAGTCTCCTCTGTCCCTGTGATTTTCCAGGCCCGAGTACTGAAGTGGGTTTCTACTACCTTCTCCAGGGATCTTCCCGACCCAGAGATTGAACCCATGTCTCCTTTGCCTCCTGCATTGCAGGCAGATTCTTTACCCACTGAGCCATCAGGGAAGCCTTGTTGTGGCATAATTGACAAGTAAAATTTGTACGTATATATTTAGAGTGCATAATATGATGATAATATATATGTGTGTGTGTGTATAGTATATAGGACTTTGGTTTCTGGTAAGAACACTTAAGATGTAATCTCTTAATTAATTCCAATTATACAATACTGTATTATTAACTATAGTCACTATGCTGTACATTAGATCCCAAGATATATTCATCTTATCCCTTAAAGTTTGTACCCTTTAACCAGTATTTCCCCATTTTCCCTACCCCGTAGTTTTTTGAACCGCCATTCTACTCTCTGGTTCTATGAGTTCAACATTTTTAGATTCATTATATAAGTGACATCACACAGTATTAATTTTTTCCTTATTGTTTTCATTTAAAAAATAAGTTTCATGGATTTATGACTAAAAAAAGCTGCAGTAAGATATCGCTGTATATCCATAGGAATAGCTAAAATTACAAAGGCCGATAATGCCAAGTGTTGGTGGAAATATGGAGAAACTAGAGCTCTCATACACTGCTAATGGGAATGTAGTCATTCGACAATTTGGAAAACAATTTAGCAGACTCCTCCAGAAAGAAACTTTAAAACTTAAATGTATACTTCTTATATGACACAGCATCTCTATTCATATGTATTTACCAAAGACAAGTAAAAACATGTGTCCTGGCTATTCAAAGATCTGTAAACAAATGCTCATATTAGAGTTATTCATAATAGCCAAAAGCTTCCTAACAAATTATGGTATGGTCACACAATGGAATACCGCTTAGAAATAAAATGGAACAATTTGCTAATACAACAAAAGCAATATAAAAAGCATTATGCATTATGCTGTAAAAAAGAAGCCAAATATAGTGGAATGCATACTTTATGACTCCATTTATATAAAACATTAGAAAAGAAATCAGATCGGTGGCTGTCTTGAGCCAGAATATAAGGGAAATGCCAACAAAGAGGGAATTTTTTGAGATGAGATAATTTCCGTAGTTTGATTATGGTATTGATTATATGTGGATACATATTTTCCAAACCTCATGCTGTAGATTTAAAATAGGTGTATTTTATATGTAAAATATACCTTAATAAAATAGACTTTAAATTGTTTAATTATTTTTAATAATCAGTGATATTATGCATGTTTTCATGTGCTTTTTGGCCATCTGTATGATTTCTTTGGATAAATGTCTATTTAGGTCTTCTGCTCATTAAAAAAATTTTTCTTTAATTGAGCTGCTGACCTGTTTGTATATTTTGGAGAAAATCCCTTTTCGATCACATCATTTGAAAATATTTTCTCCTATTCTGTGGGTTGTTTATGATTTCCCTTGCTGTGCAAAAGCTTTTAAGTTTGATTATATCTTGAGCAGACTTCTCTAGTATCAGGTTTTTGTGGTATCTGTGTACCCCCTTGTTCAAGGCCTGTGTGTGTGTGTGTCTGTGTGTGTGTATTTGTGTGTGTGTGTAATAAAGGAGAGGGTTTCTTCAGTGTGTTGGCAATATACTATGACAGGGCTTCTCATCCTGCTTTTATATTACAGTACATTAATGTGTTCATTTAAATTATAAATGTAAGTACAGTTCAGGATTTATAGCATTTTTCTTGGAACTAAAACTGAAATAAAGGCATTTAAAACAAAAACTGTCAGCCACTACATTGCCATTCCCATTGCAATGCCATTTAATTATCTCAAAGAGCTTGGATGATTTGATTGATTAGAAGAGGCACAGATGAGATTTTTGCTGGCTTTGCAGTAGAACCCATTTATTTGCTGAGTGTGGTACCACTGTTTGTAATGTGTGTGTTACAAGAGGCAGATTTTAATTAATATGTGTATTATCTAAAAACTGTAGTTTAGGAAAGTATCAAACTTCACTTTGGCATCCTTGGCAGATGTGCCCAGTCTCAGCTCCTTATTGTTGCTAGGATATGACCCACTTCCTGAGACTGGAATGTGTTTTTATTTCAAAAGAAGACTAGTTCCTAAAATCTGATAGCTGAGCTTCCCACTCTGTGGAGGTTCTGGGTGTGAAGTGTAGAAATGAAGTTGAACTGCCTGGATAGAAAAATGTGGGAAGATTTCAAAGGTTGAAGTTTTAAGAAGTGTGTGTGGGAGGAGAATAGAAATTGAATCACCTGTTAATGCCAAATGTTAACAGTTATCATTATCATCATCATCCTCAATAAAGCTTTTTTTAACCATCTATTAGTCCAAGGTATTTTTTTTTGACACAAGAGTTACTTACCATAGACACCACAAATGATAATTCTAGGTGTGTACTGTATAGAAGAGGGGTTCCCAAACTCCAGGATCTAATGCCGATGATATGAGGTGGAGCTGATGTAATAATAATAGAAATAAAGCGCACAGTTTCTGAAGTTGAATGGTTCTATGAAGACCTACAAGAACTTCTAGAACTAACCACCCAAAAGATGTCCTTTTCATTATAAAGGACAGGAATGCAAGAGTAGGAAGTAAAAAAATACCTGGAGTAACAGGCAAATTTGGCCTTGGAATACAGAACAAACCAGGGCAAAGGCTAATAAAGTTTTGCCAAGAGAATGCACTGGTCAGAGCAAACACCCTCTTCCAACAACACAAGAGAAGACTCTACACATGGACATCACCAGATGGTCAACACCGAAATCAGATTGATTATATTCTTTGCAGCCAAAGATGGAGAAGCTCTATACAGTCAGCAAAAACAAGACCAAGAGCTGACTGTGGCTCAGATCATGAACTTCTTATTGCCAAATACAGACTTAAATTGAAGAAAGTAAAGAAAACCTCTAGACCATTCAGGTATGACCTAAATCAAATCCCTTATGATTATACAGTGTAAGTGAGAAATAGATTCAAGGGATTAGATCTGATAGACAGAGTGCCTGGAAAACTATGGACGGAGGTTTGTGACATTGTACAGGAGGCAGGGATCAAGACCATCCCCAAGAAAAAGAAGTGTAAAAAGGCAAAATGGTTGTCTGAGGAGGGCTTACAAATAGCTGTGAAAAGAAGAGAAGCGATAGGCAAAGGAGAAAAAGGAAAGATATACCCATTTGAAGGCAAAGTTCCAAAGAATAGCAAGAAGACATAAGAAAGCCTTCCTCAGCAACCAATGAAAAGAAATAGAGGAAAACAACAGAATGGGAAAGACTAGAGATCTCTTCAAGAAAATTAGAGCTACCAAGGGAACATTTCATGCAAAGATGGGCAGAATAAAGGACAGAAATGGAATGGACCTAACAGAAGCAGAAAGAAAACCTGGCAAGAATACACAGAAGAACTATACAAAAAAGATCATCATGACCCAGATTAATCACAATGGTGTGATCACTCACCTAGAGCCAGACATCCTGGAAATCGAAGTCAAGTGGGTCTTACGAAGCATCATTACAAACAAGCTAGTGGAGATGATGGAATTATAGTGGGGCTATTTCAAATCATAAAAGATGATGCTGTAAAAGTGCTGCACTCCTGAGTTTTCCAAATTTGCTGGTATATTGAGTGCAGTACTTTCACAGCATCATCTTTTAGGATTTGAAATAGCTCAGCTGGAATTCCATCACCTCCACTAGCTTTGTTCATAGTGATGCTTCCTAAGGCCCACTTTACTTCACTTTCCAGGATGTTTAGCTCTAGGTGAGTGATCACACTATTGTGATTATCTGGGCCATGAAGATCCTTTTGTACAGTTCTTCTGTGTATTCTTGCCACATCTTCTTAATATCTTCTGCTTCTATTAGGTCCATACCATTTCTGTCCTTTATTGAGCCCATCTTTGCATGAAATGTTCCCTTGGTATCTCTAATTTTCTTGAAGAGATCTCTAGTCTTTCCCATTCTATTGTTTTCCTCTATTTCTTTGCATTGATCGCTGAGGAAGGCTTTCTTATCTCTCCTTGCTATTCTTTGGAACTCTGCCTTCAAATGGGTATATCTTCCCTTTTCTCCTTTGCTTTTCATTTCCCTTCTTTACACAGCAATTTGTAAGGCCTCCTCAGACAGCCATTTTGCTTTTTTGCATTTCTTCTTCTTGGGGATGGTCTTGATTCCTGTCTCTTGTACAATGTCATGAACCTACTTATGCTTTACTGACTATGCCAAAGTCTTTGACTGTGTGGATTACAACAAACTGTGGAAAATTCTTAAAGAGATGGGAATACCAGACCACCTGACCTGCCTCCTGAGAAATCTGTATGCAGGTCAGGAGGGAACAGTTAGAACTGGACATGAAACAACAGACTTGTTCCAAATTGGGAAAGGAGTATGTCAAGGCTGTATATTCTCACCCTGCTTATTCAACTTATATGCAGAGTATGTCATGAGAAATGCTGGGCTGGATGAAGCACAAAATGGAATCAAGATTGCCAGAAGAAATATCAATAATTTCAGATATGCTGATGGTACCACTCTTATGGCAGAAAGTGAGGAAGAACTAAAGAGCCTCTTGATGAAAGTGAAAACATTGGCTTAAAACTCAACATTCAGAAAATTAAGATCATGACATCCAGTCCCATCACTTCACAGCAAATAGATGGGGAAACAGTAGGAACAGTGACAGACTTTATATTTGGGGGCTTCAAAATCACTTCAGATGGTGACTGCAACCATGAAATTAAAAGATATTTTTGAGAGTCCCTTGGACTGCAAGGAGATCCAACCAGTCCATCCTAAAGGAAATCAGTTCTGAATATTCATTGGAAGGACTGATGCTGAAGCACCTGATTCGAAGAACTGTCTCCTTGGAAAAGACCCTGATGCGGGGAAAGATTAAAGGCAGGAGGAGAAGGGGACGACAGAGGATGAGATAGTTGGATGGCATCACCGACTCTATGGACATGAGTTTGAGTACACTCTGGGAGCTGGTGATTGACAGGGAGGCCTGGCATGCTGCAGTCCATGGGGTTCCAAAGAGTCAGACACGACTGGATGAATGAACTGAACTGAAAGTGTACAATAAACATAATGTGCTTGAAGTATCCCGAAACCTTTCCTTCCTCCTAGTCCATTGAAAAACCATCTTCCATAAAACCCATCCCTGGTGCCACAAAGGTTTGGGACTCACTGCTGGATAGAAGATGATACACACAGCTTAAGAGGAGAGCTCTTTGTGACTTATTGCTAATGTATATGAGCAGGTGAAGTGAAGTGATTAAACTGTAAGCTAAGTATTATGTGGCGATGCCTGTTCTCCAAGCTGTGTACATTGGGCACAGAGCACAGGCATGGAGTAAATGATGAGCTCTGCATGAGAAGAGCCGGGTTCCATGAGTTATCCTCTCAATTCAGAGATGGTGATATTGAGGTTTGGGAGACGATTAAGCAAAATAATGCCTGCAAATCATTGAGCACAATGACTAGCATATAAGCAAGCATGAAAACAATAACTTCAAAACAGAATGAGATTAAATGTAGCAGAGGATGAATACAGACTACTAATTAAGTGTATGAAGCTGGAGCATAAACATAAGGCACATCCTGGTAAAGTTTGGCCTCTCTTTCTATAGGCACTGAAGAAACTATAAACGTATTTCAGCCAAGTAGAATCTTAGGGAAGCAAGAAACAGTTAAAGGATAATGCAGCATCAGATCTTCTTATTTTGCTTTATAAATTGTTTTTTAATGCAGAAAGGAAGGAAAAGAGCACAGTAACAGGCATTTCCAAAAGAATATATGTGATTTTCATGCTTTGAATAGCTCCTTTGAGTGGCACAATTTAACCACACAAGATTATACTTCCTTTTCTTGATTTATTTTAGGGGATCGTTTCAGTCAAAAATTAAGAAAGGCTACCTTCTCCTTGCTGAGCCCAATTAATTAATAAGGTATTTTACTAAAAAAAATAAAAGATTCACACCATTAAGATATAAACATTAATCTAAAGACTTATAGAAAAGGCCCCTTTATTTGCTATTCAACTCACACTTGATTCTCAAATTTCAGTCACTTGAGTCTCCCTCCTTAATTGTTTCAAAGGCCTGAGATTTACTATAACTCACCCCACTCTACCTCCATTTTAGAGGGGGTTAATTTTTTAAACTTGATTCATCCAAGATTAAGATCAACTAGTCACTAGATATGTGCTTTAGGGCAACTGCCAGTTTCTTTTATCCCAAGACAATAAACAATAATAACCGATTACAATCTGTACTGGCCCTTTATGGGCTTTGGGAAGGAAGTTCCCATTATTCTTTAAAAAACACTGCAAAGTTTCTTATAGGCAAAAATTCTTATGAAAGTGCAAGCTATGATAACTTAAGCTCATCTTGTACTGTAATTATCATCTTATACCTAAACTTGCCACAGTAATCTTGGAGATCAGTTGTGTTGCTATTACCATTTTTCCCCTTTGTATATATATGGAAACACATTGTTGAATCCCAGCAAAATAATTTATTACTAGAGAATATTCAAGCTGTTTATAAGTGGCCAAGAAAGCTTTGGTGGTAATCCGGACCTTCTGACTTCTAGTTCAAAGCCATTTCCATCAGAGAAGCTGAAGTTTATCTTTCCCTAGACTTGAAAGATCAGTTAGCCTACTGATCTTGCCTGAAATGTAACTGTGACAGCTAGATTACCAAAATTGTCATTATGTCAACAAAAAGTCATTTGGTCAAAGACTTAAAGAGCAGATTTTCTTAACAAAAGTTTAGCTTTACAAGGAAAAAAAATGAATCTAATAGGTGTTTATTTGGGGGTATGTATAAGTGAAAAGGAACTAAAAAGCCTCTTAATGAAAGTGAAAGAGAACAGCAAAAAAGTTGGCTTAAAGTCCAACATTCAGAAAACTAAGAAAATGGCATCTGGTCCCATCACTTCATGGGAAATAGATGGGGAAACAGTGGAACAGTTTCAGACTTTATTTTGGGGGCTCCAAAATCACTGCAGATGGTGATTGCAGCCATTAAATTAAAAGACACTTACTCCTTGGAAGGAAAGCTATGACCAACCTAGATAGCATATTAAAAAGCAGAGATATTACTTTGCCAACAAAGGTCCATCTAGTCAAGGCTATGGTTTTTCCTGTGGTTATGTATGGATGTGAGAGTTGGACTGTGAAGAAAGCTGAGTGCCGAAGAATTCATGCTTTTGAACTGTGGTGCTGGAGAAGACTCTTGAGAGTCCCTTGGACTGCAAGGAGATCCAAGCAGTCCATTCTAAAGGAGATCAGTCCTGGGTGTTCATTGGAAGGACTGATGCTAAAGCTGAAACTCCAATACTTTGGCCACCTCATGCGAAGAGTTGACTCATTGGAAAAGACTCTGATGCTAGGAGGGATTGGGAGCAGGAGGAGAAGGGGATGACAGAGGATGAGATGGCTGGATGGCATCACCGACTTGATGGACATGAGTTTCAGTGAACTCTGGGAGTTGGTGATGGACAGAGAGGCCTGGCGTGCTGCGATTTCATGGGGTCACAAAAAGTTGGACGTGACTGAGTGACTGAACTGAACTGAACTAAACTGATTATCAGAATGTTCTGGGCTAATAGAATGATTAAAGCTCACATATTCACTGACATCTAGGCAAATTATATCACTAGACTCACAATCCTATGACAATTTTTCTATGCTCTAGAGCAATACTATTCAACAGAAATATGAGTCATGTTATTTAAAGTTTTCTCGTAGTCACATCAAAAACTAAAAAAGATGAAATCAGCTATTTATACATACATATATATATATTTAACTATGAAAGAAATATGTTCTTTTCTTCAAATGAAGTCTTTGAAATCAGATGTGCATTTTACCCTTACAGTCCATTTCAATTAAGACTTGCCACATTTCAGATGTTCAATAGCTACCATGTTTCATGGATACCATATTGAACAGCACAAGTCGACAGAGTCTAGGGCCCCCAGTCTTGAAATCTAGTAACTCTAATATCCAAAACTGAACAGGGGGATCCAGGAGACAGAACAAAACTGTAAATTATCAAATAATTCAGAACCAGTGCTTAGTGATGGATTCAAGTGTTTGTCAAGATATACAGTTCTTCAAAATAAAGTATTGTCTATATGATCTTTATTAAAGGAAAACCATGTTAAATTTTTTTACTAAAGGAAAACCATAAATCAGTTGCCTTACTGGATACTCCCATTCTTCAGTTTTTTTCTCAGAAACATTATAACTAGGTTTTTAAGTTTAATATCTTGCATGTGGACCCAACAGATATTTCTGCTTGGTATCAACAGCAAGATAACTATTAAGAATATAGTTAGAGAGGGCTTCCCTAGTGGCTGAGTGGTAAAGAATCCACCTGCAATGCAGGAACCTCAAGAGACACAGGTTCAATCCCTGGATGGGGAAGATCCCCTGGAGGAGGAAATAGCAACTCGCTCCAGCATTCTTGTCTGGGAAGTTATACAGACAGAGGAGCCTGGTGGGCTATGGTCCATGGAGTTGCAAAGAGTGACTAAACAACAGTAACAAGGTAAGACCATTTTCAATTTTATCACCCGCTCAGCATGTTGCAAATTCCTAAACAGCAACCACCTGTGAATCAACAGGGGCTTATCATTCTCTTGCTCTTACATGATAATGCTTCCTCTTACATTCATCTATGTGGTCTGTATTCAATTATTTGTGTCTGCATTGAATTTATGAATCTTTTGTCAGTGCATGCACAAATTAAGCAAACCAAAAAATCTTTTCCAGTCATTATCACTCTGGCTTATGATCTACCACCAGTCTGAATCTAGTACCATTCATGAATCCTAGGTGAAAATTATCATCAGTGACCCATACATGGGTAACTGAACTTTCAAAACTCTTCCAGTTATTTTCCATCCTCCTATTTCAATCACAATTAACTACATGCAAATCTCTGGCCATTTCAGACCACAGCTTTTACTATCTTTCCCAGAAGTGCTCTTTCTTTTAGATCACCATCCTCCATAACTCTTAGTCTTTATTCTCTTAATAACCAAAACATAACTCAAATGTCACTCTTTCTGGGTCTCATTGTACATTTTATATAACTCTATCATATCTCATATTTTTGGACTCCAAAATCACTGCAGATGGTGACTGCAGCCATTAAATTAAAAGACGCTTACTCCTTAGAAGGAAAGTTATGACCAACTTAGATAGCATATTCAAAAGCAGAGACATTACTTTGCCAACTAAGGTCTATTTAGTCAAAGCTATGGTTTTTCCAGTGGTCATGTATGGACTCTGAAGAAAGCTGAGCACCGAAGAATTGATGCTTTTGAACTGTGGTGTTGGAGAAGACTCTTGAGAGTCCCTTGGACTGCAAGGAGATCCAACCAGTCCATTCTAAAGGAGATCAGCCCTGGGTGTTCTTAGGAAGGACTGATGCTAAAGCTGAAACTCCAATACTTTGGCCACCTCATGCGAAGAGTTGACTCATTGGAAAAGACTCTGATGCTGGGAGGGACTGGGGCAGGAGGAAAAGGGGATGATGGAGGATGAGATGGCTGGATGGCATCACCGACTCGATGGACATGAGTTTGAGTGAACTCCGGGAGATGGTGATGGACTGGGAGGCCTGGTGTGCTGTGATTCATGGGGTCACAAAGAGTGGGACACAACTGAGCGACTGAACTGAACTGAACTGATCATATCTCAAACTGATTGCAATTTTTTAATATAAAATATATTTGTATATTTAATCTGTGCTCTTCATATTTACATATGTATGTACATATGTTTAGTCATTCAGTCATGTCTGACTCTTTGCGATCCCATGGACTATAAGCCTCCAGGCTCCTCTCTGTCCATGGAATTTTCCAGGCAAGAGTACTGGAGTGGGTTGCCCTTTCCTACTCCAGGGTATCTTCCTGACCCAGGAATTGAACCCAGGTCTCTTGTGTTTCCTGCACTGATCAGCAGGTTCTTTACCACTGCACCGCCTGGGAAGCCCTGGTGGATCATACAGTAAAGAATCATATATACATAGCCACTTCCAAATCCTCATTCCTCATGGGACTGGAAGGAATTCTACCTTGACATAGAACCAACCTAAACTGGCACATACAATGTATTCCAACGCGTACATGTGGAATGAATGATTGATCTTCATACAATTTCTGGCATGTCAAAGTTCCCAGGTCAAGTCATTAGCCTATGTTATCATTTTAGCCATCTTATTAAGTGAAGAAGAAATAAAATTGGCCCTGAGATTTCCGATTAAGATAGGAAAACCTAGTTGAAAATTTCTCCTGGCTAATTGTCCTTGATACATTTTTTCCTAATATCCCAGTAATATAACAATAGTGACAACTATCTACTTATTAGATTAATTATTTATTGGGAACCTATGAAAGAGGAGAGTGAAAAAGTTGGCTTAAAGCTGAACATTCAGAAAACAAAGATAATGGCATCTGGTCCCATCACTTCATGGGAAATAGATGGGGAAACAGTGAAAACAGTGTCAGACTTTGTTTTGGGGAGCTCCAAAATCACTGCAGACAGTGACGGCAGCCATTAAATTAAAAGACGCTTACTCTTTGGAAGAAAATTTATGACAACCTGGATAGCAAGTTGAAAAGCAGAGACATTGCTTTGCCAACAAAGGTCCGTCTAGTCAAGGCTATGGTTTTTCCAGTGGTCATGTATGGATGTGAGAGCTGTAAAGAAAGCTGAGTACTGAAGAATTGATGCTTTTGAACTGTGGTGTTGGAGAAGACTCCTGAGAGTTCCTTGGACTGCAAGGAGATCCAACTAATCCATTGTAAAGGAGATCAGCCCTGGGTGTTCTTTGGAAGGAATGATGCTAAAGCTGAAACTCCAACACTTTGGCCACCTCATGTGAAGAGTTGGCTCATTGGAAAAGACTCTGATGCTGGGAGGGATTGGGGGGCAGGAGAGAAGGGGACAACAGAGGATGAGATGGCTGGATGGCATCACCAACTCGATGGACATGAGTCTGAGTGAACTCTGGGAGTTGGTGATGGACTGGGAGGTCTGGCGTGCTGCGATTCATGGGGTTGCAAAGAGTCAGACACGACTGAGCGACTGAACTGAACTGAACTGAACTGAAGATATTCCAGACATTGTCACAAGTAAAATGGCAAGACATAAATAGTTATTGCCCACTTAGAGGTCAGAGAAAAGAATAAAATTCAAACATTCACTGAAAATTAGAATTAAAATGATGAAATGGGACTGGAAAACGTCCCACACACACATTATGCTTCTGAGAAAGAGAGGAAACCTGTTTTTCTGAAAAGCAAGATAATGGAAAGAAAGTATATTTTTATTCCCTCACTGCTTGTCCCACTCAAAAAGATGATATGACCTAACTAAACACTGAGCATGAATCCTAAAATCTGTGTGGATTCTATTTTTTGAAGCCAGCAAGATGGTATTCTCATGTTTTCTCTTCCCCAAGACATCTTGCCTCTCTTTCTATAATACCTCTCTATTCTCCATATAGAGATTGCAACACTCAGAGAACAACAGGCTTAATAGGAGGAACAGGTCTTATATGCATGCATAAAAAAGGTCATACAAGTGGAATTTTTGAGTTTTCTCTTTTTCATCTAGCTTGTGGATTCAAATTGTTACAGAAGGAATTTGGAGTGGGGAGCTGGAGGAGGGGTGTCACAGGATTAAACCTCAACAGGATTCAACAGGCAGAAGGCTGCCAAACTCCAGAAGTGGAAATGGGAACCGTATAACAGTTTGTTCTCTTGTCATGCACATGAGAAGATTGAACAAACACTCAGGTACATGGTGAGTGCGATGAAGTTGGCCTATATATTGGATGTGATTATAAAACCCAGGTATAGATCCATTTCCTTCAAGAAAGAGTAAACATAAGCTAGTAAAATACAGCCTATGAAGAAAAGCTGCAGGACAGAGAACAAGATGGTGGAGAAGTAGGTGGACGTGGAGTACATCTCTCTCCACGATACATCAGGAATACACCTTCAGAACAGAAGTGCGTGCAGAGCACCAGCTGAGAGTGGACAGGAGTACCTGATCAGCGGAAAAGAATATATAGAACCATGCAAAACTTGGTAGGATGAAGGAACTAGGGGAAAAAACAGGAGTGTTAGTAGAACTGGACCTGCCCTCGGCAGGTGGGGCACCTGAAGCAGGGGTCCAGTTCCCAAAAGGGGGCAACTGAGTCAGACGAGAAACATTTAAGGCTGAGAGTGAAACAGCTGATCTGTGGCACCTTAAAGGGAATGAAAATTAGACAGTCCTTGCCACAGCCATACATACCCCCAGACAAGGATGCAAGTCCCCTAAAAGACACAGCATTTGGGAGCTGAAGTTTAGGGATTGTGGAGCAATCCCATGGCAAGGGGTGCTATTGACTGTGGAGAGATGGATCAAGGGGATGTGAGGGAGGAGATTGTGGTGGGATATGCCCGGGGATGAAAGCCAGGAAGCCATGGAAGCAAGGTGATACTGCTGTTACACATAGAGGGTGGAGCCATCACCATAGACCCTCTCTCCCCATAGGCCAGTATCAGCAGCTGAAAAATAGAGAGGCTGGCCAATCAAGTGCCTGACATGGGGAACTACAGAGTAGGACCCCACCCAGGGTGCCCCTTTAAGTGCCTGACATGAGGATCTACAGAGTAGAACTCCAGCCAGGGGGGCCCTCTATGTGCCTGAGGTGCAGAACAGCAGAGAAGGACCGCAGGCAAGTGCCTAAATGAGCAGAGCTACGAGGAAGACTTAGCCAAAGAGGCTTTCTGATCGCCAGCTACCAGAGGCTCAAAAATGGACTCTGATGGGGCCATAACTCCTGCCGCTTAAGTAGTCGATGTCCCTGCACACTCAGTGCTGCCATGGTCCCCGTGTCACAAGCAGCTGTGCCATCCTGATGCTCAACCCTCCCTGGGGCAGAGCTGCCACAGACAAAAAAAGTCTTACATCTATGCACACAGGGTCCCTTCAGTCGTTTTCAACTCTTTGTGACCCTATGGACTGTGGTTTGCCAGGCTTAACTGTTGGGGGGGGGCGGGGGTTCTCTGCCCCCACAGTAGGTCCAGAGACCAGCACAGTGTTGGAGGGCATCCTAGGGAGGTGAGCTGGACTGTGACTCCCAGCTAGGGAAAAGACTCTGACAGCAGCGACTCAAGAAAAACATTCATTATTCTTACGTTTTGACTTGCTCTGTAGATTCTTTTGGATTTTTTTTTCTTTTTTTTTTTTCCTTCTTTCTTCCCCCTTCTGTGGCAATTGTCTATTTTATTCGCACTATATGAAACCTAATTAAACTTCTGAGTTTCTTTTTTATTTTAAGTCACACTTTTTATTGTTATAAACCTCTGCCCTTACATTGGGCTTTTGCCCTTCTGTGGAGTTTCCCGCCCCACCCCCACCCCCCGCCTTTTTTTCCCTTATTTATCTTCTTTTCTCTCTCTTTTTTTAATTTTAATTTTTAACCTATTATTATTTTTCTTACATTTATTCCTTTGTTTGCTTTTCCTACTGCTCTTTTCCCTTTGCAGTTAATCTTTCAATATATATAAATCTTTTTTAACTACCTCTGTTTAACTCAGCACATCTATTCTCTTTCTTTTCTTTCTTTCCTTTCCTCTCAACATATTTGTTACTTTTGTTTTCGTTGCTTAATTCCCCACTTGGCACCTTGTTTAGTTTTGCTTTCCAGTCTGTGCTTAGTTAATTTTGTTCTTAACTGGTAGATATAATTTTTGGTTTCCTTTATTCACCAGTCAATCTCTTGTACTTTATTTTTGTTGCACTGTTTTGATTTTGCTTATGGGTATATATGTATATGTGTATATTCCATTATTTTAATTATTATTTGCCTGATTTTGTAACTGCCATTTATCTGGGGTTTATCTTTGGTTTCTCACTTTTGGGTATTTGTTTTAATCTCACTTAATACCACAACAAGCAACCTGTGGAATATTCATTCCTCACCAGAGGTCAAGCCTGAGCCTTTGGAGTAGGAGCACTGATTCCAAGATCCAAGACCACCAGAGAACTAGCCCTGGGGAGAATCAGATAGTGAGAGCTCCCACGAAGGAAACCACTCGAATACAAAACCTGGCATCATCCAACCACCAGTAGCATCTTGTGCAGGATGCCTCACCTAAACAACAACAAAAACAAAACAAAAAGACAAACCAAGTCATCAGCAGACAGGATTACCGCCTCACTCAGGTTTGCCCATCAGAGGAAAAGCAAACAAACAAACAAAAACTAAGCACAAATTTCATCCTATAAGAAGCTTACACAAGTCACTAGACCAACCTTAGGAGGGCAGAAACCAAAAGGAAGAAAGAATTCAACACTGAAGCCTGGAAAAAGAGACTATAAACACAATAAGTTTTAAAAAAATGAAAAGACAGAGAAATAGTGCACAAATGAAGGAATAAACTAGAAACACAGAAGTCCAAATAAATGAAGAGGAAATAGGCAAGATATCTAAAAAACAAAGTCAGAATAATGTAAAGATGATCAAAAACCTTGAAATGGAGGATGGAGAAAATGCAAAAAACTGAATGGATAAAATGCAAAAAATCAATTAACAAAGACCTAGAAAACTTACGGAATAAATATACAGAGACAAACAACACAATTGCTGAAATTAAAAATACTCTATCAGGAATCCATAGCAGAATATCTGAAGCAGAACGAATTAGTGAACTGGAAGATTAAATGGTGGAAATAACTTCTGAAGAGCAGAATAAAGTAAAAAGAATGAAAATAACTGAGGATAGTCTCAGAGACCTCTGGGACAATATCAAATGTACCAACATTCAAATTATAGGGACCCCAGAAGAAGAAGAGAAAAAGAAAGGGTACGAGAAAATTTTTGAAGAGATTATAGTTGAAAACTTCCCCAACATGGACAAGAAAATAGTCAATCATGTCCAACAGGCACGAAGAGTCCCATACAGGATAAACCCAAGGAGAAATATGCCAAGATACATACTAACCAAACTAACAAAGATTAAACACAAAGAAAGAATTTTAAGGGAAGCAAGGGAAAAGCAACAAGTAACATTCAAGGGAAACCCTATGCGCTTAACAGCTGATCTTTCAACAGAAACTCTGCAGGCCAGAACGGAGTGGCAGGACATTTAAAGTACTGAAAGGTGAAAAATCTACAACCAAGATCACTCTACTCAGCAAGGATCTCATTCAAAATTGATGGAGAAATAAAAAGCTTTACAGACAAACAATAGTTAAGAGAATTCAGTACCACCAAACCAGCTTTACAACAAACGTTAAAGGGACTTATATAGTCAAGAAATACAAGAAAAGAAAAAGGTTTACTAAATGAAACCCCCCCCCCAAAATTAAGAAAATGGCAACAGGAACATATATATCAATAATTACTCTAAATGTAAATGGATTAAATGCTCCAACCAAAAAACACAGACTGGCTCGCTGGATACAAAAACAAGACCCATATATATGCTGTCTACAAGAAATCCACTTCAGACCTAAAGACACATACAGACTGAAAGTGAGAGGATGGGGAAAATATGTTACATGCACATGGAAGTAAAAGAAAGCTGGAGTAGCAATCCTCATATCAGACAAAACAGACCTTAAAATAAAGAATATTACAAGAGTTAATGAAAGACACTACATAATGATCAAGGGATCAATTCAAGAGGAAGACATAACAATTGTAAATATCTATACACCTAACATAGGAGCACCTCAATACATAAGACAAATACTGACAGAAATAAAAGGAGAAACTGACAGTAACACAATAATAGAAGGAGACTTTAAGACCCCACTCACCCCAAAGGACAGATAATCAAAACAGAAAATTAATAACTAAACACAAGTTTTAAATGATACATTAGATGAGATGGACCTCATTGATATCTTCAGGACATTCCATATAAATGCAGAAGAATACACCTTCTTCTCAAGTGCACATGGAACATTCTCCAGGATAGACCACATCTTGGGTCACAAATCAAACCTCAGTAAATTTAAGAAAAACTGAAATCATATCAAGCATCTTCTCCCACCACAACTCTATGAGACTAGACATCAATTGCAAGAAGAAAACTGTAAAAAACATAAACACATGGAGATTAAACAATACATTTCTAAACAGCCAACAAGTTCCTGAAGAAATCAAAAGGGAAATCAAAAAATTTCTAGAAAAAAATGACAATGGAAACACGAAAACTCAAAACCTATGGGATGCAGCAAAAGCAATTCTAAGAGGGAAGATTATAGCAATACAATCCTACCTCAAGAAACAAGAAAAACATCGAATAGACAATATAACTTTACACCTAAAACACCTGGAAAAAGAAGAACAAAAAAACCCCAAAACTAGCCGAAGGAAAGAAATCATAAAGATCAGAGCCAAAAAATTGAAAAAGAAATGAAATAAATGATAGTAAAGATTAATAAAACTAAAAACTGGTTCTTTGAGAAGATAAACAAAATTCACAAAACTTTAGCCAGGCTCATCAAGAAAAAAAGAAGAAGCAAATCAATAAATTAGAAATGAAAAAGGAGAGATTACAACAGACAGTGCAGAAATGCAAAGGATTATGAGACTATTATGAACAACTATATGGCAATAAAATGGATAACCTGGAAAAAATGGACAGATTCTTAGAAAAGTTCAAATTTCAAAGACTAAACCAGGAAGAAATAGAAATTATAAACAACCCAATTACAAGTACTGAAATTGAAGCTATGATCAAAAATCTTCCCAAAAACAAAAGCCCAGGAACAGATGGCTTCACAGGAGAATTCTATCAAATATTTAGAGAAGAGCTAATGCCTATCCTTCTAAAACTTTTTCAAAAATTACAGAAGAATGAACACTTTCAAACTCATTCTAAGAGGCCACCATCACCCTGATACTAAAACCAGACAAAGACAACAACAACAAAAAAGAAAACTGCATGCCAATATCACTGATATTGTGCAAAAATCCGGAACAAAATGTTAGCAAACAGAATTCAACAACACATCAAAAAGCTCACACACCATGATCAAAGTCGAGTTTATTCCAGGGATGCAAGGATTCTTCAATATACACAAATCAATCAATGTGATATATCATATTAACAAATTGAAAGATAAAAACCATATGATAATCTCAATAGATGCAGAAAAAGCTTTTGACAAAATTCAGCACCCATTTATGATTGAAACTCTTCAAAAAATGGGCAAAAAAGGTACCTACTTCAACATAATAAAGGCCATATATGATAAGCCTACAGCAAACATTATTCTCATTGGTGAAAAACTGAAAGCATTCCCCCTAAGATCAGGAGCAAGACAAGGGTGTCCACTTTCACTACTATTATTCAGCATAGTTTTGGAAGTCCTAGCTACAGTAATAAGAGAAGACAATGAAATAAAATGAATCCAGATTGAAAAAGAAGAAGTAAAGCTCTCACTGTTTTCAGATGATAGGTTACTGTACATAGAAATCCCTAAAGATGCTATCAGAAAATTACTGGAGCTAATCAGTGAGTTTAGCAAAGTTTCAGGATTAAAAAATCAATTCACAGAAAACACTTGCACTTCTATATATTAACAATGAAATATCAGAAAGAGAAATTAAGGAATCAATCTCATTCATCATTGCAACAAAAAGAATAAAATATCTAGGAATAAACTTACCTAAGGAGATGAAAGACAGAAAATTATCAGGCACTGAGGAAGGAAATCAAAGATGACATAAACAGATGGTGAGATATTGAATGTTCTTGGGTAGGAAGAATCAATATTGTGAAAGTGACTATACTACCAAATGCAATCTACAGATTCAATGCAATCCCTATCAAATTACCAATGGCATGTTTCACAGAACTAGAACAAAAACTTTCACAATTCATTTGTAAACACAAAAGACCCTGAATATCCAATGTAGCCTTGAGAAAGAAGAATGGGGCTGGAGGAATCAACCTTCCTGACTTCAGGTTATACTACAAAGCTACAATCATCAAGACAGTACAGTACTGGCACAAAAAGAGAAATACAGACCAAGGAAACAAGATGGAAAGCCCAGAAATAAACCCATGCACCTATGGGTACCATATTTTTGACAAAGGTAGCAAGAATACACAATGGGGCAAAGACATCCTCTTCAATAAATGGTGCTGGGAAAACTGGATAGCTACATGTAAAAGAATGAAATTAGAACCCTTCCTAACACCATACACAAAGATAAACTCAAAATTTAGGATTAAAGACCTAAATGTAAGATCAGAAACTATAAAACTCTTAGGGAAAAGCATTGGCAGAATACTCAATGACATAAATCAAGGCAAGATCCTCTATGACCCACCTCCTAGCATAATGGGAATAAAAGAAAAGTAAACAAGTGGGACCTGATTAAACTTAATACCTTTTGCACAGTAAAGAAAACTATGAACAAGGTGAAAAGACAACCCTCAGAATAGGAGAAAATAACAGCAAACGAAACAACTGACAAAGGATTAATTTCCAAAATATACAAGCAGCTCATACAACTTGATACCAGAAAAACAAACAACCCAATCAAAAAGTGGGAAAAAGACCTAAAAAGACATTTCTCCAAAGAAGACATACATATGGCTAACAAACACATGAAAAGATGCTCAACAGCACTCATTATTAGAGTAAAACAAATCAAAACTACAGTGAGATATCACCTCACACCAGTCAGAATGGCCATCATCAAAAAGTCTACAAACAATAAATACTGAAGAGGGTGTGGAGAAAAGGGAACATTCTTGCACTGTTGGTGGGAATGTAAATTGATACAGCCACTATGGAAGATAGAATGGAGATCCCTTAAAACCTAAGAATAAAACTACCATATGACCCAACAATCCAACTGTTAGGCATACACCCTGAGGAAACCAAATTTGAAAGAGACACATGCGTCCTATTGTTCATTACAGCACTATTTATAATAGCTAGAACACAAAAGCAACCTAGATGTCCATCGACAGATGAGTGGATAAAGAAATATGGTACCTATACACAATGAAATATTACTCAGCCATAAAAAGGAATGCACTTGAGTCAGTTCTAATGAGGTGGATGAATCTAGAGCTATTATACAGAGTGAAGTAAGTCAGAAAGAGAAATGTAAATATTGTATACTAACACATATATACATAATCTAGAAAAATGGTACTGAAAAATTTATTTGCAGGTCAGCCATGGGGAAACAGACATAGAGAATAGACTTATGGACATGGGGAGAGGGGAGGAGAGGGTGAGATGTATAGAAAGAGAAACATGGAAACTCACATCACCATATGTAAAATAGATAGCCAATGAGAATTTGCCGCATGTCTCAAGAAACTCAAACAGGGTCTCTGTATCAAACTAGAGGGGTAGGGTGGGGAGTGCAATGGGAGGGAGATTAAAAAAGGAGGGGGTATATGTATACCTATGACTGATTCATATTGAGGTTTGACAGAAAACAGCAAAATTCTATAAAGCAATTATCCTTCAACTAAAAAAGAAAAAATGAAAAGCTGCAGGACAGGAGAATAGAACATGATAAGACTCAGAGGAGAGCAAAAGTCTGAAACTGATTTACCCCAAGAATCAGGGCATAAGTTCGGAAAAGAGCAGGTCCTCCATGACATGAGAAACCAGCAGTAATTGAATAGGTTAAGAGGCAATGAAAGCATGTGAGCACAGTGGTTTAAAGATTCCAAGGGAACTAGATTCATTAGAGGAATTAAAATTCTCTTTTGAGGCCATAAATTGTAGGGAAGATTAGAGTCCCAACACAACATTGTAAAGCATTTATTGTTCAATTAAAAATGTTTTAAAATTAAAAAAAAAAAAGAGTATGGAAAAAAAAGGAAAAAAAAAAAAAAAAGAGAGAGAGAGAGAGACAACCAAAACAAGGAATGAGAAAGGTCTATAATAAATACAGAAAATTATTTTTATGAGAAAAGAAAAATCTGTACAATTCAGTACTAATACATTTTAAAATTTTGATGAAATTGATTACTTTATAGGAAAATATAAACAGCACAGATATACTCAAGAATAAATTTAACAACATGAAATTGCCAAAAATGGGATTTTCTTCTCTTCTATCTACATTCCTCCTGCATAACCAACTGGAAGTTAACACTGGTGTGATGTCAGTAAGGAAAGAAGGCCTCCTTCTGTTCCCAGCCCAGCAAACCAGAGTTCCCCAGTGGAATGCAACACCAAGTCATGCTCACCACAAAATGTTGCAATCTTGCCTTTGGTGCATGTGTGCCTTGATGCCTGGGGAAGAAGAGTGCTGTGATTGGAAGGAGGATATACCTCCTCCTGGGACTTCCTGAACACTCACTAATAGCCCAATCTTCTTGTAAGTTATTAAAACATTCAAGTGCACTCCTCCTCTTTCATTTGTACTTATCTTTCTGAATCCCCTCCTCTCTTCCCTCATTACACCCGTGGTGGATTCATGTCAATGTATGGCAAAACCAATACAGAATTGTAAAGTAAAATAAAAAATAAAATTAAAAAAAAAGGTGTATTAGTTTGCTAGGCCTGCCATAACAAAATACTGCACACAGGGTAGTTTAAACAAGAATTTATTTTCTCACTATTTTGGAGGCTGGACGTGCAAGATCAAGGTATCAACAGGGTAAGTCTCCTCTGATGCTTCTCTCTTTGGCTTGTTCAGTTCAGTTCAGTCACTCAGTCATGTCCGACTCTTTGCAACCCCATGAATCGCAGCACGCCAGGCCTCCCTGTCCATCACCATCTCCTGGAGTTCACTCAGACTCACGTCCATCGAGTCTGTGGTGCCATCCAGCCATCTCATCCTGGGTCGTCCCCTTCTCCTCCTGCCCCCAATCCCTCCCAGCATCAGAGTCTTTTCCAATGAGTCAACTCTTCGCATGAGGTGGCCAAAGTACTGGAGCTTCAGCTTTAGCATCATTCCTTCCAAAGAAATCCCAGGGTTGATCTCCTTCAGAATGGACTGGTTGGATGTCTAAGGGACTCTCAAGAGTCTTCTCCAACACCACAGTTCAAAAGCATCAATTCTTTGGCGCTCAGCCTTCTCCACAGTCCAACTCTCACATCCATACATGACCACAGGAAAAACCATAGCCTTGACTAGACGGACCTTAGTCTGCAAAGTAATGTCTCTGCTTTTGAATATACTATCTAGGTTGGTCATAACTTTTCTTCCAAGGAGTAAGCATCTTTTAATTTCATGGCTGCAGTCCCCATCTGCAGTGATTTTGGAGCTCAAAAAAATAAAGTCTGATGCTGTTTCCACTGTTTCCCCATCTATTTCCCATGAAGTGATGGGACCGGATGCCATGATCTTCGTTTTCTGAATGCTGAGCTTTAAACTAACTTTTTCATTCTCCTCTTTCACTTTTATCAAGAGGCTTTTCAGCTCCTCTTCACTTTCTGCCATAAGGGTGGTGTCATCTGCATATCTGAGGTTATTGCTATTTCTCCTGGCAATCTTGATTACAGCTTGTGTTTCTTCCAGTCCAGCATTTCTCATGATGTACTCTGCATAGAAGTTAAATAAGCAGGGTGACAATATACAGCTTTGACATACTCCTTTTCCTATTTGGAACCAGTCTGTTGTTCCATGTCCAGTTCTAACTGTTGCTTCCTGACCTGCATACAGATTTCTCAAGAGGCAGGTTAGGTGGTCTGGTATTCCCATCTCTCTCAGAATTTTCCACAGTTTCTTGTGATCCACACAGTCAAAGGCTATGGCATAGTCAATAAGGCAGAAATAGATGTTTTTCTGGAACTCTCTTGCTTTTTCCATGATCCAGCGGATGTTGGCAATTTGATCTCTGGTTCCTCTTCCTTTTCTAAAACCAGCATGTACATCACCAGATGCTCAACACTGAAATCAGACTGATTATATCTTTTGCAGCCAAAGATGGAGAAGCTCTATACAGTCAACAAAAACAAGACCGGGAGGTGACTGTGGCTTGGATCATCAACTCCTTATTACCAAATTCAGACTCAAATTGAAGAAAGTAGAGAAAACCGCTAGACCATTCAGGTATGACCTAAATCAAATCCCTTATGATTATACAGTGGAAGTGAGAAATAGATTTAAGGGCCTAGATCTGATAGATAGAGTGCCTGATGAACTATGGAATGAGGCTCGTGACATTGTACAGGAGACAGGGATCAAGACCGTCCCCATGGAAAAGACATGCAAAAAAGCAAAATGGCTGTCTGGGGAGGCCTTACAAATAGCTGTGAAAAGAAGAGAGGCGAAAATAAAAGGAGAAAAGGAAAGATATAAGCATCTGAATGCAGAGTTCCAAAGAATAGCAAGAAGAGATATGAAAGCCTTCTTCAGCAATCAATGCAAAGAAATAGAGGAAAACAACAGAATGGGAAAGACTAGAGATCTCTTCAAGAAAATTAGATATACCAAGGAAACATTTCATGCAAGAAAATTAGATATACCAAGGGAACATTTCATGCATTTCTGTCCTTTATCCTTCTCGATAAAGGACAGAAATGGTCTGGACCTAACAGAAGCAGAAGATATTAAGAAGAGGTGGCAAGAGTACACAGAAGAACTATACAAAAAATATCTTCACGACCCACATAATTATGATGGTGTGATCACTCATCTAGAGCCAGACATCCTGGAATGCGCATTCAAGTGGGCCTTAGAAAGCATCACTATGAACAAAGCTAGTGGAGGTGATGGAATTCCAGTTGAGCTAGTTCAAATCCTGAAAGATGATGCTATGAAAGTGCTGCACTCAGTATGCCAGCAAATTTGGAAAACTCAGCAGTGGCCACAGGACTGGAAAAGGTCAGTTTTCATTCCAATTCCAAACAAAGGCAATGCAAAAGAATGCTCAAACTACCGCACAATTGCACTCATCTCACATGCTAGTAAAGTAATGCTCAAAATTCTCCAAGCCAGGCTTCAGCAATACATGAACCATGAACTTCCTGATGTTCAAGCTGGTTTTAGAAAAGGCAGCGGAACCAGAGATCAAATTGCCAACATCCGCTGGATCATGGAAAAAGCAAGAGAGTTCCAGAAAAACATCTATTTCTGCCTTATTGACTATGCCATAGCCTTTGACTGTGTGGATCACAAGAAACTGTGGAAAATTCTGAGAGAGATGGGAATACCAGACCACCTAACCTGCCTCTTGAGAAACCTGTATGCAGGCCAGGAAGCAACAGTTAGAACTGGACATGGAACAACAGACTGGTTCCAAATAGGAAAAGGAGTATGTCAAAGCTGTATATTGTCACCCTGCTTATTTAACTTCTATGCAGAGTACATCATGAGAAATGCTGGACTGGAAGAAACACAAGCTGGAATCAAGATTTCCGAGAGAAATATCAATAACCTCAGAAATGCAGATGACACCACCCTTATGGCAGAAAGTGAAGAGAAGCTGAAAAGCCTATTGATGAAAGTGAAAGAGGAGAACGAAAAAGTTAGTTTAAAGCTCAACATTCAGAAAACGAAGATCATGGCATCCGGTCCCATCACTTCATGGGAAAGAGATGGGGAAACAGTGGAAACAGTGTCAGACTTTATTTTGGGGGGCTCCAAAATCACTGCAGATGGGGACTGCAGCCATGAAATTAAAAGATGCTTACTCCTTGGAAGAAAAGTTATGACCAACCTAGATAGTATATTCAAAAGCAGAGACATTACTTTGCAGACTAAGGTCCCTTTAGTCAAGGCTATGGTTTTTCCTGTGGTCATGTATAGATGTGAGAGTTGGACTGTGAAGAAGGTTGAGCGCTGAAGAATTGATGCTTTTGAACTGTGGTGTTGGAGAAGACTCTTGAGAGTCCCTTGGACTGCAAGGAGATCCAACCCGTCCATTCTGAAGGAGATCAACCCTGGGATTTCTTTGGAAGGAATGATGCTAAAGCTGAAGCTCCAGTACTTTGGCCACCTCATGCGAAGAGTTGACTCATTGGAAAAGACTCTGATGTTGGGAGGGATTGGGGGCAGGAGGAGAAGGGGATGACCCAGGATGAGATGGCTGGATGGCATTACAGACTCAATGGACGTGAGTCTGAGTGAACTCCAGGAGATGGTGATGGACAGGGAGGCCTGGCGTGCTGCCATTCATGGGGTCGCAAAGAGTCGGACACGACTGAGCGACTGAACTGAACTAAACTGATAGTTCATCGGAGAAGGAAATGGCAACCCACTCCAGTATTCTAGCCTGGAGAATCCCATGGACAGAGGAGCCTTGGTGGGCTGCTGTCCATGGGGTTGCACAGAGTCAGACACGACTGAAGAAACTTAGCATTCATGCATATAGTGCATCACAGTAAAAATAAAATAATCAGAAGAGATTTTGAACATGAAGAGGTTTAGGAAATGTATTTACCAGTTTATCCCATTTTTCCTTTAAGTACAAGAGTGATATGTGATTTAAAAAAAAAAAAAAGAAAAACCTATGTGTACACAAGACTGCATGCTCAGTCACTAAGTCATTTCTGACTCTTTGCAACCCCATGGACTGTAGCTCCTCTGTCCATGGGATTCTCCAGGTGAGAATACTGGAGAGGGTTTCCAGTTCCTTCTGCAGGGGATAAGCAATGTCTTCTATTAAATATAGAATAAAAATGCTAAATGTTTAAAAGCATCATGTCATAGTTTATTTGGAAGCTTTTTATTCTTCCTATTGGTAGATGAAATATTATTGTGTTTTATAATCAATGCATCTTAGATTTGAGATCCTATTATGTGTTGGGCACTGTATTAAGAACAGAGAATATGGAATGGATGCAAGCCTTGCCCTTCAAGAGCTTGCATGATTTTAGTATACAGATATTAAAATATATGGCAAGAAAAATAGTTAAGAGAGTTGAGTCCTACAAGTCAGGACTACACATGCTCTTGGAGCATACATCAGAGAGATCTGATCTTGTCTGAATCATGGAAACCGCTTTGGAGAAATGACGCCTAAGCAGGACAGAAAAACAAAAAGGAATTAGGCAGGAGTCAGGAAAGTGTATTCTTCACAGAAATGGTAGCTAGCCCTGTTAACTATGGAACTAAGTCCAGCCTAAGTGAAGGAGAGACAATGGGAGGAGACAGAGCTAGGTCGCTAGGGGCTGGATCACACCCAGGCCCAGGTCTTCCCAAGTTACCCAGGCTGGGGGTCTGTGTTCATAGTGGCAGCTTGAGGGGAGTTATATTCTGCACCTGCCACTTTGCTCGTAGGTTGTAGGAATCTCCTCTGGGTCATGTTTAGTAAACTATCTGTGATGCTTCACAAATTCCCCTAACAGGCAAAGGTGCTTTGTCTGGCAAGAACTCTACCTTAACTGAGCTTTTTAAAAAGCTGCTGTCCAACTGATGCCTTAAAACTCCAGCACTTCAAGAAGGTCCTAATATTTTTTGTACATTGGTCTATGTTGCATGTAGTGTCTTTTCAGTCAACTCATTATTCTTAAGTTATGTGGTGCATAAACAAGATGTTTCTCTCTGAGAATAAATTTCCTTGAAATTGTAGTTGAAATTATTTCATCAGCCAAGCAGATTAGTCTTTGAATGATGTGTGTGTTCTCCTAAGAAATTTAAAATATTGTACACAGTATCTACATTAGCCATTTATACTTGGTTATATTTCAGTGTTGATGTGGTTGATTTATTTGCATAGATTTTGGCTCCATGAAGAAGACAATGCAATAACAACAAAAATAACCATATTGTCGTGGGTAGTTAATTTTACACATCAATTTGACTGGGCTGCTGGGTGCCTAGATATTTGGTTAAACATTGTCCATTGGGGTTTCTATGACAAAAAAAGCACAAACTGAGTGGCTTATAAACTACAGAAATGCATTTCTCACAGTTCTGAAAGCTAGAACTCCGAGATCAAGATACTAGGAGATTCAATGTCTTTTGGGGGTATGCCTCCTAGACACTTTTTCCTGTTATGTCATATGGTGAAAAGAGGAAGGGATCTTTCCAGGGTCTCTTTTATAAGGGCACTAAACCCATCCATAAGGGCTCCACCCTCAGAACCTAGTCATCTTTCAAACACCCCCTCCCCCAATAGAATTACCTTGAGATTTAGGATTTCCACATATAAATTTTGTTGTTTGTGTTCAGTCACCCATTCATGTCTGACTATTTGTGACCCCATGGACTGCAGCATACCAGGCCTCCCTGTCCTTCACCATCTCCCAGAGTTTGCTCAAGTTCATGTCCATTGCATCAATGATGCCATCCAGCCATCTCACCAGGTAAGAGAGGTAAGATGGTCTAGTATTCCCATCTCTTTAAGAGCTTTCCACAGTTTATTATGATCCACACAGTCAAAGGCTTTAGTGTAATCAGTGAAACAGAGGTAGATGTTTTTCTGGAATTCCCTTGCTTTCTCTGAGATCCAGCAAATGTTGGAAATTTGATCTCTTTGTGCCTCTGCCTTTTCCAAATCCAGCTTGGACATCTTTAAGTTCTTGGTTTAGGTAATGCTGAAGCCTGGCATGCAAGATTTTAAGCATGACCTTACTAGCATGGGCAATGAATGCAGTTGTCTGATGGTTAGCACATTCTTTAATACTTCCCTTCTTGGGGACTAGGATGAGGATTGACCTTTTCCAGTCCTGTGGCCACTTCTAGATCTTCCAGATTGGCTGACATATTGAGTGCAACACTTTGATAGCATCATCTTTTATGATTTTAATTAGCTCTACTAGAATTCCATCACATCCACTAGCTTTATTGACAGCAGTGCTTCCTAAGGTCCACTTGACTTCACTCTCCAGAATGTCTGGCTCTGGGTGACTTACCATATTAATTTTAGAGGCACTTAAATAGTCTTTTACAAACATTATTTCTAAGTGTGTCTGGGAGAGTCTTTCTGAATGTCAACACTTGAGCTAGTAGTTTGAGTAATACAGTTCGTTCTGAATAAAATAGAAAACTGATAAAGAATGCTTTCTACTTGACTGTCTTTGATCTGGCACATGTATCTACTTTAGACTCAGACTCAGATTGAAATTTACACCTTTGGCTCCCCTGGCTATCCATCTCTCTGCCTAAAGATCAGAGACTTATTTCTCAACTCTACCGTTGCATAAGGCAACTCCTTATAGGTCAAAATCTATTCTATTCTTTACTACATTTATATAATTTGTTCTGTTTCTCTAGAGAACCAAGACTTGTTCAATAAATAACAAAATTTGAGCTCTTAGTAAGTCCCTGGTAGTGAAATAAGGTCCTTACATTAAGTCCAATTAGCTTTGCAAACAACTGTAAGGTAGATACTAGTATTATCTCCATTTTGCACATGAGTAGAAATTGAAGCTTAGAAAGGTCACATAGATTTCCTAATGTCAGCTAATTTATTCAAATTTTCAGAACTGATGGACAGGGAGGCCTGGCGTGCTGCGATTCATGGGGTCGCAAAGAGTCGGACATGACTGAGTGACTGAACTGAACTGAACTGAATGCAGTATAATTATTGATTTTAAAAACACGAATATAGTATGTACGCTGAGCCTGGCTCTAAACATTATCCAAATAATGCTCATTTAAGACACACATACACCATTTTTCACTGCAGCACTATTTACAATAGCTAGGATGTGGAAGTCACCTAGCTGTTCATCAACAGATGAATGGATAAAGAAGTTGAAGCACATATATGGAGAAGGCAATAGTGACCCACTCCAGTACTCTTGCCTGGAAAATCCCATGGGTGGAGGAGCCTAATAGGCTGCAGTCCATGGGGTCGCTAAGAGTTGGACACAAGTGAGTGACTTCACTTTCACTCTTCACTTTCATGCATTGGAGAAGGACATGGCAACCCACTCCAGTGTTCTTGCCTGGAGAATCCCAGGGATGGAGGAGCCTGGTGGGCTGCCGTCTCTGGGGTTGCACAGAGTCAGACATGACTGAAGCGATTAGCAGCAGCAGCAGCAGCAGCAGCAGCAGCACATATATACGATGGAATATTGTTGTTGTTGTTCAGTTGTGAAGTCATGTCTTACTAATTGTGACCTCATGGGCTGCAGCAGGCCAGGCTTCTCTGTCCTTCACTATCTTCTAGAGTTTGCTCAAACTCATGTCCATTTTATCAGTGATTCCAATCAACCATCTCATCCTCTGTCACCCCCTTCTCCTCCTGCCCTCAATCTTTCCCAGCATCGAGGTCTTTTGCAATGAGTCAGCTCTTCACATCAAGTAGCCAAAGTATTGGAACTTCAACTTCAGCATTAGTTCTTCCTATGAATATTCAGGGTTTATTTCCTTTAGGATTTACTGGTTTGATTTCATTGCTGTCTAAGGGACTCTCAAGAGTCTTCTCCAGCACCAGTTCAAAAGTGTCTGTTCCTTGGTGCTCATTCTTCTTTATGCTTCACTCTCACATCTGTACATGACTATTGGTAAAACAATAGCTTTGACTGTACAGCCCTTTGCCAGCAAAGTGATATCTCTGTTTTTTAATACACTATATAGGCTTGTCATAGCCTTCCTTCCATGGCTGCAGTCACTGCCTACAGTGATTTTGGAGGCCAAGAATATAAAATCTGTCACTGTTTCACCTTTTTCCCTATTTGCCATGAAGTGATGAGGCCGGTTGCCACGATCTTAGTTTTTTGAATGCTGAGTTTTAAGCCAGCCTTTTCACTCTCTTCTTTCGCCCTCATCAAGAGGCTCTTTAGTTCCTCTTCTCTTTCTGCCATTAGAGTGGTGTCATCAGCACACATCCTTCTACTGAACCATCTTGGGCAATGCCTCCACAATGGAATATTACTTCACCATAAAAAGGAACACAATTGGGTCATTTGTAGTGATCTGGATCTTTCAGAGAGACTGAAGTAGGTCAGAAAGGAAAAATATTGTATATTAATGTGTATATATGGAATCTAGAAAAATGGTACTGATAAGCCTCTTTGCAGGGTGGAAATAAAGACTCAGATGTAGAAGATGGACTTGTGGATGCAGCAGAGAAAGGAGAGGGTGGAACGAACTGAGAGTAGCATTGAGATATGTACACTACCGTGTGTAAAATACATAGCTAAGTGCAAGCTGTTCTCTGATACAGAGAGCCCAGCTTGGTGCTCTATGATAGTCTAGAAGGTTGGGATGGGTCACAGTGGGAGGGAAGTTCAAGAGAGAGGGGATATATGTGTACATATAGATGATTCATGTTGTTACACCACAGAAGCTAACACAATACTGTAAAGCAACTACCTTCCAATTAAAAAATAAACAACAACCACAAACCCAAATACTAATACTTTCAATGGTCCAGTGGGGCAGACATAGAGGTTGAGTAGTTTACCATGGAAGAGTGGAACGAGGATTCATACCCAGATCACATGGTTCAAGTTCTGAACCTATTCACGTTCTCGGTCATTAGAGGCCAGACTAGCCAACAATTTCAATTTTATGAAATATTAGGTTTATGTTCTTGCTGTTCTGTGTGTGTGTGCTCAGCTATGTCCAATTCTTTTGGATGTGAAAGTTGGACTGTGAAGAAGGTTGAGAGTTGAAGAATTGATGCTTTTGAACTGTGGTGTTGGAGAAGACTCTTGAGAGTCTCTTAGACTGCAAGGAGATCCAACCCGTCCATTCTGAAGGAGATCAACCCTGGGATTTCTTTGGACGGAATGATGCTAAAGCTGAAACTCTAGTACTTTGGCCACCTGATGCGAAGAGTTGACTCATTGGAAAAGACTCTGATGCTGGGAGGGATTGGGGGCAGGAGGAGAAGGGGACGACCCAGGATGAGTTGGCTGGATGGCATCACTGACTCGATGGACTTGAGTCTGAGTGAACTCCAGGAGTTGGTGATGGACATGGAGGCCTGGCATGCTGCGATTCATGAGGTCGCAAAGAGTCGGACACAAGTGAGCGACTGAACTGAACTGAACTGAGATTATAGCCCGCCAAGCCCCTCTGCCCACAGGATTTTCCAGACAAGAATACTGGAAGGGGTTACCATTTCCTTCTCCAGGGGATCTTCCCAACACAGGGATCAAACCTGCCTCTTGCATCTCCTGCCTTGGTAAGTGGATTCTTTACCACATGCCACCTGGGAAACCTTTATGTTCTTGGTAGAATTATTTAATCAGAATTAAACTCTGAACCTAAATTTTCTAATCTACAAAATACCAGCTAGATAGTTTTTATGAGAGATATTTCAAAGATCAAGTGAGATGATAATCTCATTATTATTTTAGTACTTATTGCAATCATGCTTAATCCACCACTTCACAACTATTATTATTGTCACTAATTATATTAATTATATGTTATCATTAATTTGATGATTGACACTCACAATTATAGGTTCTTCATTAAAAGTATTGCACACTGTTACTATTTTTAAGAGGCTCTGTGTAAAGGGATATTTGTCATCTATTACTGACTACTCTGGTTTGGCTCTGTCTCAGCACTCAACAAGAACAAAGAAAGAGAGAAGGACAAAGGGATCAGGGCAAGTGCCAAGAAACAAAGAAATGGCTTGGAAATCCATTCTGAGTCGTGGATGGCTCTCAAGAGGGAGAGCCAAGGTTTATATTGCCACTGTCCCAGATCCTTGTCCAAGAATCAAGGCCATTTTCTGCCATTTTTTCTTGAAGTTTGGAATAAAAAGTGCCAAAGATGATCTAAATGGGTCCAGTCTAAATCCTTTCTTTGAGAGTAGTATAATCCAATATTCAGGCAAGAATATTAATAGTCACCTCAAGTACATAAAATATTAATCACAAAATACTGAAGTTCACCACCAATTAAGCATAATCATGGAGGTAAAACCTTACCACCTCACTTCAGCTGTAGAATACCTGGACATTTGATTGACTGACTTCATACCTGGGTTTGTTCTCAGAATCATGGGACCTTTATCAGCTCTGCTTCCCTTTTTCCAACTCCTACACATCTGGGAAAACTTCAAGGTATTTTTCTAGCTAAAGTCAAAACCTCAGCTGGCTGCATGCAACATTTTTTTTTCCTCATCAGCTCCCACTCCAAAAGGCCTTAATCCAAAAATGAGAGTTACCATGGTGACTCATTGTAGTTGCTAGAAAGTTTTGCAAGATGCAGTCATCCTCTTGTTACATTTCCGTTTTCAAATTTCCAGCAACAAGAAAAATGAAGTTTTCCTTTGTTAGAATGGGAAATGAAGTGCTTAGCAAATTTGTAAGCAAGTAACAGAGATCTGGGGAGTGGGCACATGGGACATTGGATTCCCACAAAAGAGAGCCTTGAATGCTGATGGCAGGGCAAGTGTCTTTAAAGAAGATACCAATTCAGAGCACAGAGTCTCCCATGCTTTTTAACTTGAAATGAACTTCTCATTTTCCAGGGGCCTAAATAAATGACTCATTAAGCCAAAGAAGATCTTTCATGTGAACTGAAAGACCAAGGGTCCACAAACCATGGCCCAGAGGCCAATCATGCCCTGCCATGTGCTTTTTAAATAAAGTTTTATTGGAACACAACCATGTCCACTCTTTTACGTGTTGCCATGGGTGCTTCTACTGTACAATAGCAGAGTTCTGTGGTTGCAGCAGAAAGCATGTCACCTATGAGCACAAAACATTTGCTGTCTTGCCCTTTAAAAAATGTTGCCCAATCTCTGCTAATGGACTGGGAGAGGAAAAGGAGTTGAAAGAGTAAGAGGGTGACCAAGCCCACTTTGAAATTCCATTTGAATGTTTGCCTCTTGTCCCTTATGAGTGTGCTAAGTTGCTTCTGTTGTGTCCACCTCTTTTGTGACCCCATGGACTGTAGACCATCAGGCTCCTCTGTCCATGGGATTCTCCAGGCCAGAATACTGAAGTGGGTTGCACGTTCTTCTCCGGGGGATCTTCCTGACCGAGGGATCGAACTGGCATCTCTAATGTCTCCTGCATTGGCAGGCAGGTTCTTTACCACTAATGCCACCTGGGAATCCCCTTAATTTTTCCCTAATGCATTATTTACATTCAAATCTAGAGCTCTAAACCATGGAAGGAAATCTCTTTACCTTTTGTTTCAGTTCAGGTCCTCTAAGAAGCAGTTTGCCAACACAGTATTAGACCTGTAAGAGGTTCATTGATGAAAATCTTTTATGTAGGGCAAAGAGGAGGATGCTGGAGAAGCCAGGGGACCCTCAGGAGGGCATAGCAAGTCTGAGCCCTGTGGAAGGAGAGAGGAAATGAAGGAGTTCTGCTAGGAGGGTTCTAAGAACACAACAAAGCTCCAAAAGTTCTGGGGCAAACCTAAAGAGAGTCTGCAAGCTCAAGCCACCCACAAGGATAGAGTCCTGTCATCACAGGAACAGCCTTGCCAAAAGCAAGCCTTGTGCAAACACAAGGGAGGATTTGGAAGGCAGCAGTGGGACAATGCATCCATTCCACTCCCCATGTTAGATCCAAGCAGTGCATTTTCATGGACCTCACCCTGCCTCATCCTGTTATTTCAAGTCATATTTCCAACCTGCCCACAATTGTTGAGAGGCTGATGTGACTACAGAGCACAACATTAAGCATTGCAATGGGGAAGAAGAACACAAAGGATAAAAAATTCACTAAGTTCAAAGCAGTGGGAAGATCACTTTTTGGAACTGTTGGCAGATGGACAATGCAATGATCTCTGGCTTTCCTAGCAATTGTTTTTTAGGTCCTCAGAGCATCTGAAAAACTCCCTTCCTGACTTAGTTAGGAGCCCTCTGACTCGCTGGACCACAGTACACAGGGTCTGTATTGTGTTGGCCCTCTGATGGCTGTGCTCTAGGCTTCTTTCCTCTGCTGTTTAGATAGAGTGCATGCTGATGGAGGAGAGGTATGAAACACACGAAGTGGAACAAATGTCAGACTGCTTTCATGTTCCCGACTATTATTCCTGCTTTACAGTGGAAACAAGCAGAGATGAGAAAGGGATTTAAAAAAGATGAATCCCTATAATATTATTTCACAAGGCAAATGCTTAGCAGCTTCATGTCTTTTCTTTCTTTCTGCGCCCAACTTCCTCTTGTTAAAATTTGACTGAAGAGTCGCTATGACCACCAGTTGAACACTAAAAATGATACAGCCCAGATTCACTCGAAGAATGCCAAACTCTTGTTAAATAAACATGTGAGTGGACCAGGGTTAATATTTACAGTGTATTATTGCTATCTCTTCAAGCAGCTTAAAAAGATGAGCCGGAGTATCAAGAATTTGGGAATTACTGTTTTAAAAAGTAGAATTCTTCTGGAATGCACTTTAGTTTCAGAATTTAATGACACCTTTCTTCCATGGAGGAAAGTCAACAGGTCAGTCTCCTTTCATTGATTTCTTACTGATACCTTGGAGATCAAACCAATACACCCAAATGCTTGTTCACCTCGAACCTTTGTCACCTTTCTCAAGCCTGTGTCTCTCACTACCGTTTGCCAGAGCCCTGTTCATCCTTCTCCCTCCAATTCTAATTGTAACTAGGAAGAAAATAGAGAAAAGGAGAAAGAACTTTCTGTCTCCTGAAAGTTAACAGCCTGGTCCCTTTCAAAGGCTCCTATCTCTGCTTTATGATTTTCTTGTCTTAGCAACAACTTTCCTAATAATAATTTGCTGGTAGAAATTCTTGCTAAATTCTATAATAGAAAGAAAGCTCCAAGTATCCAGATTCTAATTTATCAACCATTATACAAAAAGCAGTAAGAACTACATTCATGAGCTTTGTATTTGCAAATATGTTTTTAAGGTCAATCATACATACCTTATGTAAGATGCAAAATTTACTGATAAGAGTAATTTGGTTAAAATGCATTCTAAAGTTGGACCTCCCAAAGTCCACCACCCACAGCACCCATCCCAGGAGGAGTAAGGGTGTGGAATTCAAGTTTATGAAGATAAATAAAACATGAATAATTTTTAAAGATCATAATTAAAATTAATAAGTGGTTAGAGCTATCAATATGTAGAGAACTCTCCCCTTAATTAATATATTTGATGTTATTTCTCACATCCTATTTTAGAAGAAATATACATATATGTGGGCTTCCCTTGTGGTTCAATGGTAAAGAATCCACCTTCAATGCAGGAGACCTGGGTTCGACCCCTGGGTCAGGAAGATCCCCTGGAGGAGGGCATGGCAACCCACTCTAGCATTCTTGCCTGGAGGATCCCATGGACTGAGGAGCCTGGCAGGTGGCAGTCCATGGGGTTGCACAGAGTCAGACACAACTGAAGTGACTAATCAGCAGCAGCATACATATCTGTGCCCAAACATACATACAGATGTAACAATTAATAAATTGCTGATTAAAGAGAAATCAATAGATTCATCTCCTATCCTGAATTCTATCTCATTAGAGGTCAGTGGTTGACAAAATTTTGAATTCCTTCATGCTCTTGGAATTATTTTTCTTCTTTGTGCCCCATGTTTTGAAACCATCTACTAATCAAAGGAACAGACTTAATTAAATAAAAATTTATTTTTTTCCATTTCTGTTCACCAAGGAATATGTAAGTATCATCAGAGCTTTCATATAGCTCGTTGATAGTAGCTTATCAACATGAGTTGATAAAATTGTAGCCCATAGATGAGAGACAAGGTTTATGCAGTTGCTGAAGCAGCTTTACTGTCAGTAGGCTTACAGTTTCCATGAGGTAGTTTTAAAAAATAATGAATCTACCTGTAGGTCTTCATTACTAACTTCATAAATCCCTGAAGAGCTTGGGACATTGTTGAGAACTGTTATTCCAAGACAGAGGAGCTGTTTTTCAAGCTTTTTCCCACTCCAATATCCAGGAGCCACAACCCACTCTTACAAGTAACTATTGATCACAGTGACAGATGATAGCCACGCCATCCATGGATGGGGATGCACCAAAATCTTGGGGAGAAAGTGGGCCTTTGGAGACAAGAGAATGTGCAAGTTGAAAAAGTGTCATGAGTGACTCATACAACCTTCACGTCACCCCCTGAAAACAACTGCTTTTGTTGTTGCTGTTCAGTAGTTAAGACGTGTCCCACTCTTTGTGACCCCACGGAGTGCAGCACGCAAGGCTCCTCTGCCCACCACCATCTCCCGGAGTGTGCTCAAATTCATGTCCGTTGAGTCAGTGGTGCTAGAAGTGATATAATCTCTCACTAGAAAGGCAGTTTATATATTCAGTTATGAAAACTAAACCCTTTTTATGAATCTGAGATGAGGCTAGATTACTGTGGAAATTCATATGACCTGAAACATTAGTTTTTCTGTATTTTAGAACAACGAAGTAACAACTTTCTGTCACTTCTGAAGACCAATCACTCTAAGAATGCACACCGCTCCAGAACAGAGACTGAGTTTGGTGGGTAGAACTCTACCCCATTCTTAGCACTCAAATATTAGTCAACACCCTTTCAAAATACAGCAAAAGGGCCTTTCGGGTACTGCAGCCAAATTTCACCACAAGTTCCTCGGCATGCTCCTTTCCTTCCAGCTCCTGGGTGGCCTTTTGCTTGGGAGGCAGATGCTGAGACACAACAGCATCAGGACACACACTGAAAGTGGGAGGCAAATCTTCTTGTCCCCTTCCCTGTGATTATGAAAAAAGGCCTCCCAACGTTAACATTCCAAATGAAATTGTAAACTTGAAATCCACCAATCTATTTTGAAAATGGTAATCTCAGATATACATGAAACTGATTCTGTTGAACTTTGATAATCTGCCAGTGTCTTCATCATATTTTCCAGGGAGCTTATTATTAGCTGTACTCAAAGTACATGTACACCTTGAATACATTAGAGTAATCCCCATAGCTTTATCTTTCAAATGGTTTTGAGCTAGAACTTTGGCTAATTTTATTTTCCAGTGGAAGTCTAACCCTGCCAAAGACTCAAAGTTGGAAGTATTCCCAAAACCAATCCTATTTATTTTCAATACATTATCTTAGCAGAGTTTTGATAAACATAAGAATTGTGTGGGGTTTTCAGCTTGTAGCTTATGAAATAATTTTCAGGTAGTCAGTACTTTGCATTCAGGAAGATAAGAAAGATATAGCATAGAAGGAGCTAACAACATGCAGAAGGTAGCATAAACAAGCTGACTTCCAAATTGAACAAGGAATTATGTTTAAATCTAAATAACAAAAGGGCTATTATTGAAATGCCCTATGTTCCCTGGACTTTTATATTGGTATCCCCTGCATTGATGACATAATTATACAGAAATGCATTAGAATAATAGACTACAGGACACATATGGCGCTGAAGCGTCTTCATTAATCTGAAACTGTTTTCACACATGAGTAAATTGCTAAGACCCTAGATAGTTAAATAATGGCAAATTGAGGACTTTGAGTTTGATTTCTTCCCATTACAATATCTAATTCCACATGAAGGCCCAAAATGCTTTTGATCTTTGATCAAAAAGTATGAGATTGGAATTTGGAGTAGTAAATCTGGGCTGGGAAGAACACAGCAGAACATAGAAAGTAATGATATAGGCTGAGAGCTATTTATTGTATGTGCTGGGGCTGTACTACTGTGTGACTTGTCAGTCTCCTCAGTCTGGAAAAAGATGTTGAACTAAAGCTCATTAAAACAAAATATCAAATATTAGTCCTCAATAAAAGACTGAGCCCATGAGTTATGGAATTAAAAATGACATTGGCCACTCCGAGTCTACCTGATGCTCTTCCTCCACTTTGGAAAGAGAACTGAAAAGAATTTTCTTTAAAATCAGACATTTTTGATGCAATGTCAAGTCCTCGAGATGATTATATTTTAGACATTTACTCAAATTTTATGACTTAAGTCAATTCAAATGTAAGTACAATTGTGACAATTAATCCTCCAAAGAATGATGCTTCATAAAAATATAAAAAAAGAGTAAACCTAAAATACACTTTAAAGCACCTAGTACTAACTGCATTGTGCTGATATTGTTTTTTTATTATTTTGTTATTGTTGGAGTATGATTGTTTTACAATGTTGTGTTAGTTTCTGCTGTACAACAGAGTGAATCAGCTATATGTTTGCATAGATCCCTTCCTCTAGAGCCTCCCTCCCACCCCCCACCATTCCACTCCTCTAGGTCACCACAGAGCACCAAGCTGAGCTCACTGTGCTATACAGCAGCTTCCTACAAGCTAGCTATTTCACACATGGTGGTATTGAAATTGGGTTGCATTAAAAGCCTTCCTCAGCGATCAATGCAAAGAAATAGAGGAAAACAATAGAAAGGGAAAGACTAGAGATCTCTTCAAGAAAATTAGAGAACCAAGGGAACATTTCATGCAAAGATGGGCCCGATAAAGGACAGAGATGGTATGGACCTAACAGAAGTGGAAGATATTAAGAAGAGGTGACAAGAATACACAGAAGAACTGTACCAAAAAGATCTTCACGACCCAGATAATCACGATGGTGTGATCACTCATCTAGAGCCAGACAGCCTGGAATGTGAAGTCAAGTGGGCCTTGGAAAGCATCACTATGAACAAAGCTAGTGGAGGTGATGGAATTCCAGTTGAGCTGTTTCAAATTCTGAAAGATGGTGCTGTGAAAGTGTATGCCAGCAAATTTGGAAAACTCAGCAGTGGCCACAGGACTGGAAAAGGTCAGTTTTCATTCCAATCCCAAAGAAAGGCAATGCCAAAGAATACTCAAACTACCACACAATTGCACTCATCTCACATGCTAGTAAAGTAATGCTCAAAATTCTCCAAGCCAGGCTTCAGCAATACGTGAACCGTGAACTTTCTGATGTTCAAGCGGTTTTAGAAAAGACAGAGGAACCAGAGATCAAATTGCCAACATCTGCTGGATCATGGAAAAAGCAAGAGAGTTCCAGAAAAACATCTATTTCTGCTTTATTGACTATGTCAAAGCCTTTGACTGTGTGGATCACAATCAACTGTGGAAAATTCTTCAAGAGATGGGAATACCAGACCACCTGACCTGCCTCTTGAGAAATCTATATGCAGGTCAGGAAGCAATAGTTAGAACTGGACATGGAACAACAGACTGGTTCCAAATAGGAAAAGGAGTACGTCAAGGCTGTATATTGTCACCCTGCTTTTTTAACTTCTATGCAGAGTACATCATGAGAAACGCTGGACTGGAAGAAACACAAACTGGAACCAAGATTGCCGGGAGAAATATCAATAACCTCAGATATGCAGATGACACACCCCTTATGGCAGAAAGTGAAGAGGAACTCAAAAGCCTCATGATGAAAGTGAAAGAGGAGAGTGAAAAATTTGGCCTAAAGCTCAACATTCAGAAAACGAAGATCATGGCATCTGGTCCCATCACTTCATGGGAAATAGATGGGGAAACAGTGGAAACAGTGTCAGGCTTTATTTTGGGGGGCTCCAAAATCACTGCAGATGGTGACTGCAGCCATGAAATTAAAAGACGCTTACTCCTTGGAAGAAAAGTTATGACCAACCTAGATAGCATATTCAAAACAGAGACATTACTTTGCTGACTAAGGTCCGTCTAGTCAAGGCTATGGTTTTTCCTGTGGTTATGTATGGATGTGAGAGTTGGACTGTGAAGAAGGCTGAGCGCCGAAGAAGTGATGCTTTTGAACTGTGGTGTTGGAGAAGACTCTTGAGAGTCCCTTGGACTGCAAGGAGATCCAACCAGTCCATTCTGAAGGAGATCAGCCCTGGGATTTCTTTGGAAGGAATGATACTAAAGCTGAAACTCCAGTACTTTGGCCACCTCATGCGAAGAGTTGACTCACTGGAAAAGACTTTGATGCTGGGAGGGATTAGGGGCAGGAGGAGAAGGGGACAACAGAGGATGAGATGGCTGGATGGCATCACTGAGTCGATGGAGGTGAGTCTGAGTGAACTCCGGGAGTTGGTAATGGACAAGGAGGCCTGGCATGCTGTGAATCATGGGGTCACAAAGAGTGGGACACGACTGAGCGACTGAACTGAACTGAACTGAATATCCTCTATGAGTTCCCTGAGGATCCTAATAATATCTTATTTACTATTAACATTCACAGACCTTTGTGACTCAACAATCTTAGATCCACATAATATTTAGTGTAAAAATTTGTGTTCAATTGAACTGCATTCATTTATTTCTAAATGGATGCACAGGACTAGATCAGACGTATGTATTCCAATGCAGAAATGAGCAGAAAAGTAAATCAAAAGGGAATCTGTTGCCATTTTCTGAGGACAGTGATGCCTCACACGGAGCAGAATTAACTGCCCAGTAAAACCTGCTCGAGTACAGAAGTGACACTGAGAATTATCCTCACAGGCACGGAGCACATTTCCCAGCCTCCACTGCAGGTAGGTGGGAGAAGATGATCAACCCTCATTGGATTTCTCTGCGTGTGAGAAATAGCATCTCTTCCGCTGAGCAACTGAATTTTGGTGCTTTCAATTATTGCAGCAGCTACTCTGAACCTAATAAAAACCACAAAATATGCTTGCGCCTACGGAAACTTTGTACACAAACATTGTTTTCTCCTGGATACACTGAGCTGGTAAGGTGAACGGTATGTCACTCGGGAGTTGCAACACTGCTTTTGAAGGATTGTATTATGCAAAAGGATTTGCTACTTTTGGCTGAATTCACTATATCAAAGTGACTGCTCTGACTTTTCTGCTGGTGGCAGATCTTTGAAGCGCTTATTCCAATCTTTAGAAAAACATTATTATTTTTCTCTTCAATCAAGCACATGTAGATGTCTCCTCACTTTCCTCTCTTTCTCCTCTTTCATTCTCCTTCTGTCACCTACCCCTACTTGGATTCTATAAACACTTCCAGAAATGTCTTTTTCTAACCAAAAGCCCTAATTAAAAAAAAAAAATATTGTTTTAATTGGAGGCGAATTATTTTACAATATTGTGGTGGTTTTGGCCATACATTGACATGAATCAGTCACGGGTGCACGTGTCCCTCCATCCTGAACCCCTCTCCCAGCTCCCTCCCCACCCCATCCCTCTGGGTTGTCCCAGAGCATTGACAAAAGCTCTGGTTTTGACTGCTTTTTTTATAATCATTATTTTCTATATATGATGCATTATTGACAATTGAAGAAGCCAGAATTTGCTTGGATTTTACTTATGATTATGGTGAATTCCCCACTACATTTAAAACATAGGGGGATTTTTTTTAATTAAAATATAAAACATAGGGAATGCAGGCCTGTCAATGATATCACCTATTGGAAAATACTACTGCGGTGCTGATCCTTTAATGAGACAGTAAGTAGGCCGTCTTTGGAAACTGGAGTCATTCTTTGATGTTATAAAGATGTACAAATCAAATTTCCTTTGTACATATTCAGCTCAAGTTCTGATTTATGCTTTTAATAAAGCACAGCAGTGATCTGGTTGCATATCTGAACACTGACAATGTGCAATAGAATTTTCCCTGTGGGTGCTATTTGCCTGCAAGCCATAAGAGGAAAAGGCTGCATGGTCCCCATAGAATAAAAACATTTTCCAAAATCCTGCTGGATAAGTCAACAGTGAAATGGACTTCTAATGAGGAATCGGGTCATTAGAAATTCTGTGATCATTTTATCTGCAAACATTTGTTGTTGGTTAAGTGCTATCACACTTCAAGAAATGATAATATCTTTACTATTTGAAGGAAATCTGGTTCCCTTCATACTATGAAACTCTACCCAGTTATTCCCATCTAGCTCTTCTAATCAATGAGCCTTGCCTAGCACACACAGCTATAGTACTGGCACTGGGATCCAAGGCCCTGAACATCTCAAGGTAGATGATAAGATTCTGTGTAATTTAGGGAAAGCTTGCCTTTCTAGTTCTATCCCTCATGACACATGCTTCCTTCCACTTTAGCACACAGACACATGTGCAAACTGCTCTCCAAGTCTGTGAGCTGTTAGCACTTACTGAATATATTCTTTTTTTTAATTATAAATTTATTTATTTTAATTGGAGGCTAATTACTTTACAATATTGTATTGGTTTTGCCATACATCAACATGAAACTGCCATGGGTATACACTTATTCCCCATTCTGAACCCCCCTCCTACTTCCTTCCCCGTACCATCCCTCTGGGTCATCCCAGTGCACCAGCCCCAAGCATCCTGTATCCTGCATCGAACCTGGACTGGCGATTCGTTTCTTATATGATATTATACATGTTTCAATGCCATTCTCCCAAATCATCCTACCCTCTCCCTCTCCCACAGAGTCCAAAAGCCTGTTCTATACATCTGTGTCTCTTTTGCTGCCTCGCATACAGGGTTATCATTAGCATCTTTCTAAATTCCATATATATACATTAGCATACTGTATTGGTGTTTTTCTTTCTGCTTACTTCACTCTGTATAATCGGCTCCAGTTTCATCCACCTCATTAGAACTGATTCAAATGTATTCTTTTTAATGGCTGAGTAATACTCCATTGTGTATATGTACCACTTATGCTTTCTTATCCATTCATCTGCTGATGGACATCTAGGTTGCTTCAATGTCCTGGCTATTATAAACAGTGCTGAGATGAACTTTGGGGTACATGTGTCTTTTTCAATTCTGGTTTCCTCAGTGTGTATGCCCAGTAGTGGGATTGCTGGGTCTTAAGGCAGTTCTATTTCCAGTTTTTAAAGGAATCTCCAAACTGTTCTCCATAGTGGCCGTACTAGTTTGCATTCCCACCAACAGTGTAAGAGGGTTCCCTTTTCTCTGCACCCTCTCCAGCATTTATTGCTTGTAGACTTTTGGATAGCAGCCATTCTGAGTGGCATGAAATGGTACCTCATTGTGGTTTTGATTTGCATTTCTCTAATAATGAGTGATGTTGAGCATCTTTTCATGTGTTTGTTAGCCATCTGTATGTCTTCTTTGGAGAAACGTCTGTTTATTTCTTTGGCCCATTTTTTGATTGGGTCGTTTATTTTTCTGGAATTGAGCTGCAGGAGTTGCTTGTATATTTTTGAGATTAGTTGTTTGTCAGTTGCTTCATTTGCTATTATTTTCTCCCATTCGGAAGTCTGTCTTTTCACCTTGCTTATAGTTTCCTTTGTTGGGCAGAAGCTTTTAATTTTAACTAGGTCCCATTTGTTTATTTTTGCTTTTATTTCCAATAATCTGGGAGGTGGGTCATAAAGGATCCTGCTGTGATGTATGTCGGAGAGTGTTTTTCCTATGTTCTCCTCTAGGAGTTTTATAGTTTCTGGTCCTACGTTTAGATTTTTAATCCATTTTGAGTTTATTTTTGTGTATGGTGTTAGAAAGTGTTCTAGTTTCTTTGTTTTACAAGTGGTTGACCAGTTTTCCCAGTACCACTTGTTAAAGAGATTGTCTTTTCTCCATTGTATATTCTTGCTTCCTTTGTCAAAGATAAGGTGTCCATGAAAGTAAAAGTGAAGTTGCTCAGTCGTGTCTGACTCTTTGCAACCCCATGTACACCAGGCTCCTCCATCCATGGGATTTTCTAGGCAAGAGTACTGGAGTGGGTTGCCATTTCCTTCTCCAGAGAATCTTCCCAATCCAGGGATCGAACCCAGGTCTCCCGCATTGTAGACAGACACTTTACCGCTCTGGGCTTTCTATTTTGTTCCACTGATCTATATTTCTGTCTTTGTGCCAGTACCATACTGTCTTGATGACTGTGGCTTTGTAGTAGAGCCTGAAGTCAGGCAGGTTGATTCCTCCAGTTCCATTCTTCTTTCTCAAGATTGCTTTATATTCTTATATAGAACTGTGTTAGTTCCAAGTTGACTGTCCTTTTCTCCAGAAAGCTTTCTCTCACGGGTTTCATACTCTGAAAAGAATGACACAGAGATTACTCTGCCAGGAGATTTTTAGAGTGTCCTCTTAGGATCAATACATGATGGCAGAAAGAGGAAAAAAACAAGATTGGACAGAAGGGGAATTAAGTGTGTGTGTGTGTGTGTGTGTGTGTGTGTGTGTGTGTGTGTTCAGTAGCTCTGTCCTGTCCAGCTCTTTGCAATCCTGTGGACTGTAGCCTGCCAGGCTCCTTTGTCCATGGGATTCTCCAGGCAAAGATACTGGAGTGGGTTGCCATCTCTGACTTCAGGGGATCTTCCTGACCCAGTGATTGAACCCACATCTCTTGTGTCTCCTGCATTGACAGGCAGATTCTTTACACTGAACCACCTGGGAAGCCCAAGGGGAAGTACCGCTATGATAAAATATCAGCAGAAACCTGAGCTGACTCCAGGGGGAGTTTTGAAGCTGACCCTTAAGTGCTGTCCTGAGCTGGGAAAGAAGGTCAGGAGTTTGTAGCCCAGGTCCACAAGGCACTGGACACAGAGTACCCAAGGCAAGAGGCATAACCTTAAGTGAGACAGCTTTCAACAGTCAAGGCTGTATATGAGGGGGACTTTGCGCTTGGAGGACTCTCAGCAACTGATGGGATCCATCACTCCTTTTGGAAGGGTGATTAGGAAGCACATCATAGCATTCACCACACAATTCCTCTTGCTTCACTGATATCCAATTCTTTAAATGAAAATGCCTCATATCAAACTTCATGGACTGCAACTAAATGGTCATGCAGAGAAAACTGTTTAGACTTAAATAAATAAGCTAAGACTCCAGAACAAGAATTTGGAAGATAAATAATTTCAAACAAAGAGAATAGAAGATATTAACAAAATGGAAAACAAATATATAATGGAGAGGTTCTACTGAGTCACAAGTCATTGAAAAAGCTGTTAAATTAGGTTGATGGAGAGAGAAAGAAATAACCAACTTCATCATGAAAAAAAGCTGACATTATTACAGATTTTATATAAACAATGTTTTAATTTGTAAGAGATAAATTCTTAAAACACTTTAAATAATTTGTAAAACATTTTAATATTGAATTACTCAGGTCAGTAATCTGAAACTTTCTACCACAAAAACTCTAGGTCCAGGCTGTTTCATCGCTGAGTTCTACTGAACACTGAGAATATATCTAATGTACATAGACTCTTCCAAAGAATTTAAAAATTGTTTCAATTCTCAACTGATTTTAAGAATTAGCATTGCTTATAAAGAAAATCCAGGTAATGTCAGTAAAAGAAAAGAGAGTGACAGGCAATCTCACTCAAAAGCAAAGATACAAAAAATTCATAAGCAAAGATACAAAAAATTCTAAAGTTCTCAGCTTAGAAGCAGCAATATTCAAAGGAATACTATATCATGACAAAAGTGGGTATTATGTTCATCATAAATTTGGTTTAACATTGGAAAATCAGTTAATATAAATTTTTTACAAGTAACCAGTAAAGATATAATTCATAACTTCTAAACTAGTTGAAGCAAATGAGAGAATTTTTTGAATCTTGATATATTGAAGAGGACAGAAAAGAGTGGAGGAAGGGAAAAGCATTGGAATAAAAGAAAACACAAAATAAAATTGTGGAAATCATTTAAAATATATCAGTAATCATTCCATATACAAAAGCACTAACGTGCCAGGTAAAACAGAAAATTTCAGATTAGAAAAACTGACAAATCAACAAATAGTAGTACCAGCATATTGTTTAAGGATGTAGAATAACAGTAAGAACTGAAAATAAAAGCCTTACAAGATACAACAAAGTCCCCCTCATATACAGCCTTGACTGTTGCCTCTGAACAGCTGAACTAGGACTAAGAAGCAGTAGAACAAGCAAGTTCCTTCCAGTTTAATTTTTTTTTCTGTGTGCTTGGAAATATCTATATGTCACTAATAATACTTACGAATACTTAGGTATCATCTACTGCCAGATATTCCAACTATTTTCTCATTTTAAAAGATGTTTAAAATTTGTTGTCTTCTTTTTAATGAGTTTGAGTTTTAGTCCTTCTCTATTGCCTTATAACTATGGAAACAAATTCTCCAGGGAGCTTTAGAAGAAGCAAAGTTATATTCCTTTTTGAAATCAAATTTCCTATAATGAATTGTTGTTTTAAAAATACGTTTTCCTTATTTGCTGACCAGGATCATATGTCAAAGACACTGGAGTTTCTGGTAATTTCAGAGACTCAAGTAAAACACAGGTTAAGGGTCTCATTCTAAGTAAGCCCAGTGATAATCACTGAAGCCTTATATTTAAGTGAGTAGCTATAAATCTATTGGTTTATCTAAATATCCTATAAGAAACTTTCCAAGAAGTAGGATATAAAATGCAGAATATGAGCAGAATGAGGATTATATATATAACATATATGTTTACCAGTAATTTTTCCTGAATTGTGGGCAACTAGTCAGAGAGACCTGATAAACGAACTTTTATATTCTCTTTATTTAGGAAAAAAAAGTGTGTATTTCTATCAATAGAACATATTATAGATGAAATATGATACATTTTAAACAATGATAAATAGAAAACACATATGGTGACTGCATCCATGAAATTAAAAGACGCTTACTCTTGATTTGCATTTCTCTAATAATGAGTGATGTTGAGCATCTTTTCATGTGTTTGTTAGCCATCCGTATGTCTTCTTTGGAGAAATATCTATTTATTTCTTTGGCCCATTTTTTGATTGGGTCGTTTATTTTTCTGGAATTGAGCTGCATAAATTTCTTATATATTTTTGAAATTAGTTCTTTGAAATTAGTTGCTTCATTTGCTATTATTTTCTCCCATTCTGAAGGCTGTCTTTTCACCTAGCTTATATTTTCCTTTATTGTGCAGAAGCTTTTAATTTTAATTAGATCCCATTTGTTTGTTATTGCTTTTATTTCCAGAATTCTGGGAGGTGGATCATAGAGGATCTTGCTGTGAGGTATCACTTCACACCAGTCCGAATGTCTGCGATCCAAAAGTCTGCAAGCAATAAATGCTGGAGAGGGTGTGGAGAAAAGGGAACCCTCTTACACTGTTGGTGGGAATGCAAACTAGTACAGCCACTATGGAGAACAGTGTGGAGATTCCTTTAAAAATTGCAAATAGAACTGCCTTTTGACCTAGCAATCCCACTGCTGGGCATACACACCGAGGAAACCAAAATAGAAAGAGACACATGTACCCCAATGTTCATCGCAGCACTATTTATAATAGCCAGGACATGGAAACAACCTAGATGTCCATCAGCAGATGAATGGATAAGAAAGCTGTGGTACATATACACAATGGAGTATTACTCAGCCATTAAAAAGAATACATTTGAATCAGTTCTAATGAGATGGATGAAACCGGAGCCTATTATACAGAGTGAAGTAAGCCAGAAAGAAAAACACCAATACAGTATACTAACACATATATATGGAATTTAGAAAGATGGTAATGATGACCCTGTATGCGAGACAGTAAAAGAGACACAGATGTGTAGAGTGGACTTTTGGACTCTGAGGGAGAGGGTGGGATGATTTGGGAGAATGGCATTGAAACATGTATACTATCATGTAAGAAATAAATCGCCAGTCTATGTTCGATGCAGGATACAGGATGCTTGGGGCTGGTGAATGGGGATGATCCAGAGAGATGTTATGGGGTGGGAGGTGGGAGGGGGGTTCATGTTTGGGAACTCATGTACACCCGTGGTGGATTCATGTCAATGTATGGCAAAACCAATACAGTATTGTAAAGTAAAATAAGGTAAAAATAAAAACTTAATTAAAAAAAAAATAAAAGACGCTTACTCCTTGGAAGAAAAGTTATGACCAAGCTAGATAGCATATTCAAAAGCAGAAACATTACTTTGCCAACAAAGATCCATCTAGTCAAGGCTATGGTTTTTCCTGTGGTCATGTATGGATGTGAGAGTTGGACTGTGAAGAAAGCTGAGCACCGAAGAATTGATGCTTTTCAACTGTGGTGTTGGAGAAGACTCTTGAGAGTCCCTTGGACTGCAAGGAGATCCAACCAGTCCATTCTGAAGGAGATCAGCCCTGGGATTTCTTTGGAAGGAATGATGCTAAAGCTGAAACTCCAGTACTTTGGCCACCTCATTTGAAGAGTTGACTCATTGGAAAAGACTCTGATGCTGGGAGGGATTGGGGGCAGGAAGAGAAGGGGACGACCGAGGATGAGATGGCTGGATGGCATCACTGACTCGACGGACGTGAGTCTGAGTGAATTCCGGGAGTTGGTGATGGACAGGGCGGCCTGGCGTGCTGTGATTCATGGGGTCGCAAAGAGTCGGACACAACTGAGCAACTGAACTGAACTGAACTGACTGAGAATGTTTTCTACATGCCTTATTCTCTGAGTTGAGTGATTTTATACCTAATTCATTAATATTCACAAAGTATGAAAAAGTTGCTAAAATTTTATAAATTTAAAATTTAAATTTAAAAGAAATAAAGGCAAAAATAAACACATGGGACCTAATTAAAATTAAAAGCTTCTGCACAACAAAGGAAAATATAAGCAAAGTGAAAAGACAGCCTTCCGAATGGGAGAAAATAATAGCAAATGAAGAAACTGACAAACAACTAATCTCAAAAATATACAAGCAACTCCTGCAGCTCAATTCCAGAAAAATAAACTACCCAATCAAAAAATGGGCCAAAGAATTAAATAGACATTTCTCCAAAGAAGACATACGGATGGCTAACAAACACATGAAAAGATGCTCAACATCACTCATTATTAGAGAAATGCAAATCAAAACCACAATGAGGTATCACTTCACACCAGTTAGAATGTCTGCGATCCAAAAATCTGCAAGCAATAAATGCTGGAGAGGGTGTGGAGAGAAGGGAACCCTCCTACACTGTTTGTGGGAATGCAAACTAGTACAGCCACTATGGAGAACAGTGTGGAGATTCCTTAAAAAATTGCAAATAGAACTGCCTTATGACCCAGCAATCTCACTGCTAGACATACACACTGAGGAAACCTGAATTGAAAGAGACACATGTACCCCAATGTTCATCGCAGCACTGTTTATAATAGCCAGGACATGGAAACAACCTAGATGTCCATCAGCAAATGAATGGATAAGAAAGCTGTGGTACATATACACAATGGAGTATTACTCAGCCGTTAAAAAGAATACATTTGAATCAGTTCTGATGAGATGGATGAAACTGGAGCCGATTATACAGAGTGAAGTGAGCCAGAAAGAAAAACACCAATACAGTATACTAACACATATATATGGAATTTAGAAAGATGGCAATGATGACCCTGTATGCAGGACAGCAAAAAAGACACAGATGTGTATAGCGGACTTTTGGACTCAGAGGGAGAGGGAGAGGGTGAGATGATTTGGGAGAATGGCATTGAAACATGTATAATATCATGTAAGAATCGAACTGCCAGTCTATGTCCGATGCAGGATATAGCACGCTTGGGGCTGGTACACGGGGATGACCCAGAGAGATGTTGTTGTGTTGTTGGGAGAGGGGTGGGAGGGGGGTTCATGTTTGAGAACGCATGTACACCTGTGGTGGATTCATGTCAATGTATGGCAAAACCAATACAGAATTTTAAAGTAAAATAAAAAATAAAATAAATAAATAAAATGCGGAAAATATGCTTAGAAATAAAAAAAATTTATAAATTAGTAAACTGAGAGGAGGTGTTAATAATATTTTTCAAATTCACCCAGGTGGTAAGAGGTGAAGCCAGCTTTAGACACAGGACTATGGCTGCAAAGTCTGTGCTCTTAGCCACTGTGATATAAAGATAACACATAAACATTATCGAAAGCTAGAAAAGTAAAAGAAAAAGTCATCGATAATCTCTTATATAACTATTGTATATTTTGTAGTCTTTCTATCTTTTCTATATTCATGATTTTGTAACATGATTATTATAGTACATATTCTGCACTTGGTTTTCATCAATTAACATATCAGAACTATTTTTCAATGTTTTGTATAATTATAATTCAGTTTGAAAGTGAAAGTGTTAGTCACTCGGTTCTGTCCAACTCTTTGCAACCCCATGGACTGTAGCCCACCAGGCTTCTCTGTCCATGGAATTCTCCAGGCAAGAATACAGGAGTGGGTAGCCATTCCCTTCTCCAGGGGATCTTCCTGACCCAGGGATCGAACCTTTGTCTCCTGCATTGTAGGCTAATTCTTTACCATCTGACCAAGTTTATGCATTCATATTATTCAATCCTATGGATGAAATGGGGCTTCCCTGGTGGCTCAGATGGTAAAGAATCTGCCTGCAATGAGGGAAACCTGGGTTTGATCCCTGGGTTGGGAAGATCCCCTGGAGGAGGGCATGGCAACTCACTCCAGTATTCTTACCTGGAGAATCCCCATGGACGAAGGAGCCTGGTGGGCTACAGTCCATGGAGTTACAAAAAGTCAGATACAACTGAGCAACTAAGCACACATGGATGAAATAGTTCATTTAACTGCTCTATCATTGGACATCAAATTGTATCCAGTAGTTTCCTACTGGATGTGTATATAAACCTACCTTCAGCATCTTTATGGAGGCAGCTTTTGCCATGCTTCTAATTATTTCACTAGGAAATATATCCAGATGTGGAATTATTGAGTAATTGAGTGAAAATTCTATAATCTACCTTTAAAAAAATCTAAAATGTTTTTAATTTTTCTTAAGTACTCTGTGTTACTATGTTGTTAATTCTTAAAATCACTGATAAACTAAATCCCACCATTTCAATTCTCCCTTGCAAATAGTTTACTGTCAATTACCTAGCAGCTCCACATGGAGATAACAGATTAGAAATACCAATTTATAAACTTATTAAAAATCACTGCTCTGAAAATTTTTGAGTCTGGTAATAATTTTATCAAGTTATTTTATTTTTGGCACATAGACAAAAGCATACAATTTCTGCCAGCACAACAGAGTCCTTTTGTTTTACTAGGGAAGATTGAAATTGATGATTTTTATCATTTTAAGAAGATTCTGTGGAGAGGTTGCCTAGACATGGCTGGACCAAGCAAAGATACTTTGAAACTATATCCATTTTAATTGTGTTTGCTCTGTTCTAAAAGCTGAAAAGCTTGATTTCCAAAAAGCTAGATATGTTAACTAGTGTTTTTTTTTTAATGTTCTGAATTACTGAACCAACACACACTCACACAATAAACATCTTTTTGCTCTAGATCTAGTATTTTGTGAAATTATAGGAAGACAATTTTAGAATTGGAAAAGAACTTAGAAATATTCATTTTGTCCACTCATTTTATGCATAAAGAAAATGAAGCTCAGTAAGTTTAAAAACTATTTTTTTCAAATTTACATGGGGGATTAATGGCAAAGTCAGGCTAGAACTGAATCTTCTTATTCCTATTTCCTCTCTGTGTCTACTTTTGATATTGGAGAAATGATACAGTGAAGTTCAAAAGGATTAAATCTAGAAAAAAAAGAAAAGGCCTTTAATCACAGGAATCAGGCCCCATTTATATCAAGAATATAGGATACTAAAATCTTCAGGAGAGGAGAAAAGGTAGGTTAACAGATTGTTGATGTGTCTTGGTCATCATGTGGCCAGGATCACATGCCCATAATGTTAATTTAGGTCACATAATATTAATTTAGGTAAGGATGACCTAGTATACAGTTAGTGATAATGGTCTTTCTCAAATTATGTAAGGTAGAGCTTATTGTTAAACTGTTTTTAAGTAATATTTTCTTCTCAAAGGAACAATTCGTTAATGTAGGCATCAGCTAATCTTTTTAATTACTTAAAGTTAGATAATATTATTTGAGGTGAAGACCTGTCTGAACTGTACCATTAGTGTAATAAAGTGCTACTGAGTGTAACCTGTGGACCAATAACATCGGCTTTACTGGGAGCTAATTAAAAACACAAAATTCAGCCCCACCTAGACCAACTGCAAGTACAGTCCAAGAATTCATGCCTTCACAAGCTCTCTGGGTGATTCTCATGCATGCTAAAATTTAAGAAGCATTGTTCTAGTAAGTGTCATTTTCAACCTTTTTTGCACATTGGGATGACATAGGAACCTTTAAAAACATTTATGCCAGACTCCCATCCCAGATTCATATTTAATTGCTCTGGCGTGTAGCCTGGGTATTACCTGGTTAGAATCAACATCCCAACAATTCATTTAGAGCATTTGTGTTGCTCAACATTCCAACAATTCATTTAGAGCATTTGTGTTGCTTTTTCTTTATAAAATTATTGAAAATAGACTCAGCCTACCCAGCTCCTCCAAGTTTAGAACAAGTGTCTGCAAAATGACTAGATACAAGTAACCACTGGAAAATAGGTGTAAATTATTAAAACCTTTTCTTAGTATTAGAAGATTTTATTGATAATATAATAATACTGTAAAATTAATAAATATCTTTACAAATATAGATACATACTAAATAGCTTTAATTATCAAAGTTCATGATATAGAATGATGGTTTTCAAACTTCAGTATGCACAAAAATTACCTAGAGAGCTTCTGGAAACACAGATAAATTCAAATATCTTGAGTTTGAGTCCAGAAATCTAACACTATAAGCTATACCCCGGATGACTCCATAGACTACTTTTTAAGGAATACTCATTTAGAGCCAGGCTTTGTTTCAGTTAGAATAAAAATGGAGAGCGATATCTGGAAGGATAGAACGTACATTCAGGGCCTCAAGGGTCATAGGACTTCAGTGGGATCATCATATTAAAGACATGAACCTCAGTGCTGAAGGATATCAGCAACTCAAAGGGAATAGTTCCCTGGGCCCAGCCCTGGTTACAGAGATAGCTATGTAACCGGGAATATCAATGAAGAGATTGAGAATGAGAAATATAACTCTTAGGCAGACTATAGTGGTTTTTACTGGTTGCATTATAGTCCTGCAGAAAACTGGTGGAATGAAAAATTATAAGTATAAATTTGCTTCTTTAGCCTAGAATCAGAGTAAGGAGAAATAATTATAGTTTGAAGTTTTAACAGTTGCTACCTCCAAATATGATAGGTGATATACTGCCAAGAATACAGGAATAATAAGATCAAATATAAATTATATAAAAACAGCTATTAAAATATAGAGATTGTCAAATTGTACATAAACAAATCCAACTATATGCTTCCTACAGAAAACCATTTACAAATAAGAAAAGTATGTAATAAGATGTAATGCATATTAACACTAATTTTGAAAAGCTGGAGTTAGACTGCTTTGGAACACTAGATTGCTATATGAAAAAAAATGAGCCTATATGTTTATCATACAGCATACACAAATAACTGAAAATGAATTATAGATGTAAATATAATGGATTAAATTTTTAATCTTCCAAAATATAGAAAATAAATCTTCATGATCTTGAAGCAGGAAGAGAGTTGACAGAATGTAAAAAGTATGAAGTATTTTTAAATGTTAACTTATATCATTAAATTACATATTTTCCTCCTCAAGATACATCATTAAGAAGATGAAAAGATGAACCACAGACTTGGAGAAAATATTTGCAAAATCTATATCTGATAAAGATTTTATATTTTAAATATACAGAGGATAATTAAAAGTTAATAACTGAAAGACATCCAACCCAGTTTTTAAAAGGGAAAAGACTTAAAAGGAAATTTCACCAAATAAATACACATTAAGATGTTCAGCATCACTGGTCACTGTTTTTTCTTTTTTTAATTTAATTTTTAAATTTTAATTGGAGTCTAATTACTTTACAATATTGTGGTGATCTTTCCCATACATTTATATGACTCAGCCATGGGTGTACATGTGTTCCCCATCCTGACCCTCCCTCCCCATCCCATCCCTCAGGGTCATCCCAGTGCACTAGCCCTGAGCACCCTGTCTCATGCATCGAACCTGGACTGGCGATCTGTTTCACATATGATAATATACATGTTTCAATGATATTCTCTCAAATGATCCCACCCTTGCCTTCTCCCATAGAGTCCAAAAGTCTGTTCTTCACATCTGTGTCTCTTTTGCTGTCTCGCATATGATCCCACCCTCACCTTCTCCCACAGAGTCCAAAAGTCTGTTCTTTACATCTGTGTCTCTTTTGCTGTCTCACATATAGAGCCATTGTTACCATCTTTCTAAATTCCATATATATGTGTTAATATACCATATTGGTGTTTTTCTTTCTGACTTACTTCGCTCTGTATAATAGGCTCCAGTTTCATCCACCTCATTAGAACTGATTCAAATGTATTCTTTTTAATAGCTGAGTAATATTCCATTGTGTATATGTACCACAACTTTCTTATCCATTCATCTGCCGATGTACATCTAGGTTGCTTCCATGTCCTGGCTGTTGTAAACAGTGCTGCAATGAACATTGGGATACACATGTCTCTTTCAATTCTGGTTTCCTTGGTGTGTATGCCCAGCTGTGGGACTGCTGGATTGTACGGCAGTTCTATTTCCAGTTTTTTAAGGAATCTCCACACTGTTCTCCATAGTGGCTATACTAGTTTGCATTCCTGCCAACTATCACTAGTCATTCTTTAGTGGCCTAAGTTGTATAAGACTCTTTGCAACCCCACAGACGGCAGCACGCCAGGCTTCCCTGTTCTTCACTGTCTCCTGGAGTTTTCTCAAATGCATCTCCATTGAGTCAGTGATGCCATTCAACCATCTCATCCTCTGTTGCCCCCTTCTCCTGCCCTCAATCTTTCCCAGCATCAGGGTGTTTTCAAATGAGTCGGCTCTTCATATCAGGTGACCAAAATATTGGAACTTCAGCTTCAGCATCAGCCCTTCCAATGAGTATTCAGGGTTGATTTCCTTTAGGATGGATTGGTTTGATCTCCTTGCTCTCCAAGGGACTCTCAAGAGTCTTCTTCAGCACCACAATTCAAAAACATCCATTCTTAAGGTGCTCAGCCTTCTTTATGGTCCAGCTCACACATCTGTATATGACGACTGGAAAAACCACAGATTTGACTATATAGACCTTTCTGCTTTCTAATATGCTGCCTAGGTTTGTCATAGCTTTTCTTCCAAGGAGCAAGCTTCTTTAAGTTTCATGGCTGCAGTCACCATCTGCAGGGATTTGAGAGACCAATAAAATAAAGTCAGCCATTGTTTCCACTTTTTCCCCACCTATTTGCTATGAAGTGATAGGACTGGATGCCATGATCTTCATTTTTTGAATGCTGAGTTTTAAGCCAGCTTCTTCACTCTCCTCTTTCACATTCATCAAGAGGCTCATAAGTTCCTCTTCACTTGCTGCTGGAAGAGTGGTATCATCTGCATATCTGAAGTTGTTGATATTTCTCCCAGCAATCTTGATTCTAGCTTGTGATTCATTCAGTCCGGCATTTCACATGATGTATTCTGCATGGAGGTTAAATAAGCAGGGTGACAATATACAGCCTTGTTGTACTCCTTTCCCAATTTCGAACCAGTCCTTTGTTCCATGTCTGGTTCTAACAGTTGTTTCTTGACCTACATACTGGTTTCTCAGTAGACAGGTAAGGTGGACAGGTATTCTCGTCTCTTTAAGAATTTTCCAGTTTGTTGTGATTCACTCAAAGGCTTTAGTGTAGTCAATGAAGCAAAAGTAGATGTTTTTCTGGAATTCCCTTGCTTTTCCTATGATCCAGCACATGTTGGCAATTTGTCACTAGTCATTAGGGAAATGCAAATGAAAACACAACTAGATATATAATACACAATATAATGCTGAATTTTAGAAAATTAACAATACCAAGTACTATGGGCAAAAATGTACAGCAACTTATATTCTCATATATCACTGGTTAAAAGAGAAAATGGTACAACAACTTTGGAGAACAGTCCATCAGTTTCATATAAAATTAAATACATATTACATGACCCAGAAATTCTCTGAGTTATTTCCCTCCCCATGAAAATAACCATACATTAAACCAAGACTTGTCACAGACATTCATACTAGCTTTACTCATAATAGCCAAACACTGGAAACAATTCAAACTTGTCAAATACTGATGGAAAAGCAAACTGTGCCATATCCATAGAATGGATTACCACCCAGATGTAGAAAGAAAGGAATTATTGGATTGGCCAAAAAGTTCATTTGTCTTTTTCCATAAGATATTACTTACAGAGGCAGCAGCATGAATTAATCTGACAAGCATTTAGAATTCTAAATAAAATAAAGGAGACATAGAAAACTGTTTGATTTAATTCATATGAAATTCTAGAATATGAAAAAGCAGTAGTGACAAAAATATATCACTGATGGACAGGAGCTGGGGCTGAGGATCTGACTATAAGATACACAGAGGAACTTGATGAGTGATGAAATGTTTTATACCTTGATTTGGCAGTGGGCAGTTTCATAATAGTATACATTTATAAAACTCATCAAATGTTACAATAAAAATGGGTGGATTTTATCACATGTAGATTATACTTCAGTGCAGCGTAAAAGAAAAAAAACTAAAAAGATAGTTGGCGTGAGACTGGCACTTTCTTAATTGCCTTTCTTCTGGACATAAAGATTGTTTCATGAACTGTCCCTTTTATCTGAGACAATCAAATGAATATCGGTCCTGCCTTTCTGTCACTGTGAGGGGGAGCCATTCCGAAAGGAAGCCATAGTCTATGATTTGACACTTAATCCTTACAACTATCCTAAGAGATAGGTATTATTATCCCACTTTATAGATAAGGAAAATGAGGGTTAGAAAGATTCATTTTCCCAGTCATGTAACTAGCAAGTGGTAAAGCACGGCCTCTGCCTCAGCTCAGTTCAGTCGCTCAGTCATGTCTGACTTTTTGCAACCCCATGGACGGCACACCAGGCCTCCGTGTCCATCACCAACTCCCAGAATTTACTCAAACTCATGTCCAATCGAGTCGGTGGTGCTATCCAAACATCTCATCCTCTGTCATTCCCTTCTCCTTCCTGCGATCTTTCCCAGCATCAGGGTCTTTTCAAATGAGTCAGCTCTTCACATCAGGTGGCCAAAGTATTGGAGTTACAGCTTCAACATCAGTCCCTCCAATGAAAACTCAGGACTGATTTCCTTTAGGATGGACTAGTTGGATCTCCTTGCAGTCCAAGGGACTTTAAGAGTCTTCTCCAACACCACAGTTCAAAAGCATCAATTATTTGGTGCTCATCTTTCTTTATAGTCCAACTCTCACATCCATACATGGCCACTGGAGAAACCATAGCCTTGACTAGATGGGCCTTTTGGCAAAGTAATGTCTCTGCTTTTTAATATGCTGTCTAAGTTGGTCATAACTTTCCTTCCAAGGAGTAGTTCAGTTCAGTTCAGTCGCTCAGTCACGTCCGACTATTTGCAACCCCATGAATTGCAGCACGCCAGGCCTCCCAGTCCATCACCAACTCCCGGAATTCACTCAGACTCACGTCCATCGAGTCCGTGATGCCATCCAGCCATCTCATCCTTGGTCGTCCCCTTCTCCTCCTGCCCCCAATCCCTCCTAGCATTAAAGTCCCTTCCAATGAGTCAACTCTTTCCATGAGGTGGCCAAAGTACTGGAGCTTCAGCTTTAGCATCATTCCTTCCAAAGAAATCCCAGGGTTGATCTCCTTCAGAATGGACTGGTTGGATCGCCTTGCAGTCCAAGGGACTCTAAAGAGTCTTCTCCAACACCACAGTTCAAAAGCATCAATTCTTCGGTGCTCAGCCTTCTTCACAGTCCAACTCTCACATCCATACATGACCACTGGAGAAACCATAGCCTTGACTAGACAGACCTTTGTTGGCAAAGTAGTGTCTCTGGTTTTGAATATGCTATCTAGGTTGGTCATAACTTTTCTTCCAAGGAGTAAGCGTCTTTTAATTTCATGGCTGCAGTCACCATTTGCAGTGATTTTGGAGCCCAAAAAAATAAACTCTGACACTGTTTCCACTGTTTCCCCATCTATTTTGCATGAAGTGATGGGACCGGATGCCATGATCTTCATTTTCTGAATTTTGAGCTTTAGGCCAGCTTTTTCACTCTCCACTTTCACTTTCATCAAGAGGCTTTTTAATTCTTCTTCACTTTTTGCCATAAGGGTGGTGTCATCTACATATCTGAGGTTATTGATATTTCTCCCGGCAATCTTGATTCCAGCTTGTGTTTCATCCAGCCCGGCATTTTGCATGATGTACTCTGCTTATAAGTTAAATAAGTAGGGTGACAATATACAGCCTTGACGTACTCCTTTTCCTATTTGGAACCAGTCTGTTGTTCCATGTCCAGTTCTAACTGTTGCTTCCTGACCTGCAGACAGATTTCTCAAGAGGCAGGTAAGGTGGTCTGGTATTCCCATCTCTTTCGGAATTTTCCACAGTTTGTTGTGATCCACACAGTCAAAGGCTTTGACATAGTCAATAAAGCAGAAATAGATGTTTTTCTGGAACTCCCTTGCTTTTTCCATGATCCAGCGGATGTTGGCAATTTGATCTCTGGTTCCTCTGCCTTTTCTAAAACCAGCTTGAACATATGGAAGTTCACCATTCTCGTATTGCTGAAGCTTGGCTTGGAGAATTTTGAGCATTACTTTACTAGCATGTGAGATGAATGCAATTGTGTGGTAGTTTGAGCATTCTTTGGCATTGGAGTAAACATCTTTTAATTTCATGGCTGCAATCACCATCTGCAGTGATTTTGGAGTCCCCCAAAAATAAAGTCAGCCCCTGTTTCCACTGTTTCCCCATCTATTTGCCATGAAGTAATGGGACCAGATGCCATGTCCTTAGCTTTCTGAATGTTGAGTTTTAAGCCAACTTTTTCTCTTTCATCTTTCACTTTCATCAAGAGGCTCTTTAGTTCTTCTTCATTCTTTGCCATAAGAGTGGTGCCATCTGCGTATCTGAGGTTATTGATATTTCTCCCAGCAATCTTGATTGCAGCCTGTACTTCATCCAGCCCACCATTTCTCATGATTTATTTTGCATATAAGTTAAATAGCCAGGGTGACAATATACAGCCTTGATGTACTCCTTTCCTAATTTGGAACCAGTTTTTTGTTCCATGTCCAGTTCTAACCATTCCTTCCTGACATGCATACAGATTTCTCAAGAGGCAGGTCAGGTGGTCTGGTATTCCCATCTCTTTAAGAATTTTCCATGGTTTATTGTGAGCCACACAGTCAAAGGCTTTGGCTTAGTCAATAAAGCAGAAATAGATGTTTTTCTGGAACTCTTGCTTTTTTGATGATCCAGTGGATGTTGGCAATTTGGTCTCTGGTTCCTCTGCCTTTTTGAAAACCAGCTTGAACATCTGGAAGTTCACGGTTCATGTATTGCTAAAGCCTGGCTTGGAGAATTTTGAGCATTACTTTACTAGTGTGTGAGATGAGTGCAACTGTGCGGTAGTTTGAGCATTCTTTGGCATTGCCTTTCTCTAGGACTGGAATGAAAACTGAGGTGCCAAATTTCATGCTTATAGCTATTATTCAAGGGAAACAAGAATACAACATAGATGTATAATTTTAGATTTTTCATATGCTATTGAAAATATGTTATTGGGACAGCCAGGACAATATCAGTATTCTCAATGTAGATAATTAAAAAGACAATTTTGAAATCGCATGACACTTGTTCTAAAACCATAATATACATTGATACAAATCGCTATTGTTACAGGTCATACATGCATATTTACTCTTAAAGATCATTTAAATTGCATCAATAATAATACAGACTGAGAAAATAATTGCAATGAAGTAAAAACAAATCAGGAAAATGGCTTGCTTTGTTTCACATAAGAATCTCATACACATAAACAAGCTCAAACACACATAGTCATTTGAGATGCCCTGCATGGATGGTGACATGAAAAAATTGGAAAAACAAGACCCTCCTCGGGTATGTTGAGGGAGAAAAGGATCACAGTGTTATATTTAACTAAGCCTCCTGACTGAGTTAGTTTATGGCTATATTCTGAGTGGCATAATGATTTGAATGTCATTGTTATACAAAGGAAAATGCTTTAAGTTTAGCTGTACTTGGCCATTATGTAAATATGATCCTTCTGTATCTAGCCCAGTCTAGTTTGCAAAATTAGACATGCCCAGCCATGTTTCTGAAACTCACTAAATCATTCTACAAGAAATGCAAACCCAGAATTACCGAGAGAGAAAAGCTGGAAAAAATCTAATGTCTGAAGCTGAGAAAGCAAAATATCCACTGTAAAAATACATTTTCTTTAAGAGAATGGCAACACTGTAAATAATCATGACCAAAAGACACATTACTTAGAATACAATACCTGGGTATATATATGGACATTTCTGACCTAAAGAAACCAACCCATTGTGTTCCCAAAGCAAAGAACTTTTGTTCTTTCACATTTAAAATATTAGCATTATTAGAAAGTTCTTTATTTAGAAACAAGGAAATTAGAAATTCCTTACTTCTGGTTGAAAAGCAATTTGCACTTAACCAAAATCATTCATCTTTATATACTCAATAAAGTATCGCAAGGCTTCAAACAGTACATGAACTGTGAACTTCCAGATATTCAAGCTGGACTTAGTTAAAAGGCAGATGAACCAGAGATCAAATTGCCAACATCCGTTGGATCATAGATAAAGCAAGAAAATTTCAGAAAAACATCTACTTCAGCTTTATTGACTATGCCAAAGCCTTTGACTGTGTGGATCACAACAAACTGTGGAAAATTCTTAAAGAGATGGGAATACCAGACCACCTTACCTGCCTCCTGAGAAATCTGTATGCACATCAAGATGCAACATTTAGAACCTGACATGAAACAACAGACTGGTTCCAAATCAGGAAAGGAGTACATCAAGGCTGTATATTGTCACCACATTTATTTAACTTATAAGTAGAGTACATCATGCAAAATGCTGGGCTGGATGAAGCACAAGCTGGAATCAAGATTGCCTGGAAAAATATCAATAACCTCAGATACGCAGATGACACCACCCTTATGGCAGAAAGCGAAGAAGAACTAAAAAGCATCTTGATGAAAGTGAAAGAGGAGAGAGAAAAAGTTGGCTTAAAACTCAACATTCAGAAAATCAAGATAATGGCATCCAGTCCTATGACTTCATGGCAAATAGATGGGAAAACAGTGGAAACAGTGTCAGATTTTATTTTGGGGGGCTCCAGAATCACTGCAGATGGTGACTGCAGTCATGAAATTAAAAGATGATTGCTCCTTGGAAGAAAAGCTATGACCAACCTAGACAGCATATTAAAAAGCAGAGACATTACTTTGCCAACAAAGGTGCATTTAGTCAAGGCTATGGTTTTTTCAGTAGTCATGTATGGATGTGAGAGCTGGCCCATAAAGATGGCTGAGCACCAAAGAACTGATGCTTTTGAACTATGGTGTTGGAGAAGACTCTTGAGATTCCCTTGGACAGCAAGGAGATCCAACCAGTCAATCTTAAAGGAAATCACTCCTGAATATTCATGGAAGGACTGATACTGAAGCTGAAACTCCAATACTTTGGCTACCTCATGCGAAGAGTTGACTCATCAGAAAAGACCCTGATGCTAGGAAAGATTGAAGGCAGAAAGAGAAGACAATAACAGAGTATGAGATGGTTAGATGGCATCACTGTCTCGATGGACATGAGTTTGAGTAAGGTCTGGGAGATGGTGATGGACAGGGAAGCCATGGGGTCGCAAAGAATCAGACATGACTGAATGACTAAACGAACTGAATGTATTGCATTTTATGCAGACCCAAATAGAACAGTTATCATTTCTTGACCATATAGCATGTTCCAGGCCTTATTCTAAGTGCTGTATGAATTCATGTAATCCTCATGATTTCCCTTATGAGTTAAGTAGTATTATTATCCTCCTTTACAGGTGAAGAAACTGAAGTCCAGAGAGGTTAAGCTGTCTGGAGTCACATAGCTATCAGAAGTTAAAGACACAATTTGAACACAGGCAGCCTGGTTACAGACTTCCTTGGTGCCTCAGATGGTAAAGAATCCACCTGCAATGAGGGAGACTTGGATTCAATCCTTGGGTTGGGAAGATCCCCTGGAGATGGGAATGGCAACCCACTCCAATATTCTTGCTTGGATAATTCCATGGATAGAGGAGCTTGGCGAGTTACAGTCCATGGGGTCACAAGGAGTTATACATGACTGAGCGACCAACACATACACAGGCAGGTTATAGAGATTTCACACTTTATAACTACTCTGGGCTAATTCTTCCCTAGGTATGATATTGTGTGTTGGGTGGCTGGGGGGGAGGGTGGTGGGGGTGGTACCTTATGGATATATGGGGAGTACTTTGCTATTTCAAAAAATTTTTTACATAAAATTTACCACCATAACCATTTTCAAGTACACAGCTCAGTGGCATTAACTACATGCATATCATTGTGCAACCATCATCACCCTCCACCTCCAGAAACCTTTCCATCTTGTGAACCTGAAACTGCATCCATTCAATAACGACTTCTCATTCTTTTCCCCTTCCCTCCTACCCCAGCCACCACCATCCTACTCTCTATGAATGTGATCACGGTAGGTACCACATAGGAACTGAATGATACAGTACTGTTCTTTTGTGACTGGCTTATTTCACTTAGCAAGATATCCTCAAGTTTCCTCCATGTGATAGCATGTGTCAAAATCCTTTTATTTTTAAGGTTGAATAATATTCCCTTGTCTGAATATTCTACATTTTGCTTATCCAATCATCCACTGATGAACACTTGTGTTGCTTCCCCCTTTTGGCTATTATGACTAGTGCTTCTATGAACGTGAGTGCACAGATATCTTTGAGCTTCTCTTTTAAGTTCTTTTGTATATATAACCAGAAGTCCAATTGCTGGATCATATGGCAGTTCTATTTTTAATTATTTTGAGGAACCATGGTATTGTTTTTCATAGCAACTGCACTAGAAAATCCCATGGACAGAGGAGCCTGGTGGGCTGCAGACCATGGGGTCGCCAAGTCAAACACAACTGAGCGACTTCACTTTCACTTTTCACTTTGATGCATTGGAGAAGGAAATGGCAACCCACTCCAGTGTTCTTGCCTGGAGAATCCCAGGGAAGGGGGAGCCTGGTGGGCTGCCGACTATGGGGTCACACAGAGTCAGACACGACTGAAGTGACTTAGCAGCAACAGCAGCACTTATTTTACATTCCCAGCTACAGTGCATAAAAGTTCCAATTTCTCTACATCCTTGCCAGCACTTGCTATTTCCTGGTTTTTTAATAGAAGTCATCTTAATGGGTATAAAGCAGGGTATATTTTTAAGTTCTTCAAAGTTTCTAGATTCTGCATTTTGAGTTATGACATATGCTGCAGAGAACTGTATTTTGCTTTGAAGATTTGCCATGACGATGTCCTCTGCTAAGAAAGAGGTAATAGACGCAACGCACCATAATTTGTACCAGATGGACCTTCAGGCATGGTGACTTCATGCTTTATATATGTGATCCTGCTCATCTGGCCACAGCTGATTGGGCCAAAGAATGGCACTTGAGCTACAGGTGGACCAGGTGTTTTGATGCAGAAGAGGTGTTCACAAGGAGCGTTGAACCACATGTCCTCTCCCAGTTTCTGTCCCACAGTCTGTCTCAGTGCCTGTCTCCATTTACAGGATTAAACTCACAAAACTTGAGGTTCACAGGCTCAGTTGGTCCCTTCTGGCACGAGGAGTAGAAGCAATAGTAATAGAGATGAGGTATTTGAGACACCGTAGTAATGGAGCATTTACAGGCACAAACTCTTAAAATCTGACCAACGACCAGGTCAGCAGAGATTTTTAGTGATTTTTAGTGATTTTGCATAGACTTCAACATCCTTTCCCCATAAACACTGTGATCTGTGATACCCTAAGCATGCTTCTCTTCTTTGCAACCTGAAAATGGCCAGTATGGAAGTTTTAAACAAAGAAATAAACATATTCATTAAAACAAAAAATGCTTTGAGTTTTATAAGGTCATTCTTTTATTAGACATTATATCTTTTATTATATTTATTATTATTTATAAGGTCATTCTTGATTTTTAAGTAACTTAAAAAAAAACAACGTTACTTTAATGAGGTCTTTCTGCTTTGCACAACTATGTTTCTGTTTGATGTTGTTTTGCTGCATATCTCAAGATTTCTCTTTTTCATACCTAAGAAAATCAGAAAGAAGTGGCAAGCACAAAGTAACGGAGAAGAAAATGAAAGCAGGATTTGTAACTCTGAATTAGAATTAGCAAGAAAGCAAACAGAGCATTTGCAAAATGAATACATCCACAAACACCAGCCACCATACACTTAAATGACCAAGAAAAGCATTCAGTTCAGTTCAGTTCAGTTCAGTCGCTCAGTCATGTCTGACTCTTTGCGACCCCATGAATCACAACATGCCAGGCCTCCCTGTCCATCACCAACTCCCGGAGTTCACTCAGACTCATGTCCATCGAGTCGGTGATGCCATCGAGTCTGTGATGCCATCCAGCCATCTCATCCTCTGTCGTCCCCTTCTCCTCCTGCCCTCAATCCCTCCCAGCATCAGAGTCTTTTCCAATGAGTCAACTCTTCGCATGAGGTGGCCAAAGTATTGGAGTTCAGCTTCAGCATCAGTCCTTCCAATGAACACCCAGGACTGATCTCCTTTAGGATGGACTGGTTGGATCTCCTTGCAGTCCAGGGGACTCTCAAGAGTCTTCTCCAACACCACAGTTCAAAAGTATCAATTCTTCAGCGCTCAGCCTTCTTCACAGTCCAACTCTCACATCCATACATTTTCTTCAATTCTAAGCTCCAACTTTCAAAATACAATTTCAATAAGTCAAATTATAAACTGAAATACTATCCAGAGATATCCAGTAGTCAAGGGTGAACATGATTTGCTGTGACCACTTTTTAAATAGTATACCTAGAAGTTAAAATAGATATACTTCCCCATAACTCAGACATTTCCTCCTGCTGGCATACTTGTGTAACTCTCTCCATTAAAATAAGGGAACAAATATGCCATTTAAGTGTGTCTCTCTCATCCACTAGTATGACAACAGCAACAATAAAACAACAACTAGTTCTGCAACAGCAGTTTTAACTGGTGGCAAGATGAGGGGAGGTCAGAGGTCAAGTTTCACAGATATTTAACTATGCAATGAACATATTGAGCTATCGGGATAAATAGGAACAAATAAATCCATGCTGGCAACCAGACATTGCCGTCCACAGCTTGAGTTCTTAGCAGAGGTAGTGTGTGTTCCCTCTGGTGCAGTCTGTGAGCCACACTGACAGACAAAACATATGCCACCCTTTAATCCCAATGGGGGATTAAACAAGACCACAGAAAAGTCACAAACCCCTTTCCCAACTAGGCTACAAAAGGAAAACTGTCAACCTTACCAGGCTCAATTTGTTCAAATTTAAGGTTGTGGGAGAGACATGGGAATAAATATTGATATACATGTCAACTAACTATGATAACATCCTGGTTTTAGCAGGTCCTTTCTCATGAAGGAATCAGTAATAATATCAACAACCTTTTGCTGAGTAGTTATTGTGCCAGCTGCTTTGTGCGTGCATGCTAAGTCACTTCAATTGTGTCCGACTCTGCAACCCTATGGATTGTAGCCTGCCAGGCTCCTCTGTCCATAGGGATTCTCAAGGCAAGAATGCCGGAGCAGGCTGCTGTGGCCTCCTCCAGGATATCTTCCCAACCCAGGGATCGAATGCCTGTCTCATACATCTCCTGCGTTGGCAGGCGGGTTCTTTACTGCTGGTACCACCTGGGAAGATGCTTTGTACACACTCTCTAATTTAATACCCACAGCAATCCTATGAGGTAGGAATTATGTTCTGCGTTTAAGACATGAAGTTCAGCTATTTGGCCAAAAACACAAAGCTAGTCATTGACAGAATAGGTATTTATGACCCATCTTACCAAACACCAAAACTCACATTTTTCTTCTGTGTCACTATACTACCTGTCCTAGTAGGTACTAAATACATGGTAATGAATGAAGAATTTAACAAACATCTGTTGAGTAAAATATGCCAAAATCTCTGGTCACAAATTATTACAGTTTCAGTGAAAGATGCAGTGTGTACATCTTTAGGACTTGGATTCCTGGCTTGATGTGTGCAAACAGGAATTTAAGAGGCAAATGAATTCTGTCTACTGTCGCTTAGCACATATTACTCTGTTTTCAGCATAGAGCAATTTCTTTACCTCTTTGTCTTACTTTCTCTCTAATTAACTGTTAATTCCCTCGTCTAGACCCCCGGCACTCTTTTCCTAGACAGCAATAACCTCTTTCCCGTTCCCGCCAGTCTACTAACACCACGGCCAAAATTATTTTCCATGCCTGCCACTCTCATATCCCCCTTTAATAGGAAACCCCCAAGGTTTTCAATGGCTCTGCTAATTCCATTAATGGGGGCTATTCCCTTCGAGAACTCACTCCACCCTACCTATCTGTTCCCTCTGCTTCTGTAATCCAGGTATATTATGTATTCTGTATTATGGAGGGTGGAATTGAGGCTCCATCTCAGACAATCCCTCCAGTCCTCCTCATCCTAACAGGTCACACAAACCGCTCAGAGTCATATTTGCAGCATGGGTTGCCAAAGAAGAAAAGCCATGTTGCCAAAAGGCCTTCTTGCCTTTTACAAGAACAGATCTTAGAACAGATCTACTTCACTGTTTACCCGAGAGAATCCCTCTTTATAATATTATTGAACTTGGCAATCAGACAGAGGCTGAGAGGCCATTCCAAAAGGATTTGCTAAATCAGCTTTTCTTCTGAGGCAGACAAGTGATGCTGCATTCTAGCAAGAAGCTGGCCTTCAGTTTGCCCTACTCACTCTATTATTAGCATCCGTCCTTGTTTTCAAGTCTATACTACTTCAAAGAGAAGGAGCTCGAATTAAGGATGAGGAGATGGAACTCCTTTGAGCCAGGCAACGTTTTTTTCTATTCACAGCCACCCCTCGGTCAAGCCGCCCTGGTTTCGTCATTTATTCTGTGTGACTGCCTGTGTGACAGCCAGGGAAGTCACCGCAGAGTCACCCAGCAGTTCCCCACTGAAGTAGCACCATGACAGGGATTAGGACACTTGCAGTATCTCAGGCTCTTTCTTCTGGGATTGCAGTCTGTGAAGCCTCTATAAGCCGGCACTGCCAGGGTCCATATTTGTCACCTTGTGGAAAGGACCTGCCTAAAAAGGAACATAAAGATGAACCAAGAGGAAAGAACCCTGCCAGAATCCTCTGAGCTCTTGAATTCAACCATGCCTGGAAGCAGCATCATTATCCCTTGGACTTTCTAGTGATGCAAGCTAATAAATTCCTACGCTTTTTAGCTTTAGCAAGGTTAGCTGGAATATTTTTGTCACTTGCAAATGCATGAGCTCTAAATAATAAACAGTGTGTAGCTGAGAGGAAAGATGATTGCATGAGGTATATTTCCCAATAGGAAACAGATGGTACTCTCAAATTGGAAAATTTTAGAGGATTTTTTAAAATTAAGGTTCTATTTACAAAGCTGTAGGTGGGGTGGATCGGAACCACAAGGTTTCGTTAACTCAAAGTTGGGTAGAACAGTGCTGTTATCACCCACAGGCCTACGAGGACAAGGGAAAGACTAGTTACCAGATTATGAAAGAAGAGACTCATGTAGAAACAGTAACCTTGAAATAAACAGTGATGTGGAGTCAAGAGACGCAGCGAGTTCAAAGTGAACTTTCAAGAAAGGAGCCAAGGGAATCAACACACTGACCTCCGTCTAGTTCTGATCTATCTACGATCCCTATTGGCCTTATTAAAGTGAACATCAGAGAGGCGTGTGATGTAGCCACGCAAATCAATCTTCCTGGGCAGAGATGGAAATTCAGAAGGTGGAAGTTTGATCTCCAGTTTCACATGAGAGTTATTCAGCACAGCCTATGTGTTTTGCCTGTTACTCATTCTGTCCTTCATCCAGTTAAAAAATACATATTCTCATCTCAGGAGACACATGAAGTCCCATTGGCAGATGTATTTGCGTGGAGTGATAATAGCTCCATCATACTGTCTTTCAAGGTTCCCACTGAGTGTGATTGTTGTGCAAAGTCTGTCCTTCAGCTGATGCCAGCAAAGCATATGGATCTATCCACAGATCAGACCCATGCTTTTGCTTCCACAACTCACTAGTCATTTTGAACTCTCCATGAAGTCATCGATGTGAATGAGTAAAAGATAGCAAAGCAGCAGAGGCAGGTACAATATTGAGTCTGAGCCACCCACTTCCGCAGTTGATTGAACATGCTTGGGACTAGACTTGTATATGCTATTCCAATTTTATAGAATAGTATTATTGTTTATGTCCAGTGTTAATTTGTGTGTATCAAATAATACTTCAGATATAATGGAAATTTCAGATTTCATAGTCATTTTACTTTGCATGTTAAAGTATTTAGTGTCTGGTAGCAAGCCAGGAGCTGCTTTTCAAATGGAAAATAGTTGTCAGTAAAGAAGGACATGGCCTTATTCCAGAGCCCTGGGTATATAGGCTGTTGATCTTCCTATTGAATTTGCCAGAGGCTGAAAGAGCATCTCCATCTGCCATAAATTCTTCCTTTATTTATAGTGTCGCATATTATGAGGCCCAGATAGCAGAGCAGCCTGCATTGCCATCTAGACTCACTGCAGAGCCCATTCTTCCTATAAGTTTTCCCTCTCAAAACTTATAACCTTAAATATTACCCATACATGGGTAATAGGATTATACCAAACAAATGTGTTGCCTGCAAATTCCTAACTGGTCCTAGGTATATCTTTTTCTAAGTGATGAGTTCCAAGTTCCTTACTTCAGAAAAAAGGTCACATTATGCCTACTGGACCACTCATATTTCAGACTCTGAAATTTCATAGTTTTTATTCCTGCCTTTTAGAATGCAGCCTTTTTACGATATCTAGACTGCTTGCTGCTTCTACTTACTAGACCCAGTTAACAATGTTGTCTTTACGTAGTAGATGAGTGAGATGTTTGGTGAAATAGCAAGATGATCAAGGTCCATCTAGATTATATTATAACATAGAGCATGGTCCACATAACAGCTGGGCCAGGTAGTAACTCTATACTATAGTCCCTGGCATGTAGATGCAAACTGCTTCTGATTTTCCTCACTGATTGAAATGGAATGATAAGACAGCTGCAAATAAAATCACCGCATGATTATGTCACTATTGTTGGTGCTGTTTAGTTGCTAAGTCATGTCCAGCTCTTTGTGACCCCATGAACTGCAGCACATCGGCTTCCCTGTCCTTCACTATCTCCCTGAGTTTGCTCAAACTCGTTCCTATAGTTAATTATTAGTCTCCATGATATATACCAGCCAAATAGACATGTTAAATAATACATGGTAAGTATAACTACCATTTCATTTCTGAAAATTGTGATAGTGACACTAATCTATAATACTCCCAGGAATGAGATACTGGTTTTGGTTAATCATCTTATTCACGGAGGCAGGGAGCCCATTTCAGGCATTTCTACTTGACCTTTTCTATCATAATATTGCCCACTTCATAGGTAAGCGTACCAATATAGGGATTTTTTTCTCTTCTTAAATAAATTAATTATCTTAAACTTTCTAGATCAGGAATTAAAAGTAGTATTTATCCCCGGTCTTCCAAGAATTACTATTAGATGTGGGCCAAGATTGCATCTATTAACTGGCTTCTATGAGCCCCTGCTCACTAGAACACAAAGCTAGTTAGTCTTAGGCAATTTGCTTTAGTTTATAGACAATGTCTAATAACCCCCAGAAAGTGTGGGCATCTATCATTTGTTCAGTGCTCAGTCACCATAATAAATGGTTTCAGAGTTCCCAAGGAAGTCTTGGGAAGAGACTTATGGGATTGGTAAGTCCATATGACAATGTCTTTCCTCAAAGAGACCTAGAGGACTTCCTTGGTGGTCTAGTGGTTAAGACTCTACCCTTAACTGCAGGGGGTGTGGGTTTGACCCCTGGGGGGGGGGAATTTCCACATGCAGCATGGTGCAGCACCTCCCCCCAAAAGGAGGAGAACCTGGACTATTCCTCAGTTAACAGACTTCAGGTGTATGCATCAGTTTAGATTTAGAACCTGAATAGGAAGCCATGAAATTCACCTCAAAGATTCCAGTTAGGTTTCTGTACTTTGGACCAATAATTTTTTCACTTATATATGTCAAATAATCCATTAATAGAATGCTCTCTAGGGAACTCCCTCAACAAACAAGTATTGTCACAGACCCCTTAGGTCCAAATTCCGTGCTTATCATTCAAATCCTATAATTTCTTATAACACTCAGCTCATCTCTGACAGTTCAGTTCAGTTCAGTTCAGTCGCTCAGTCATGTCCGACTGTTTGCAATCCCCTGAATCGCAGCATGCCAGGCCTCCCTGTCCATCACCAACTCCCAGAGTTCACTCAGACTCACGTCCATTGAGTCAGTGATGCCATCCAGCCATCTCATCCTCTGTTGTCCCCTTCTCCTCCTGCCCCCAATCCCTCCCAGCAGCAGAGTCTTTTCCAATGAGTCAACTCTTTGCATCAGGTAGCCAAAGTACTGGAGCTTCAGCTTTAGCATCAGTCCTTCCAAAGAAATCCCAGGGCTGATCTCCTTCAGGATGGACTGGTTGGATCTCCTTGCAGTCCAAGGGACTCTCAAGAGTCTTCTCCAACACCGCAGTTCAAAAGCATCACTTCTTTGGCACTCAGCCTTCTTCACAGTCCAACTCTCACATCCATACATGACCACTGGAAAAACCATAGGCTTGACTAGACGGACCTTAGTCGGCAAAGTAATGTCTCTGCTTTTGAATATGCTGTCTAAGTTGGTCATAACTTTTCTTCCAAGGAGTAAGCGTCTTTTAATTTCATGGCTGCAGTCACCATCTGCAGTGATTTTGGAGCCCCCCAAAATAAAGTCTGACACTGTTTCCACTGTTTCCCCATCTATTCCCCATGAAGTGATGGGACCAGATGCCATGATCTTCGTTTTCTGAATGTTGAGCTTTAAGCCAACTTTTTCACTCTCCATTTTCACTTTCATCGAGGCTTTTTAACAGTTAATTGCTATTAAACATCCTCTACAAATCTAAGATTTCCACTCTTCATGCTGCGATCAGTGAACTCCTTACATTGCATCATCCTCTCCATCATCTCTTTCTAAAAAGGAGCTGTCATAGAACTTCTCAAGCATCTGCTGTCCCCACATCAATGCATTTCTTGCTCCTTTGGTGAATGGTGGGTCCTTTGGGTCTTCCCAAACAGTTTGACTAAACAGACATCTGCTGATAGAGACTGGTTGGCTCTTCTTTTCTTTTCTATATGCTCTTTTCTCGCGGAGTCAGGTCTTGAATTTCTCAAACTTTGCTATGTTGGAAAATAATTATCATTATATAGGTCTAGAAGGAATGGAAGTTGGTGAGGTTGGGTCCTAAGGGAAATCAGCATCAGGTTATGAGGCAACTGCCTTAGGTTAAATCACTGAAAAAATTTTATGCAAAGACTATTCAGAGGGAGGAGATGGAGCAGAGACTACCTCCTCAGGGCAGAGAATTTCAAGAGAATTTAAAGGATCAGAGTCCTGGACTCGTGGGAAAAGACCCCGATGCTGGGAAAGACTCAGGGCAGAAGGAGAAAGGGACAACAGAGAATGGGATGGTTGAATGGCATCACCAGCTAGATGGACATGGGTTTGAACAAATTACAAGAGAGAGTTAAGGACAAGGAAGCCTAGCATGCTGCAGTCCATGGGGTCACAAACAATCAGAAATGAATGAGTGACTTAACCACAACAAAGTCCTCAGCCCAATGTCTGCTCAAATGTCCCAATCCCCTGCCTCAGATTTTCTACCAGCTTCTTTTCAAATGAGAAACCTGGGGACATACTTGAGAATTTGATGGATGCTGCAATCTCCCACCTTTTATAATCACATCCTGGGCTTGTGCCTTAGCCAAATAGTAACAGTGGGAGATGAGGAACTCCTCCAAAGCTTCCACTACGGCCTTCTTGTTTTCCACATGTGTTATATAAATTTGTATCTCTTAATTTCTTTTTTCCCTAAGTAAGCCCCTGAGGGAAAGAAGTCAGCTTTATAATCTTTGTTGTTGCCATAGTGATCTCCTACTGCAGTGCTCTCCATCTCTAAATCATTCTCTACCACCATCATGACACTCTGGGTAATAGAAATACCTCTGTACCCACTTTCCCCAAGTAGGATGATTATCCTGTGATCTATGAATTTAAGAGAAACTTAATGTCAGAATCCCATTTAGAAGGTCTATTTCCAGTGGCCACTTCCAGTGCCAATAAATGCAGAATGTAAAACTAATTATTGCATTACTCAGGGTCACAACAGGAAAGAGACAGCACATTCAAATTAGAATAATTCAAAGGAAGCTTATTGCAAAAGGACAATTTACTAAAATGAGATTTAGAAAGAACCACAAGTGATAAAGTATTTTTCCAGACTTTTGTTACCACCCCTAGTCCAAAGGTGGCAATGAGGGGAGAAAGCAGTTAGCAGAATCCAAAAGTTGAAAGACATATAGAAGGTCAGTTTGAGATGATCTAGTGAAGGAACATTTCAGGAAAAGGCAGCAAAAAATACAGAGATGGCATTGTGAAGGAAGAGAACGTAGCCCTATACCTAGAACAGAGGGTGAGAAATGAGAAGTGAGGACAGAGAGGTGAGGAAAGTTGCACATATTATAGGATATTGTAGGTTGTTGTAAGGGTTTTGTTTTAATGTCCATATATTGGGAAGATTCCATAAAGTTTGATTCTGATTTACATTTTTAAAGGATCACACAGACCACACAGAATTACAACAATCTAGATGGGAACTTCCTGGTGATCCAGTGGCTGAGACTGTCCTCCCAATGCAGGGGGCCCAGATTCTATCCTTGGTCAGAGAACTAGATCCCACATGCCTAAATTAAGAGCCCATACACCACGATGAAAGTCCTACATGCTGCAACTAAGACCCAGCCCAATCAAAAAAATTAAAAAACAATAATATAGTTGAAGGGCAATGTTGGCTTGGACCAGCTCCAAGTAGTGGTGTTAGCACAAAGTGATCAGATTTTGGAAACCTTTTTCTTTCTGAAGTAAATCTGATAGGAATTGCTGAGAAGTTGAATAGGAGTTGTGAAAGAAGGAAAAAAGAAGAATCCCATGTTTTTGGATTGAGTAACTTAAGAATGAAGGTGTCATCCATGGAGTTGGCGATGGCTTTGAAAAGAACAGGTTTAGAAGGAAAAAACAGGAATTCTATTTGGACATGTTAAGTTTGAGATGCTTTGGAGGCATAAAGTAGGTGACTGGAAATACAATCTGAAGTTTAGAAGAAAGGTCCAGGCCAGAGATATAAACATGGGAGTGTGAATACACAGACAGTACTTAACATCTCAATACTAGATGAGATCACCTAGGCTGTGAATATCAATAAAGAACAGGACCATAAATTTAAAATATGAATCAGTCCCTGGGAACGCATGTACACCCATGGTGGATTCATGTCAATGTATGGCAAAACCAATACAGAATTGTAAAGTAAAATAAAAAATAAATTTAAAAAAAAATAAAAATAAAAATAAATAAATAAATAAAATAAAATGATTGTTCTGAGGAGCTTTAATATCATGGAGGGTCGAGAGGCTATCCTATCTCTCAGTGGAATTTTGTAACATTCTTATTTAAGGGTATAAACATCATGGCTAACTTGATGAAGAAGACTATGGTAATGAGAGACATGCAGTCTCTTTAGACTTCCATTTCTTTATTCCCTCAGGTTGCACACACTTAAAATACTCCAGAAATGCCTTAGGAAAGGCCTCCTAGGGTTTCCAGAAGATGAACAAGGCACGTCCAGTCTTGACTATGGACCTTGTGTAGGAAAACCTTATGTCTGAATTGATGCCAGTCGCTCAAGCTTTTCCTCAGCAATCCTTTGGAGGTCACAGAGGGAGAATTAATATGTATCCACCTGTGGAAGTAGCTACACCCATAGCAGGACCCCTAGGAAAATCCCCTAAAGCCCCAAAGCAGCCAGTGAACGAAACTCTGTGTACAACATCCACCTCAGCACCTTAGACTGCATCCATCTGTGGGAAGCTGAACCCTGAAATCCAGCCTCCTCACGTGTCTATGTGAAAATTGCTCATGCACAGATTACTTCAGCTTTTGTGGTGACCGCTAGAAATCAGAGCCCAGTGCCACCGCTGTCCTGATGTTCACCCCTGAGTTTATGTTCCTGATTTGGAAGACAATGAAGTATGGATATTAAACGGCTTGTCAAGAGATACAGAGCAAGTTAGGAACTGGTTGTCTTCATTCCACTCCTGGTCTTTTCACCTCACAAGATAACACAAGATAATTTTAAAACCACACAATCACCACCAAATGTCAGTTTTGCACACCCTAAATAATGGGGAGCAGTTCTGAAGCCAGTTTTATTTTGAACCCTGGTTCTTAGTGACCCCATAGCCTTAACATTTTCATATTCTCCCAATTTTAAAAGATAATGGAGAAAGAGCACATAAATAAACACTGGCTGAAAATTTTATATCAAGCAATACATAGCTGTGAAATCATTTATGAGAGAGCTGTCAGGAGATACACCATATATTATTTTGTGACCATTCAGAAATAATCATTTCTCTCTGGCTGGTCTCATTGGCTCTGGCTCCTAAGAGTATAGGCAACATTGAACTAGGTGACTGAAGGGCTTCTGGGACTGCTTTCCTTCCTGTGTATAACCTCGGGTAAAACTCCAGTTTCTTCATTAGTACAGCCAGGTTGCAATGCTGACACTGTCTACCTTACAGGTGTTTGTAAAGACCAAGTAAGGTACTGCACTATAATGTGTAAGCACTAAACAAATAAAAATAAAAGTGATAATAGACAATATTAAATAGCACTCCACGTAAGCCACTGCTCCTAGTGCTGGTCTCACTTTTTCACAGCAGCCTTGCGAGTTTTATTTGTATTGATCTATTTTGTATCTAATAATGAGAGTGCAAGGAATGAATGACTCATTGCTGTTCTTTTGGACGTTGAAACTGCATCAAGATCATCCTACTGAGGCAAGTCAGTCAGAGAAAGACAAGTATCATATGATATTGCTTATATGTGGAATCTAAAAGAATGGTAAAATTAATCTATTTGCAAAACAAAAATAGAGACACAGATATAGAAAACAAACATGGTTGCCAAGGGAAGAAGGAGTAAAAGATAAATTGGAAGGTTGAGATTGACATATACATACTACAATGTATAAAATAGACAGGGACCTAACTGTATAAGGAATTCTATTCAATACTCTCTAATGACCCATAAGGCAAAATAATCTGAAAAAGAGTAAATATATGTGTAACTCATTAATGTTGCAGTATAGCAAAAACTAACACAATATTGTAAATCAGCTACATTCCAATAAAAATGAATTTTAAAACATTTTAGAAAGAAAGTGATGGATAGCCACTGAAAAATTTTAAGCAGAAACTTAGCATTAAATACAATAAAATTTGTGTTTTATTAAAAAAAAAAAAAACTGCAAGATCACCTTCTAAATTTTGACCCAAGCATGCATGCATGCTAAGTCGCTTCAGCATCTGACTCTTTGTAGCCCCGCAGACTGTAACTTGCCAGGCTCCTCTGTCCATGGGATTCTCCAGACAAGAATACTGGAGTGAGTTGCCATGCCCTTCTCCAGGGGATCTTCCCAACTCAGGGATTGAACTCATGTTTCTTACCATCTCCTTCATTGGCAAGTGGGTACTTTACCACTGGTACCACCCGGGAAGCCAAGAGGCCAAGAAATGCATTTGCAGACTCACATCTACAAGCTGATTGTGCCTAGGACTCTGGCCGACCTAGAACTGTAAATGGGGATCCAGCAATATGGTTAAGGTAGAATCAGGCGTTACAGTGGGGTGTTAGGAAATTAGTTTTGAAGCTTTGTTTGCATAACAATCACATTGCATTTGTGTCTAATGAAGAATACATACATAATACACACATAATGTATGCAATGTATATGGTGAATAATGTATGTAGCGTGCTAATTAAATGTAGCCAGATTTTCTTAAAATACTTTTATTCACACTCTACAAGAGGTGAGAAAATCGCATTTGTCTGTGTCAAAGTAGGGTGAAGGCTATCAGTGACTTTAGGGGTACATTATGCTATTTGACCCACTCCCCTAGGGTGACTCCTGGGCTGGATTTTGTTCAGGCAGGTGCTGTACAGGGATGAGCCTTCTGGTGTCCACTTACCCTCTCTGCTTTCTCCCTTCTAATATCTTTTATCTTCCCTCTTCTCTCATCTCCATTTCTCTCCTCTGTCTTCTCTTCTCTTCAGTTCTTGCTCCCTTCTCTCTCTCTGCTAACCTTGCTACCTCGTAATTTCCCTTTTTTGTCTTCCCACCTCCTTTTCTCTCATTCTCTCTCCCTCCCACCACCCTTTGCTCACCTCCATCATGTGGTTTGGGCTTCTGCCTCAACCCTTTAGCCCAACCCCATTTCCTACTGACCTGACAGCCTTTCTTCCCATTCTACCTAGATTTTGCCAGAGCCTTCCCTGCTCCAACAGCCTGACTGGCTTCCTCACAGGACTGCATTTTTAAAGTGGAGCCACAGTACAATCCTCCTGTCTGGATTCTCCCTACATTGCCCCACTCCACACGGCAGGTTGGGACTGAGGAGTCCAATCTGTGTCTGACCTCCCAGTGTCTCTGTGGCATGGAACAATGGCCAGCTTCAATGGCATTGCGAGCCCAAATCAGCTTCCCCCAAGTCCATCGCTTGCCACCTAGAGGCCCGTGTTACTGACGTCTGATCTGGGGGGATGAATCTGTGGTGAGAACTCACGACCAGTAAGTAAGAGTCATGGTTCTCAAAGAGATTTTCCAGGTTGACAAAAATCCTAGTTAGTAATCAAAGAGCACTGTCATCCAAGGGACATTTATTGAGAATCTAATGATATCTTCAGTTCAGTTCAGTCGCTCAGTCATGTCCGACTCTTTGCAACCCCATGAATCGCAGCACGGCAGGCCACCCTGTCCATCACCAACTCCCGGAGTTCACTCAGACTCACGTCCATCGAGTCCGTGATGCCATCCAGCCATCTCATCCTCTGTCGTCCCCTTCTCCTCCTGCCCCCAATCCCTCCCAGCATCAGTCTTTTCCAATGAGTCAACTCTTTGCATCAGGTAGCCAAAGTACTGGAGCTTCAGCTTTAGCATCATTCCTTCCAAAGAAATCCCAGGGCTGATCTCCTTCAGAATGGACTGGTTGGATCTCCTTGCAGTCCAAGGGACTCTCAAGAGTTTTCTCCAACACCACAGTTCAAAAGCATCAATTCAGTGCTTAGCTTTCTTCACAGTCCAACTCTCACAGCCACACATGACCACAGGAAAAACCATAGCCTTGACTAGACGGACCTTTGTTGGCAAAGTAATGTCTCTGCTTTTGAATATGCTATCTAGGTTGGTCATAACTTTTCTTCCAAGGAGTAAGCGTCTTTTAATTTCATGGCTGCAGTCACCATCTGCAGTGATTTTGGAGTCCAAAAAAATAAAGTCTGACACTGTTTCCACTGTTTCCCCATGTATTTGCCATGAAGTGATGGGACCAGATGCCATGATCTTCATTTTCTGAATGTTGAGCTTTAAGCCAACTTTTTCACTCTCCTCTTTTACTTTCATCAAGAGGCTTTTTAGTTCCTCTTCACTTTCTGCCATAAGGGTGGTGTCATCTGCATATCTGAGGTTATTGATAGCCTAACATATCTTAGGTATGTTAGATATGCCAAGATGAATACTTTGGTCCTTTGGTCCTTATCCTTAGGAATCTGAAAGGCTAGTAGGGAATGGGATGGGTTAGAAGTGGGATCTTATTATAAATATATGTATAAATAGGAAATTAGAATTCCACTTTCTGCAAAAGAATAACGGAAGAAAATTTACCTACCCTGTGGACTGGGGAAGCATTTCTAAAGGGATCAACCTGTGACTTGAGCCTTCTAAGATGTGGAAGTTTCATCAGCTAAGACATCCTAGACAGGAGCATACTATGAGCACAGTTCTAGAGACAAGAAGAAGGTATTAAAAAAAAAAAAGAAGCTGTATGTTGCTGGAGGATGAGTAATCAGAGCGATTCACAAGCAGCTTTGCTAGCTAAGAAGGAGCAAGAACCAAAGGCCAGGAGAAGAGACTGGCTGGAAAGGGTCAGGTTCTGAGTTGGCTCAAGCTCAGCAGGACACTACAGGGTAGATTCCCAGGAGGCAACGAAGAGGCTTGGGGTCACAGGGGCACCCAGGGGCCCACCCCAGGCACTTAAGGCTCAGAGGAGCAGAGTGATTCCTTACACATCTGCCACATGTTGTGCTTATTGGTGACAAGTGAGTCCGCACCTTTCAGAACTACCCGTCAATCTGCTGAACTGGGGTCTGAGGAACTGGCAATAAAGTGAAGTCACTCAGTTGTGTCTGACTCTTGGTGACCTCCATGGGCTGTAGCCTACCAGGCTCCTCTGTCCATGGGATTTTCCAGGCAACATTCCTGGAGTGGATTGCCATTTCCTTCTCCAGGGGATCTTCCCAACCCAGGGATCGAATCCGGGTCTCCTGCATTGTAGACAGACGCTTTACCATCTGAGCCACCAGGGAAGTCAACAGTAAATAGGCACTGGCAATAAATATACTTTAATTGGCTAAAGAAAAATAGCCAGTAGTAGAAAAATAAGATTGGAAGGATAAGTGATTTCCATATTCTGAAAAGTCTTGTTGACCAACCTTAGAAGCCTTTTTCTTTTTCTACAGACAAATGGAAGTTCATTTGCCTCTGCGTGCATGCTTGCATTCTAAATTGCTTCAGTTGTGTCTGACTCTTTGTAACCCTATGGACTGTAGCCCGCCACGCTCCTCTATCCAGGGGATTCTCCAGGCAATAGTGGAGTGGGTTGCCATGCCCTTCTCCAAGGGATCTTCCTAACTCAGGAATTGAACCTGCTTCTCTTGCAACTCCTGCACTGCAGGCAGATTCTTTAGCACAGAGCCACTGGGGAAGCTCCATTTGTCACTGACATTTCAACAAAATCCAGAGCAAAGAGCCCCGGATTGAAACTTCTACTAACAATTCTAGTCTAAGAAATGTCGTTCAGGCACATCATACTTCCTTATGCCAAGCATACATGAAGTTGAATTTTCAGTTAAAAAATAAAAGGAGAAATAGTACATTTCATGAGCACTTTCACTATAGGATTTCTTTACTTTGCCAATTGTATCATCATTGTCACCTGCTTGATTTGCGAGCACCAGCTTAGGTGCCATTTTGCAGGAACAGAGCTGTAGCATGAAGGAAGAGACCCTGTACTCAGCCTTGTCCACTTTGTAAACAAGAAAACTACAATTTCCACATTAAATCTTGGGGCTATTTTTAAATTAAAGGACATAAAAAATCCAGAGTGCCTTGAATTCCTCAATAAAAATGTGCTACAAGAATATGAAGTCCATAAACTTTATGTGTCTCCTTCTCTGCAGCCTAACAGCTGGTCCAGAAGGGAAAAGGTTGGTTTAGACCCAAGTTGCAGTTACCAAGGGCAGCAGTGTGATCATCTGACTGGAAGTCACAGAAACCTTGCTAAAGGGGTCAGAAGGCAGCACCGCCCCCATTCATGTAGGTGTCAGGATAGCAGCAGAAAATGGCAGCCATGCCAGTTTTGTTGGACTCCTGCTGGAATGCTCATGGAGAATAAGATGATGCTGTAAAAGCTTTATGACCCTGTGGTGAAGGAGACCATCCTAAGTGTTGGGCTGTTACTCACAGGATTGCTATAACATATGCAAATAAAACACAAGTACTTCATATACCTTATACAAATAATTATATGTTTACAGACTTAACCTTTACATTTCTGCAAGAAGTAATCTACATGAGAGCAGGACTCAAATCCATATCATCAGCACTATATCAGGGTTTTCAGTATAATACCTGGTACATAATAGGTTATCAGTGAATATCAGTTCAATGATATCTTAGTGCCCTGCAATGTTATCACCTCCTCCTTCAAGAATGAATAAATGAACAAGATCATTGACTTTTATACACTCAAGTATTAAATCTTATTAAGCACATTCTGTGCCAAGGTAATACCTGAAACATAACAGGCACCAAGACTAACTAAATGGTTTGATTTCTCCACTTGATACCCCATGAGATCGGGGATCATTTCTTGCTTCCAGCACTTAGCATGGCTCCCAGAATATGTAAATACTTTCTACCTCCTTGGTCAACTCAGTCAAACATGGCAGACCTCCAAAAGTTTCAGAAGCAGTGCGTTTGTAAGAAATAATACCAAAATAAGAATCTCAAGTCCTGGTTTAAATTTCAACTCTGGCACCATAGATATAGGCATGTAATGAAACTTTCTGTCCTTCTTTTTTCCTTATCAGTCTAGAGTATAATCTCTAAATTCCCCTTCTCTCTATGGCCTCCTGAAATGCCCCTGTTAGTCAGAATTTGTTTAGGTATCTAGTTGGAGAGACAGAGAGAAAAAGAGATTACATAACTGTTTATGCACATACTTTACATCATATTGCAGGGTCTACACTCCAGAAAAATGATTGCCTTCAGTAGAAATTTATGTCATATTAAATAGTCTCAAGATTGCTTATCCTAAATGCTACCCTCTCTGAGCTTCTCATTCAAAGGAGGTCTCCCAGTTTGTTCAGGGCTTCACCATAGGGCCTAGGACAGTGTCTGGCCAGTAACAACATTCAACAAATACATGTTGAATGAGAGGAAAAATGAAATAAATGGAAGTGAGAGGGGGAGAAAAAGAGAGAAATGCTTTTGATTCAGATTCTGAAAACCAGCAAAGAAGCAAATGGAGCATATAAAGGGAACACAGACTATATATTGGTAGTATTGTTTGGGATTAAAAAAACGTATCTGCTATATCACTGGCTTGGTTTGCTGACAGTTAATTTTTAAGAAGGCTAAGGCTGTGATAAAAGGAATGAAGAAAACCACTATTAGATATCATTTAAAGCCAAATTTACTAAGTGATAGTTAAATCACACAAGTGTATCCAGTGAATTTTTACTTCAAGTACAAAAGAAAAAATAATATCCTGAGGCTAGCAGAACTAAAATCTCTCATCTCTTAATAGAAAAGCATTCATCCCAATGCCATTTCTTTAATGCCTCCTGTAGGTTAGATGTCATTTAGCTCTAATCTTGGGAAGTAATTATTACTGCCCTCAATTTACAGGTAAAAAACTGAGGCCCAAAAAGACCAAATGACTTGTCTAAGATCATTCAGCTAAGGGCAGCATGAGATTAAAATCCAAAGCTGCTGAATTTAAAGTCTAGATATCCTCCTTTATGAAATATAAAAGTATCCTACCTCCAAGGAATAGAATTTTCTCTCAAACTATAAACCATCCTATGAGGTAGAAAAAGCCTAAAAACCTTATCAAAGTCTTACACATAGTATGATTGAAAAGTTGCTTTCAGAGTGAAATGCTTTCATTTTAATCCTATATTCCAAGAGACTTCCACTATAACATTTGAAAGCATATTTCCATAGGAAAAAAAGAGGCCTAGGCATAATAGAAACATTCTTACTCAAACAGAACTCTTACAAAATCATGTTCCAGATAAAGTTAATGTATAATGATAAAACATGCATGTAAACCAAGTCACCCAATTCAAACAAAACACAGAAATTTTGTGTCTGACAATGGTTCAATGGTCTAAAAAAGAAAACAAAGGACAGAAGCTCACTGCCTTAAGTTACTCTTCTATGAAATCCCATTGCTGAAATTTTGCATGCACATCTTGGTAGCTGATAGAGTTCCGTTTCAAAGCTGATTTAGAAGCTGTTGGCTTCCAGAAATAAACAAGTGGAGCCGGGCTGCAGTGGAAAGGAGCCAGAAGAAATCCAGAGACTGATTTTCAAAACAAGCTGAAAGAGGACAAAAGACAAAACTGACTTCTAGAAATACACAGCCAAGAGCATCTGAAATGTAACTGCTAGGAGTCCTCAGGCAAGAGCCCAAGTTTGCTTTTTGTTTTATAAATTTATAAAACTGCTGCATTTTAATGCCCAGAAGCAAGTGAAAGTCTTCACTCTTTATTTTTGATGCAGAATAGATGTCCAGAAATGTCTAGCAACTTGTCCAGTGGAGCACAGCTAGTCAAAGAGTATTTTGAGCCATTCCATGAAGGTAACTAACATAATATTGTAAAGCAACTACAATCTAATAAAAATAAATAAATAAAGTATTTCGTGATAAGATTTGCTTTTTATTTCAATTTGCCTAAGCACATTGGGCAAATTAGCACATTAACAAATTAGCAAACCACTATAAACATTTTTTAATAATTATCTTTCAAATTGTTAACAGAAAATACTGTTTAATAAAAAGCTTTTTGCAAACCTTTGAACTCTTTGGACTCACGATGTTTGGTGATAAACAAATTGAACAGAAAATGAAGCAGTTGAGCTCCTATTGGCAAGGTTAAATGATGGGATTTAGAATAATCACCGTTATGCACAGATAGGACAGAAGAGGCTGTGGAGAATTCAAAACAGCTAGGATATTATTAGCAAAATATTTCTTTAATAGAAGTGTGCCAATTGACACAGTATACACAGGGACCAATTTGGAGTGGAAATGAGAGAGGATCAAAGCGCCCTGGAAAATAGGAGACAAGGAGGAGGGGCTGAGAGAGGTGTCTGCACAGCTGGACATGCTCCCCGACTGGCAGCCCTGTGCGACCAGCAGAACTCAGCTCTGCCGACACACTTGTCCAGCAAGGGTTGCTTCTACAGCTCTGCCAAGCTCCGTTTAAAAAAAAACAAAAGCACAAACACAAACTTGAAACCACTATGACAATACTCTTGGGAATGTGAGGCTCCAAGAGTCAAGAAAGCACAGAGCTGAGGTTTCTGCTTCTTCCCTTTCGCTGTGTTTCCTGCACAGACCAGGCACAGAGACACCGTTCAAAGACCACAGAGTAACACGATATGCTTTACATGACGTTCCCTACATTTGAAAGTGTTTCTTTATAAACACCATTGGCAGCATTTTTCATTATCATTTTAATCATTTGCAGTTTCACGTTGGACTTTCCACATTTGTTGCCAGCAGCAGAACTTGGTCAGCTGCCACTCGGAACTAGTTCGACACTGTCTCTCCCCACTGTCTGTAATATGACCCAGTTTTGGTGAAAGAAAAAGAGTTTCTGATCCTTAATTGCTGCAGCCTGCCAGGAGCTCTTTGCTGGACATGGGAAGTGTCTGACCCTCACCAGAGCGTCACAATTGACCCTCACCAGGTCAATTGTCTGGTCCTTAAGAGCGTTGGACCCAGGGAAAAGTCTCTTGGAAGATCAAACTAAAAGAAGGAGAGCACGGAATCTGCTGATTAGTGCATCAGACTGGGACTGCACACAGCCCAGACACAGCTTCCTGTGCCACTGGGGGGCAATTAGGAAGATAGAGGGAGATGGAGCCTACGCAATGGGACTGCGCTGGGGCCCAGCAGTACCACTCACTTGCCTTGTGAATGGGAGGGAGTTAACCTCACTGAGCCTGAATTATAGCATCTAAATGTGGGAATAAACATTAATAAGCTAATTAGTAAACATTAACCATGTTTGTTAGGAAAGTATGAAAAACTCTTTGTGATCTATACTATGACTTATGGAAATTAGTTATTAATGTTACCACGAAAAATCACTTCCTTTTATGAGTGTACACACACACACATGCAAGATACAGAGGGAATAATTGCAGTTAATTAATTACTGCAATATATTTTGATTTCCTTAACTTATATAACTTGACTCAGAGTTGGTCAAGGGTTGGGCTGGCAGGGTAACGTCTGCAGAATAGAATCTAATTTAAATCAAGATGGGTTGTCTAGACCACCTCATGTTTTCAGTGCTGATCCACTTACAAGGCCTTCAGAAATAAATTTTGATGGCATTAAGTTTGACCTCTCTCGTGATGACAGAGTTGGAAACTGAAGGTAAGTGCAGGACCAGTTTGGAGAGTCCAGCTCATCTCCTTAATGCTGTTGCTGCAGCTGCTGCTGCTGCTAAGTCGCTTCAGTCGTGTCCAACTCTGTGCGACCCCAGAGACGGCAGCCCACCAGGCTCCCCCGTCCCTGGGATTCTCCAGGCAAGAACACTGGAGTGGGTTGCCATTTCCTTCTCCAATGCATGAAAGTGGAAAGTGAAAGGGAAGTCACTCAGTCGTGTCCGACTCTCTGCAACCCCATGGACTGCAGCCTACCAGGCTCCTCAGTCCATGGGATTTTCCAGGCAAGAGTACTGGAGTGGGGTGCCATTGCCTTCTCTACCTTAATGCTGTTAAATCCATTCAAAAGGGAAAACATACATAAAAAACAAAACAATATATCATATGATTCCACTTATATGAAGCACCCAAAATAGTCAAATTCATAGAGACGGAAAGTGAAACAGTGGTTAACAAGGGCTGGGCAGATGGGGAGTTGTTTAATAGGTACACAGTTGGGTGAAGAGAAACTAAAGAGCCTCTTGATGAGGGTGAAAAAGGAGAGTGAAAAGCTGTATTGAAACTCAATATTCAAAAAATTAAGATCATGGCATCTGGTCCCATCACTTCATGGCAAAAAGATGGGGGAGAGGGAGAAACTGACAGATTTTATTTTCTTGGGCTCCAAAATCACTGTGGACAGTGACTGCAGCCATGAAATTAAAAGACATTTGCTCCTTTGAAGGAAAGCTATGACAATCCTGACAGCATATTAAAAAGTAGAGACATCACTTTGCCAACAAAGGTCTGCATAGTCAAAGCTATGGTTTATCCAGTAGTCATGTATGGATGTGAGAGTTGGACCATAAAGAAGGCTTCACACCAAGGAACTGATGCTTTGGAATTGTGGTGTTGGAGAAGACTCTTGAGAGTCCCTTGGACTGCAAGGAGATCGAACTAGTCAATCCTATAGGAAACCAACCCTAAATATCCATTGGAAGAACTGATGCTGAAGTTGAAGCTCCAATACTTTGGCCACTTGATGTGAAGAGCTGACTCATTGTAAAAGACTTGGATGCTGGGAAAGATTGAGGGAAGGAGAAGAAGGGGGTGACAGAGGATGAGATGGTTGAATGGCATCACCGATTTAATAGACATGAGTTTGACCAAACTCTAGAAGATAGTAAAGGAGAGGGAAGCCTAGTGTGCTGCAGTCCATGGGGTCACAAAGAGTCTGGCATCTTAGTGACTGAACAACAAGGGCTGGTAGATGGGGAGTTGTTTAACAGGTACACAGTTTCAGTTTGGGGTGATGGCAAGGTTCTGGAGATAAATGGTGGTAATGATGGCACAACAATGTGAATGTACTAATTAATACTATACACTTAAAATGATTAAAATGGTGAAGTTTGTTGCAAGAATTTGACCACAATAAAAGAACAGGGAAATTTTATTTTAAATATTTCCATCACTTCATATTATATAGTTGATTTAATGGAGGTTTTTAAGTTATTATCAAAAGCACAGAACCAAAAGATGTATATAACATTCTATCACAAATCAGTAAGTAAAGGAAAACAGTTATTAGGAGATCTTCCATGTTCACTTCTGGATTGGCATAAATCCAAAGCAAATTTTACAAAGAAAGAGGAAGAAAGTCACACTGATTGAATTGCCCATATTTTATTAAAACATGGCTTTGCTATATCTAGGTATACTCTGTACCCTGAAAAAGAATGGGGACAATTTTATCAGCTATAATTGAGAGATAATTCATAGAGAGAAAAGTCATGAACAGGATGAATAAAGCAATAGGGGGCCCAGAGCAAAAAGAATACTTATATTACACCACTATATGTGCAAGAAACACCAGATGGAATTCATTGTGAAAAAGTTTGATATTCACAGTAAAAAGGAAAGCAAAGGGAATTTTTAGGTAGATATAAAAACAGTAAATATGAAGGAAATTTCAAAACCATATGTAAGTGATTAACTTTGTGTCATCTTTACTAGAAATTAGAAGACAGATAAAAATACAGAAGACATCCTTTTTACTGTTCAAAGAGCTATGACAACTGAACTAAGTTAATACAGTCTCTATCAAAACAGGATATTCATGTAATCACAAGCATGATTTTCTAACTAGAAGGGGAAAAAAAGAGAAAATTCATTCTAATTAAGTCAATTCTTTGAGAAAGAAGTCATTCATTTACTACGTCCTTGACAGCAAGACCATTCCCAATTTGATCGTCATCACAGTAGATGTTGAGAATGATTGGAAACCTCCAGTGCCCTCACTAATAAATGGAAGTATCAGATCATTTCCTCTTGCAAAACAGAGACTCTGGCATAACTGTGATATAAGCAGTTTGTTTATTTTAATGTCAGTCACTGCCTTGGAGTATTTTCTTTTTAAGGAAAAATGTCTTATCCAAATACAATTGGCTTTTTATCTGAAAACTGCACAAGAAGTTATAAATGATTTCATCTGAGCTAGCAAGCTCCTAAGTCTTCTTACCAAATGCGAAGAAGTATGGCAAAACAAAAGAAAGAAATTGTATCTTTAAGCCCTTGGGGACTTTAAAGAGCCTTTGGAGGACCAAGAGTAACTAAGATGCTCTATGTCCACAGGACATGCATGCTTCGTGGCAGCCTCCCGGGGAACAGGTGGATTTGCTCCAATTCTTCACAACATACATGATTCTGCCATCTAATTTTCGTTTCACTAGTTTCTTTTTACTGCCGCTTTACAAACATGGCATCTTGGTCTCAGAGGAGCACAATTTCATTTCTTTTCTAATCTGTTCCCCCCGTTTACACCTTTTTCTGCTTTGTTTTAAAAATAGTTAATTCCTTTTGTTGTTCTCTTGTTTGTTACCTTATAGTAGGAATTGGATTTATTGATCCAGTGACTACCCAAAAGCCAGACAACAAAATCCCGAAAGTTTTATCACTTTTTCACTTTCCTCTGATATTACTAGAGATTGTTTTATACTTCATTAAGAATTTAAAATGCAAAAATTCTTATTTTCTTACTAGTATAACATTGAAACAATTTCTGTAAATTTAATCATGTTAGTTTTTATGATTGCCGATTATGTCACTTGGTCCAAAACTGGATGTACATTGCCATATCCTAAGGTACACACACCCTCATCCACACAAGCACATATACATGTCCCTATTCACACACACTACACACCCTTCTTGGCTTGAGTCCTCATCAAACTCTCATGAAATTCTAGCATGACTTTCCATTAATACAACTCCAATAAGTTATGCCTAACAAAAGACAACGTGTTAATAGAAATACACATCTACAAAGCATTATGAACTCACTTATGGGGCATTCTTCCTCATAAACAACCATATTCTGTTTTAGCATTTGTTGCTGAAATGTATAATAGTAGCAGACACAACACATAAAGCCTGAAGGAATGAGAACATTTGGCCCATGTAAAAAGTAAACAGGTTTTTCAAATATACTATTTTTTCAAAGAAATAGCCTGGAATGTGAGAAATGAATGGAAAGAAGCATGGTTATTAATACATTTTCTTTTTCAAAATCCTGAAAACCCCAGTCATATGTTCTACATTATGAATATGCAGATGGTCTCAATGCAGTTATTTTTCTCTAATTAAAGCCATCAGGGTAAAATAATGCAGTCATTTAGGAAGCTGATTCAGCTGGGTCTTTCTCCGCTTCTCCAGAAGAGCAACAAAACCTTTACATGTTTGTATAATCTGGGGATCCTTGCTGGTAAATGAAAGAGAAGCGAGCAAACCAGCAGGAAGGGTGGCTTTATTCTTCTGTGCTTTGTGGTAGATTGTGTACTTTATGAAGAAAATGCATTTCACAGATGGATTTCTCCTAGATATTTTTGTTCAGACCTTACCTTTGGCATTTTGTGAGCAATAACTTCTCTGAATTCAGCACCCTTGCAGTGTCTGCCCTTGATCCAACAATGATGTTGAAATCAAGCATATCAAGTTAACCTGTCAGCCTTCCTGCTTGTCCCCTTAATGACAGCTCTAAGCTGAGTGCGTCATCTGGGCCTGGCCAAATTGCTCAAGGCAGCAGTTTGACTTCTATTATAAGGTGCCTTCCACTCCTCTCTGATGAATATGGTGGTTGATGATAGATGACACATATAGGAACGAATTCTATCCTTGTTCTTCATTTGCAAGCAACTCTGACAAAACAATTCTATCCCAGACTCTCTCTATCCCTCAAACATTAGTTGTACTTCTGGCCCTTTAGCAACCATAGACTTATCCAGTTTTCAAAGCTGCTGTTAGGAAGGTAGCCTTATGGAGAAACAAGCCTTATGAAGGTACGCTTAAGCTAAAATTCATAGTTACCTTGCTCGACATCATCATTATGATGCAACTCTTTTGCCTTAAAACATATATATGTTGTTTTTAAATAGTGTCTAGGGAAAGGGATGCATGGTGAAGACATCACTCTTATAGAGAGCTATGTGCGTGCTAAGCTGCTTCCGGCATGTGCATCTCTGCGACCCTGTGGACTGTAGTCCTCCAGGTGCCTCTGTCCGTGGGATTCTCCAGGCACGTATACTAGGGTGGGTTGCCCTCCTCCAGGGGATCTTCCAGATTCAGGATCAAACCAATGTCTCCTGTTTCCCCTGCACTGGCAGATGAGTTCTTTACCGCTCGTGCCACCTGGGAAGCCCGTGAAGAGCTATCACAGAACCTAATTTCCTTTCTGCCACCGAACCTATAGAGCTGACCTCCTATTGCTACAGCCTAGACCACCAGAGTAATTTGGGAGGCATAGAACAGCTCAATGAAATGTGGCAAGAAAAAATACATACCCGCTTCTTGGAGGGTGACCTTCTTAAGGGAATTTTGAATCCTTTCATACAAAATATTTTTCATTTAAAATGAAGTAATAGGAATCTCCCTGGTGGTCCAGTGATTAAGACTTCACTTTCTGATGCAGAGGGTGTGGTTTCCATGCCAGGTTGGGGAGCAAAGATCCCACATGCCTCGAGGCCAAAAAACCAAAACATAGAACAGAAGCACTATTGTAACAAATTCAATAAAGAGTTTAAAAATTGGCCCATGTAAAAATCTTTAAAAAAACAAACAAACAAATAAATGAAATGAAATAATAATCCTTACCTTAACTGAGCAAATTTTAAAACTGTACTAAATGTACTAAATGTAAACGTTACCAAATTTTACCCGATCACTGACACAAACACAGCTCCAAACTAGAGAGAAGACAGAGAGAGAAGTCTGACGTCTGGTGTTTACTTAAAAGTCTCCTTCCAGGAAGCACTCATAGGGAAAGTTTATATTCTGCACAGTGAGGTATTCCCTCCCCTTTCTTAACACGTGTGCATCAAAACATTTCACACATCTGAACCAGAATTATGTATCATGTAAATATAAAGTTCACGGGGTAAAATGAAGCTACAAATATTCTAAGTCTACTTGGAAAGGTCATGTTAGCTGAGTCTTCTGACGGTTAGTATGACCATCAGAAGATCTGCCTAAACAGATCCTGTTGGCTACTGCCAACGCCACTGGGAGGACAGAGAGACTTGAGACATGTTGTACATCTCTCCTAGTCTCTGACTGCTCTGCTTGTGAAAGCCACTAAGCTCTCCCACCATGTGCACCTTTTTGTACATCATTCATGACTCTAGAATGAGGATGCTATAGCCCACAGTGGTACTCTGCCAGCTAGATGCCTGGAAATCTGCCACTGGGGAAGATGCCAAGGGGAAGATGGGAAGACTGGGGAAGGGAGAGGGGCTTGCCTCGTTTTGTCTGCTTCCTGAATCTCCTTCTCCTTAAATCCTTGGATTCTTCCTTGAACCCTTCTCCTCTTGGATTTTGGCTTTATTGGCATCACTGAGCAATACTTCTGCAAACCATCAGTAGCAATCCCTTCTAGCAGTAGAAGTCTGATGTTCTAACGTTGACAACAACCAGCTTCATGATGGCACCTCAGAGATTCTGATCCCACCTTGGCATTCCTTCCAAGACTCCGGTGTGAGGCAGCAAGCACCCATTCTCAGAGGTTATGCTCCAGACTCTCAGGGTCTATTCTCTGAACTCAGAGTCACCAGTGCTAAGTGGCATCCACACCTCAAAATTTTTTTATTTCATAATCTCAGCCTCTTCTCTTTGTTTCCCATGACTAAAGGTGGTTGCCTCTTCCTGCAGGTGGGAAGAATTACATAATTTGCCAAGTCCAGTGAAAAATGAAAATTTTATACCCTTGTTTAAAAATTAAGAATTCCAGGATAGCAACAGCAGAGCATTAAACCAAGCATGCGTGCTCTGTGGCTAAGTCACATCCAGCTCTTTGCAACCCCATGGACTGTAGCAAACCAAGCATGGTGCCCTTCTAAATGAAAGACCTCATGGAAATACAGAGGTCACAGCCTTATGGACAGGGACTGCATTAGAGTTCATATGGGGCATTCTTAGTTCATTAATACCAAATTAGCAATTTTTACTTATTTATTTTTGGCTGTGTGGGTCTTCGTTGCTGAGAGGGCTTTACTCTAGTTGCGGAGAGCAAAGGCTACTCTCTAGTTACAGGATGGGGCCTCCTCATTGCAGTGGGTTCTCTTGTTGTAGCTCCCAGGCTCTAGAGCACAGGCTCAATAATTGCAGCCCAAGGGATAAGTTTCTCGGAGGCATATGGGATCTTCCCAAACCAGGGATCAAACCTGTATCCCTGGCATTGGCAGGCAGATTCTTTACCGCTGAGCTACCAGGGAAGCCCAGCAATTCTTCATATTAAGTTTTCACTGTTAAAATAAGCAGTTGAGTTTTGGTCTCGAAACTGGAGCATAGCTAAGATCCTATTCTTCTGCTCTTCGCAGTGAAAGGGTGATGGGAGTAGGTCTCCACAGTGACAATAAGGCCTCTTTTACTGTACTCCTTCCTTACAGGAAAGACAATTTGGAATCCATATTCTAAACTTTATTTTGGGATTCTCCAGAACAACGTTCAGAAGTCCATAGTTCAAACCCTTCCAACACGTTTCATTCATGTCAGTTTCCTAGCAATATATCCACCACTGGTGTGAACATTCCAAGTCCCTGAAACATGGCAGTACATACAGGTACCAGTGACCTACCTACATATGGCATCCATTCCCCCAGTCATTAATTTAAATAGAAAAAAAAATATACTATATGAAACTACTTAGATGTTTAAATTCCTCTAAGTCCTTGGCAAGTTGAAAAATTAAATCATGCAGTGGTGATCATTACCTTCAATTATCATTTCCCACTGTGATAAAACATTGCATCTGCCTCTCTTACCTCTCCTAGGAGCAGAGGGGAAATTCCTTTGGGCAGCAGAGAATAACAGAAGGGCTATCAACTATTAACTTGAGCTCCCTCAAGGAGAGAGCCCTTTAGTGGAGCATTCTCAACAGAAGACTCTGCAGACTGGAGCACCCTCAAGTCCCAGTTATTAAAAATAAAACATACTTGACTCAGTAGTGGGTGAGAATAGCATCAAAGGCTCATGCCACAGCTGGTATGTGATTGAGTGCAGTTATACTACACTAGCCCAAAGCTTTGTCAATAGCCCCGGTATGTGACACCACCCTGCAGCTACCATTATTGAACAATTATTATGTGTCAGATCCAGACACATAATAATGGTCAAAATTATCTCATTTTAACACAGATTCTTGTTTAACCTCATAACAACACCAAAATTGGTATGGTTACACCTACATGACTTAGGAAGGAACCCAGGCTCAGACTGCCTAAGAAACACTCATGGTCAGCTTTCATAGAAAACTCAGGTAACAAAATAAAAATTATCCTTGATTTCTTCTAGAAACAAAACCAAATTTCTGCCAGACATTTTTATATTATTATAATCTCATAAGTATGAAGTGAAGTCACTCAGTCGTGTCCAACTCTTTGTGACTGTAGCCCACCATGCTTCTCTGTCCATGGGATTTTCCAGGCAAGAGTACTGGAGCGGGTTGCCATTTCCTTCTCCAGAGGAACTTCTCTACCCAAGGATCGAACCCAGGTCTCCTGCATTGTAAGCAAGACGCTTTACCCGCTGAGCCACCAGGGAAGTCTCATAAGTATATTATTATATAATAATTTTATATTATATTATTATTATAACATGTTATTAATTGTTAGCAAATTATTTTCTGGGAGCACTTGTTTATCTTTTGAGATGAAATTAACTTAGTAGACCCATTCTTTACAGTGGTAACATCGAGGTGAGTAGATAAGTAGAGACCACCTAGTGCTAAATGCTTTTGGGTCATCTGCTAACCCTCCTATAGCTTCTTGGGTCTCACACACAGAAGACAGCACTAGAGACTTCCAAGAGCTAATTTAATTATTTACAGTCCAGTTTACCCCTAAATGATCTCACATGTCAGATAAAATCTAGAATACTCAGTCCATTATGCAGATATTTTCACCTATTTGGTTATCTGATATTATGGAGACAGGATGTCTGAATATTTATGTGAGGTCTTTGTTTTTCATTCAGGTATTTGGCATTTGCCTATTTTTCCCCTGTGACTACTTGCCAGGCTCCTTAGTCATGGCATGATTTTATGATGCATAAAAGAAAGAAAATTATATATACATATATTATATATATATATATATGAATTCCATTTCTTCTTATTTTTCTCTTGCCTTGACTGACCCTATGCATGAAGGATCCATAATTCTGTTTCTGTAAATATTAATATTAAAAATAAAAGTAAACATATAATTTGGATTTATATCTATGAGTAAGCATAGAAAACATAACTGGAAAGTTTTGGTGGGTGCTAAATTATCTGGTTAAGTGCAGTAGGTAGTCTGCAGACTCCTAAATCTGCAAATCTATTTAAAACCCAAAGTGGAAAAGCCACATGTCCAATCAAGCACAGCAAGCACAATTGGGAGCATTTCTCTACTAAACACACACACTTTAGAAATATAAAAAGGGTAAGGAAAAAACCTGCAGAGTTTCAAAACTTAGGGAAAAGGTCCACGAAGGTGAGTCGTCTTATGCAGACTGATGGCAAGCTATGGGATCATTAAAACTATCTCAGTACATGCAGGAGGCTCGTTGTTTTCCAGAGAGCTGTAAATATGATCAATCAGATGCAACTCAATGTAAGGCTGATTCAGCAAACAATTCTCCCCATCATTCACCCATTAATTGTATATATTTGCACTTCCTTAGCATCAGCAAACCTTGCAATCTAGAATGGCTGTTTGAGATATGCAGTTCTGCTTCTACCTTAATAAAACACCAAAGTTGCCTACAGTAAAGCCCATACTGTGTTATCAGAACATTTCTTTAATGCAGTGACTGCATTTCTAATCACTCCTTCATATATTCTACTCCCAGTTACGAGCAGGGTCATCAACACTTCTATGATACTCTTGATACAAGAACTTTCTCATCAGCATTAACACCTACTCTTGAGAAGTATATATGTAGTGTTCTTTGAGGTGCATATGCCTATATTTACTCATGCTCATCTCAACCATGTAACTGATACTCAAGAACATACCAAAGAGGAGCATATCATGGGGAGAGAGATAGGAAGAGTCAAAAGAGGGTTCTAGAAAAATAACAACTAGCACTTATATGGTATAACTAGTTCCAGGTACTGTTTTAAGCAGTTAAAATATTACCTCATTTCATCTTTACAGCAACCCTAGGAGGTAAGTACTATTGTTATCCCCATTTTACAATCAAGGAAACAGAGAGTTAAAACAACTTGCCCTTGTTCACACAATTGAGAAGTAGTGGAATTGTGATTCAAACTCAGGTAGTCTAACTCCAAAATTCATTCCCTTAATTATAATGCCATACACTTTTTTGTTACAAATTAACATATGCTATTTTGAAAAATTATGCCAGAAGGCCCAACAAGGTGACTATCCTTCTATTAAATTCTATAATCAAGCAAGAACCAAAATGACAGTTTTTTTAAACCTGCTCCTGACTATTTCTCATATAAATGAATGGATAAGAAAGCTATGGTACATATACACAATGGAGTATTACTCAGCCATTAAAAAGAATACATTTGAATCCATTCTAATGGGGTGGATTAAACTGGAGCCGATTATACAGAGTGAAGTAAGCCAGAAAGAAAAACACCAATACAGTATACTAACGCATATATATGGAATTTAGAAAGATGGTAACGATAACCCTGTATGCGAGGCAGCAAAAGAGACACAGATGTATAGAACAGGCTTTTGGACTCTGTGGGAGAGGGAGAGGGTGGGATGATTTGGGAGAATGGCATTGAAACATGTATAATATCATATAAGAAATGAATTGCCAGTCTAGGTTCGATGCAGGATACAGGATGCTTGGGGCTGGTGCACTGGGATGACCCAGAGGGATGGTATGGGGAGGGAGGTGGGAGGGGGGTTCAGGATGGGGAACACGTGTACACCCGTGGCAGATTCATGTTGATGTATGGCAAAACCAATACAATATTGTAAAGTAAAAAAAATAATAATAATAAAAATTTTAAAAAAAGATAGATGATTGACAGGTAGACAGACAGACAGACAGATGACAGTTTTTTAAACCTGCTCCTGACTATTTCTCATATAAATAGAAAGATAGATAGATTGACAGGTAGACAGATAGACAAACAGATGATGCTGTACTAAGTCACTCAGTCATCTCTGACTCTTTGCAATCCCATAGACTATAACCCTACAGCCTTTTCTGTCCATGAGATTCTTCAAGCAAGAATACTGAAGTGGATTGCCATTTCCTTTTCCAAGATAGATGATAGATAGATAGATAGATAGATAAAATATATAATGTGTATATTTAGATACATAAAATAAACTGTCGATACCTTCATAATTCCTAGGAAAATAAAGTCAGAAACAGTAAAACAGTAAATTTTGATAAAATTTTTAAAATTAAAAAAACTCTCTAATCAAGAAATTATATATTAATTGGAGAAGGCAATGCTCAAAAATAATTTCTAAAAATGAAAAATTCAATAAAGAACCACAGAAACAGGCTAAACAACTCAAGTTCTACATACTCAAAATTCAGGCAACATTTTTTATAGGTTCAATTCCTTGAATATCCCCATTATTTACTTGTAAATATAAAATTTCAAAATCTTATTTGTATAACATCCCCATAATTAGGATTGTCTCTACTATCCATCTTATAACCCCATTGTCACTTGTAATCAAAAAAAGACAAAAAGGCTATTTCTATATATTTTGCATAATTATATTTGACTAACCAGTCAGTCCTCAGAGAAGGCAATGGCACCCCACGCCAGTACTCTTGCCTGGAAAATCCCATGGATGGAGGAGTCTGGTGGGCTGCAGTCCATGGGGTCACTAAGAGTCGGACAGGACTGAGCGACTTCACTTTCACTTTTCACTTTCATGCATTGGAGAAGGAAATGGCAACCCACTCAGTGTTCTTGCCTGGAGAATCCCAGGGATGGGGGAGCCTGGTGGGCTGCCATCTATGGGGTCGCACAGTCGGACACGATTGAAGCGACTTAGCAGCAGTAGCAGCAGCAACCAGTCAGTCCTAGAGGAAATCAACCCTGAATATTCACTAGAAGGACTGATGCTGAAGCTCAAGCTCCAATACTTTGGCCATCTGATGTGAAAAGCTGACTCACTGGAAAAGACTCTGATGCTGGGAAAGATTGAAGGCAGGAGGAAAAGGGGACAACAGAGGATGCGATAGCTGGATGCCATCACCGACTCAATGAACATGAGTTTGAGCAAACTCCAGGAAATGGTGAGGGACAAGGAAGCCTGGTGTGCTGCAGTCCATCAGGTCGCAAAGAGTCAGACACAACTTATCAACTGAACAACGATTTGGGAGTCTGTGGTGTGGGCAAGCATTTTGCATGATGTTATGAGTATGACACGTTTCCAGAGCTTTCTTAGCCCTTCACAACTGAGAAGGCAGAAGACGGACATACACTAAAGAACTCTAATGAGAGGCAATCTCCAAGGGCTCGTCTGGAGGAATAGCAGCAGGGACATGAGAGCTGAGAAGAGCATCTGAAAAGCTTTAAGGAAGAGTTGAGATTTGAAATATTAAGATATCAGGGACAAGAGACATAGGAAGAGGGTATCGGGAATAGCCATGTCAGTCCCAGCCAGGACACATGAGGTTCAGGGAGAGGGAGGAGGCCAGCACAGATGCTGAGATGTTGGTGAGCCAGGCGGGTGAATTTTGGAGTTGTCAATAGGGCTGAAGAAATTTTAACACAGTTTCTTGTCTAACCTCATAATTCAGAATCCACTTTCTAACCCTCCTCTTGGGATTCTCTGGAACAATGTTCAAAGGTCCATAGTTCAAACCCTCCTGACACATTTTGTTCATGTCAGTTTCCTATCAATATATCCACCACTGTTCGGAACATTCCAAGTCCCTGAAACATGGCAGTACATACAGGCATAAGTGACTTACTTAACACAAGACTAGAAGAATCTGAGTTCTTAGCTAAGTAAGGTAGACTTCTACCCAAAACCAGAAGAAAAGGCCAAGTTGCAAAAGCATGCGGTCGCTTCTAGCCATTCAACTCCTTCTTGAAACAGAAAGATCTATACAAAAGCAACAGCAATAAGCATGCAATTCTTTCTTCACTGATCCCACATAATTCGACGTGGGAAGAACTGATTCCTAGTATGTGATTTAATGGGCCTGGAGTCAGTAGAACCAAGTTCTAGCTGTAATTCCTTAAACTATGCACAATGTGATCCTGGACTACTCACCCCAGGGCTCCTCTGAGACTCAGCTTCCTAATGCCAGGCAGATGGATTTGCAAATGATCCTGCTAACTGTCTCCAATTCTATGAAGTGACTCAAGGGAGGTTAAGAAGGCAAGGCCTTCCCCTCACCCTCATACGGGAAAGCTTTCCTCTGTATACTGGGCTTCTGCATCAACTTTCAATTGAAAAAAAAAATGTGTTACAGTTTAAAGACATTTGGGAAACATCTGACTGTATCACCTAAAAGGTACCTTTGGCTTCTATGTCCTAACACTCTTTGGTATCATTTAAGATATCTCAATAATATCCAAACTCATCCCATAAATATGTCCACATGCTTTCATGAATGCATTTGGTAAGTTCTGACATGGGTTCCAGTTTTGTTCCTTTGTAGAATGGGCTTTATGATATATTTTCTGACATGTGTTGATAAGCATATATAGTAGGCAGATAAATGCAGAGCACAGTTAGTGATATAAAATAATGCAAACCAAGTAGAACTCTATGGACAATGGGCTTGTCGTTATCCCAGCAGTTTTCCATATCCTGGGAAACGCTGTGCGTTATCCAGCCTGCTAGGTGCCAAATTCCCAAATCTTATGTTTTGCTCCATTAATCCTCGACATCCTGAGGACCATGGTTCATAGAAAGTTGCCTTGTCAATAAAATGGCCAGCATACAGTGAGTGAGCCATAACATTAACTGACAAGGATAAATAATTCTGCTTGACTTCCTGAGCATTTTAGCCACTTGGGTAAGGTCTAAAGGAGGAATCATTGGATTCCCTAATTAGAAGATTTGATGTCAAACAGCAGAGGTGGAGATTGCCTCTCCAGGCACCTTAGACAGTCCTCCTGGGCCCATTGTTTTAGAAGTACTATATACATTTATACATCCCCTCTTCTCAGGGCAAAATCCAGCCAACCCAGGTTCATTTGCTTAGGACTGTTCTCTCCTAGCTTTCAGACAGGAAATGTGACCAATTTATCTGTGCCTAGCTTTAAGGTATTAGTTGAATCTTATAGCATATCCAGGAAGGAATTAACCTGGCTAAGACAGCATCATGTGAAATATTCCACCAACTAGTTCTGCCTACTCTGGAGACATCAGAATCTTAACAGCCAGCATAGCATTGATAAGATCTGGTAATTTTATGTTGGACTTAGTGAGTAAGAAAATCAAAATGGATTAGTCCAAAAAGATGGAACAGAAACTAGAATTAGATATATATGTATCTTATTATACGTTAATTTAGGCATAAATGAATTTAAAAATTACAAAGGATGCACAGTAGGGGTTTTGATGTAAATTTCTAGTTCATCCTCACCACAATATGATGACAATTATTTGCTGGATATAGCTGAGAGAATGGGTTCTGTTCTGATCTGATTTAAATTTACCTTCACCTTGTATTGTCACATTCTATTAATCCTCTGGCCAAAGCCATCTGCTCCTGTCTACACCTCTCTGCCATGGAAAGGGCTGCATTCAGATATCAGTGCTTCCCAGGTGGCGCTAGTGGTAAAGAACCTGCTTGCCGAGACAAGAGACCTTGGTTCGATCCCTGGGTTAGGAAGATACCCTGGAGAAGGAAATGGCAATCCACTCCAGTATGCTTGCTTGGAGAATCCCATGGACAGAGGAGCCTGGCGGGCTACAGCCCATAGGGTTGCAAAGAGTCAGACATGAATGAAGCCATTTAGCACCATCAGCACCATTACTAGACATAGTCTCTGCTGCTGCTGCTGCTGCTGCTGCTGCTGCTAAGTCACTTCAGTCACGTCCGACTCTGTGTGATCCCATAGACGGCGGCAGCCCACCAGGCTCATCCATCCCTGGGATTCTCCAGGCAAGAATACTGGAGTGTGTTGCCATTTCCGTCTCCAATGCATGCATACATGCTAAGTCGCGTCAGTCGTGCCCAACTCTGTGCGACCCCATGGACAGCAGCCCACCAGGCTCCTCTGTCCACGGAATTCTCTAGGCAAGAATATTGGAGTGGGTTGCCATTTCCTTCTCCCGACATAGTTTCTATATTTGTATAAAGTTCCAATTTTAACAGCAGTCTCCTTGGTAAGAGGTTTTGTTGACTCCCAGTGTACAGTGCTTGCTGTTACTTCCCTTTCCCAAGAATGGCATAGTTTGATTACAGTGCATGCACACACATCTGCACGTTTCGTTTCCCAACTGCCTCCAGCCTGCTTACTCTGTGATCTCCCTGGTTAGTATTACTACCACCCTGAGGTGGTGGTGGGAATTAGAATTGACTTGTAATTTGATAAAAGATAAACTTTAGATGTCAAGGCATGCTTTTTGAGAAAATGGATTCTCCTCTAGAGCAGAAACAATGGAACCATAAAAATTTTATTATGATGATGTGAAAACTCACTGTCTAGAAGTTTCTGTTTAACATGGGCGACCCCTGAGCTCCTGACTCCGTGTACAATTGCCTCCTTAAGACTCCAGACGGATATTTAAAGAAGCTCAGAATCACAGTTCAAACAAAAGTTCTAGAATTTCATCTCATTTATCAAGACTGGTTCCTCCCTCAGTCCTTTCTCCATCTCTGCAAAATGACACAAACGTTCAAACGGTGACTACAGTAAAAAAAATCTAGGAATATCTCAGTTCCCTTTCTCTCCCATTTGCCACATCCAATCTATCAGTGAGTTGTAGGCTCAAACTCCAAAATATTTCTCACCCTACTCCTTTCTCTCCATACGGAGCCACCATCCTGGTTCTAGCAGCTGTCACCTCTGACCAGAACTGGGCTATGCCCTCCTGCCTGTTTTCCCTACTCCTACACCTACAACAACTACAAATCATCCTTATTAAAATAGAGTGATGTTTGTAAACCATAAATCCTTTGACTACCCTGTGAAAAACTCTTCCCGCTGCACTTAGAATAAATTCAAACTCTTACTGTTACATGTAAAGCATGGCCTTTCCACTTTTTCAATTGTTTAGCTCTTCCCCAAACTCCAGTCACAAAGAGTAAGCTCTTCCCCATTCCCTGCCCAAGTAATGTTTTTCTTTTTTAACTTGCTGTACTGTGTGCTGTCCTCAGCTGCTCACTCAAGTCCAGCGCTTTGCAACCCCATGGGCTATAGCCCACAAGGCTTCTCTGTCCTTGGAATTTTTCAGGCAAGAATACTGGAGTAGATCGCTGTTTCCTGCTCCAGGGAATATTCCTGACCCAGGGATTGAACCTGTGTCTTTTGCATCTCCTGCATCGGCAGATGGATTCTTTGTGACTGTGCCACCTGGGAAGCCCCCTCCACCTTTTTTTTTAAAAAAACAGTTTATTATAATATTATCTAACTGAGGGACAGCCAGATGGAAGAGACACATAGGGCAAGGCGTAGAGCAAAGTGTGGAGAGAAAGGGGGCAGAGCTTCCATGTACTCTCCAGGGGTCCCCAAAGAACTTCTGCTGGCAGTGCTTTCTCATTCTTTAAATCTCACTTCAACTGTCACTGACTCTCAGCCATGTTATCTAGAAGTAGTCACAGGCCTCCCTTGACCCAGTCAGACTTCATTATATTATACTAGCTGTTAGCTTTCTTGCTTTTATTATTGTCTGATTCAGGATATTTATTTACTGGTGTACAGCCTGTCATCCAGTTCTTGAATAAAAGCTCCAGAAAGACAGAAACTCTTCCAATTCACCCATTTCTCTATCTCCTAACACATGGCATAGACCTGTAATAAGTATTTGATGACATTGGGTGGCTACTGAATTGGGATACTGGCTCTGCCAGTTACTAACTCTGTCATCTTTGTAACATTACTTAATCTACATTTGCCTCCGTTTCTTCATCTATGAAATGAGGAAAACAATAGTTTCTGGAATCTAAAAGTACAGCAAACTAGTGAATATATCAAAAGAGAACGAATGCGTGGTTACCAGTGTGGAGGATGGAGAAGGACACACAGGCGTGAGGGAGTGGGAGGTACAAACAACTAGGTGGAAGGATGTATTGTACAACATGGGAAATACAGCCAATATTTTGTAATAACTAAATGAAAGTAACATGCAAAAATTGTACTAATTAAAAAATTTTTTTAATAAATAAATGGGGAAAACAGAGAATGTCTAACTCAACTCACTTTTCTACCACAAGAGCTGGATGAGATTCACTTCAACCTATATAAAAATACTGCTGCTGCTGCTGCTGCTAAGTCACTTCAGTCATGCCCAACTCTTAGCAACTCCATGGACTGCAGCCTACCAGGCTTCTCCATCCATGGGATTTTCCAGACAAGAGTACTGGAATAGGTTGCCATTGCATTCTCCAATATAAAAATACAGAGCTCCATAAAGACTAGCAGGAAGTTGGCTTGGCAGTGGGTCTTTTCATTTCTACTCAACTAAGTCCCTCCTAAGTTAGGTCCTAGGAAAGTACTAGATGCTGAAGACACCGAGGGACACTGGGAATAAAACATAACATTGCTCTCAGGGACCAGAGCATGCAGGAAAAATGACCCTGTAAACAAAATGAGCAAAGTGATGACTCCAATGAGGGAGGCAAGCAAATGTTGCAGAGGTGGGCAGGCTGGGCTGAAGGCACTAATGAACTCCATCTGGAGTGGGTGGGAGGTTTGTTGAGGAGGGCTTCCTGATCTCATCTGCTCTGACCCACAGACTGATCTTGTGGTCAGGAGCACTTCCAGGAGATCAGGAGAGCTCTGAAACTAATCTAGGGTTTTGGCTCTTTTAGAGGTACACCTAAACTGACCTTGACACACTCAAACCTCAAAGAAACTCAAACCCCATGTGTTATCTTCCAACTTGTAAGTTGACCCTAAGCCTGCCTGTGCTTCTCGGAAGTCATCTAAATTGGAGATCTAGAGCCAGAATAAACCACTAGGTTTTCTTGGAACGTCCATTGCCCTTGCGATCACTTTTTATCTGCCTGCAGAAATACATACCTCATTCAAGGTACAGCCCAAGTCTCCTCTCTCCCAGGGATCCTTCCAGCCCCCGCTGCTAATCACACCCTGCCCAGGATGCATTTTTTTAAAGTCACAAAATCCATCACATTTTTCTCTTACTAATTATTTATGTTGTCACATTTTACTCACTTCTCACAATATAGGCCACTATAATAGAGCTTTGTTCTTTTTAAAAAATGTTTTATTCTGTTTCATTTTCCTTTTGCATAGAGTGGCTCTACTCATTCTACACTTATATTTTGAAGAGAAAAAAAAAGACCCTAAAATGAAATGAAGGCAGTATTTTAAATGGAACAGATTTAGTATTTAGAAGAAAGGACAAAAGTGGACAGGATACAGGTACATCTCTATAGTATGATTATATACCTAGGAAAGGACTTCTCGTGTGCCATGTCAAGGGGCCTGACGGTCTCTGTGCTCCAGACTCTATGTGGAAGGAGTACGCAGAGCTGCTGGAGGCAATGGGTCAGGCATAGGGACAAGATGCATCAAGATGGCAAGTCACAGGAGCAAATGACCACATCCCAACAGGACAATGGATATCTCAAAGCTGCCTAATTGAGGGATGTATACAGGTGACTTAAGCAGCCAGTTGGACACTGAAAACCTGAATAGACTGAGATCAAGTTACAAGACCTTCCTGGAGTGTAATCTAGAGATTAAAATTAGTGGCTGTATAAAAAATGGAAAGCTTTATGGTTGTACACCTTAGCTTGTGACCTGACATTCATATCTACTTTGCTTCACAACCAGTTCTTAGATGCCAGAAGTGCTTTTCCATCATCTGAGCTGTTCCTGACCCCGTTTTTACCAATTTAAATTCCTGTACTTTTGTTAAGCTTCAGTATCACTGCAAAGATTTTTTTTTTAAGGGAAAATCAAATCACTACAAATTTTGCTTTTATTATTTTGAACCTGTGTCCTGCTGTGAAGTGGCCTCCATTTGATAAGCTGCAAAAAAGATTAAAAGGACAGCAATTACGATGCTTCTCAGATGCAGGAACTGAGCTGGGGCCCCAGCAACTAGAAATCTGTGCGTCCTGGTGCTGGCGGAGCTTTTAGCAGTTCTGCCTGGAGTCCCTCTTTGAAGTGTGTCCAAGTGGGACTTTGAATCACAAACACTATCCGCTCCACACTTCTCAACAAAACTGAGAAACATACTTTTGTTTGATGGCATTTCATCTAAGTTGGCTTTTAGCTTTCAAACAAGAGAGATTACTCAAGCTTCAAAGCTAGTTGTTTCTTGGCAAAGGGTAACACAATTCTTGGAGGAAGGGAATGATGAAAATTCAGTTTCTCTCATTCCCTTCTAGGGTCCCCTTTTTAGGTTACTTTCACCAATTAGCTCCTCAAGATCCTCGCTGACAGCAATTTATAGATGAAAATCCAAACCAAATGAGCCCCAGCTGTGGGGCAAAGGCTTCCAGGGTAAAGAAGGGAACAGATTAGAATCTGGCTCAAAGAATACACTAAGTGTGGGAATTTAGCTCAGGAACCCCGAGGAGATTTGGGCTCCAGAGAATAAGTTCTGAGTCAGTCCAGCTATTTCCCGTCTCTATGCGATCAGTCGCTCAGTCGTGACTGACTGTATTTGACCCCATAAACTATAGCCTGCCAGGCTCCTCTGTCATGGAATTTTTCAGGCAAGAATACAAGAGTGGGTTGCCATTTCCTACTCTAGGTCCCATCTTTACACTGTTATTTATTAAGTACTGCATGGCCCCATCCTGGACACTGGCTTCACTTTCTGCATGATACATTGAGTCATCTTGGCCTTGAAGACTGAGTGTGGATTTAAGATTTTAAGGCCCACTTCTGGGTCTGTTTCTACCAACCTCCCACCATCTGGATGGGTACACTACAATTTTGTCCTCATAAAAAGGAGATGGAGAATGTTACAGGCAGAACTTGGAAGGAAAATTCACATAAATAGAACAATAAATGATAATAAATGAAAAGTGCTTTCAGAATGTGTCCTCGGCAAGATTATGCATTGTTTGGGAAGAACAGATTTTTAATAGATAGAATGTTGTACTCTACGTACTTTTCAAAATGACTGGTTAACCCCGTGATAGCCGGCTTTTTGATCAAGAGAGAAACATCATGTTCTTCACATGCATTTGCTAGTACTTAATTCTCATAGAAATAATACTGTGCCCAGGGTATCTGAGAGCAGACCTGAATAATCTCCTTAAACAGCAAAGGGGCTGGAAGGTAACTGCAGTGCCTGCAAAACATTAGGAGACGGGAGAGTTAGGAAAACAAAATAAATGCAATCTTTACACCCAGTCTGTATAAGTCTACTTGGGCTTCCATAGCACAATATCACAGACTGAGTGGCTTAAACAACTGAAACTTTTTTCTTACAACTGTGAAAACCAAAAGTCTAAGATAAAGACATCTAAAGGCTTGGTTTCTTCTGGGGCCCCTTTCCTTAACTAGCAGAGGAACCCCTTCTCCCTGGACCCTCTCTCAGGCTTTTGTCTGTACTCACATTGCTGGTATCTCTTTGTATCAGAATCTCCTTTTGCTATAAGGACACCAATCAGATTGGGTTGGGGCCACTCTGAAGACCCAACTTTAACTTAATCATGCCCTTACAGGCCTTATCTCCAAGTACAGTCACATTCCAAGGTACGGGGGAGGCATGCAGGGGAACGCAGCTTGGCTCATGAAGTGAAGAGAAAGTCGCTCAGTCGTGTCCAACTCTTTGCAACCCCATAGACCATACAGTCCATGGAATTCTCCAGGCCAGAATACTGGAGTGAGTAGCCTTTCCCTTCCCCAGGGGATCTTCCCAACCCAGGGATCCAACCCAGGTCTCCTGCGTGGCAGGCGGACTCTTTACCAGCTGAGCCACAAGAGAAGCCCAAGAATACTGGAGTGAGTAGCCTTTCACTTCTCCAGGGGATCTTCCCGACCCAGGAATCAAACCAGAGTCTCCTGCATTGCAGGCTGATTCTTTAGCAACTGAGCTATCAGGGAAGCCCTGGCTCATAATACACTAATATTTAATACTGCTGAACATTATGGGAGAAATCTGCATGTCTGAGTCTTGAAAGAAAGTGGGACACGTCGGTAACAACATTCATCTAATGAATAACTATAATGTTATTGATGTTATTAAATCTATTTCCCTTGTATACCACAGAGTGTACTTTTATTCACCACCCTCCCCCAACCCACTAAAATGTGTGTCTCCCAGTTAGCAGACTCTCTCTCCCTCTGGTGAAAGTTCTCTGACATCTCTTCTTATAAGGACACTAATCCTATCAGATCAGGGCCTCACCCTGTGACATCAATTAACTTTGCCTCCTTAGAAGCCCTCTCTCCAAACAGAGTAACTTTGGGGGGTTAGGGCTTCAACATGTGAGCTTGGGGTGGACACAAACATTCAGTTAGTAAGAAATACCTTCTAAGCAGAAGAGTTTTTTTTTTTTTTTCCTGAGATAAAAGAAAAAATAGAGAGGTGGATTGCACCTTGGCAAGGCCCAGAGTTACTGCACAACTGAGTACAGTGCCTGGGACACAGGAGGAGCTCCATGAATTTTACTGAGTGAAAGGAAAGTGAATTATTCTATTACATTTAGGTTGAGGTCTCAAAGTACAAAAATAGATGCTTCCAGGACAGTTTATGGGTAATATCCTCTCTCAGGGAAGGATAGATAAGCTGATTCTCTTTGTTTTTTTTTTTTTAATAAACAATAAGAAAAATTATTTTTGTTTTTATTAAATGTTTTACAATCTTACTTGGCCACAAAACACTTTCTGCTCATAAATCACAAAATAATCCAATAGATCAGAGAACACTCTTCACAAAACACGGACTGAAATAGGCCACCTAAAAGTTCATTGAGGAAGTCACCTGTGATTATATGAATGTGCAATTATATAGAAATATGTAAGATGTACATGCATGCATGCTAAGTCATGTCCAACTCTTTGTGACCCCATGAATCATAGCCCATCGGGCTCCTCTGTCCATGAAATTCTCCAAGCAAGAATACTGGAGTGGGTTGCCATTTTCTACTTCAAGGGACCTTCCCAGACCAGGGATCGAACCCACGTCTCCTGTGTCTCCTGCATTAGCAAGCAGATTCTTTACCACTCAGCCAGCTAGGAAGACTCCTTGTAAGACATATACTAGGTGCTAATATGAAGTATCTGGAGCAAAAGTGAATGGACAGTGTGAATGGAGGAGGAGGGATGAGGAAAGAAAAGAGTCAAGCAAACTAGCAAAAGAAAGAGGACATTAAAATCTGTATGATAAGATTTCATAGATGCATTTATAGAAAAGAACATATTAAAATTTAAATGATAAAGACCACTTATCTACAAGAAGTATATGAACATTTCTTTCCACATATAAGTCACAAAATAATAAACAGAGGTAAAATGTCACTGTGATGGAGATGACCAAATCTTCAAATTGGAAATAGCAAACCTGAGTGCAAGACAGAATTAATCAAAGATAATTTGTGAGTTCATATAAAGGGCTCCCCAAAAGCTTACATGGGCTTATCTAACAAAACTATGCCAAACTGGTCTCACTTTCTCTTTTATTCAAAATGCTAGACTGGAAAATCAACAGAATCCTATAGGCATAGTACATTTGATTTTCAGCAAAACATCTGAAAAATTATTCAGTAACAATTTTGTGGGTAAGATTAAGAAATAGCTAGCTTAAACCTATATATCCAGAGTATTAAATAGATCCTATTATTATAGAAATATAGGTTTGTAATAGTTTGGCATAGATTTACTCAAGAACTCTGTCCAGGACATTTTATCAACACCTTAACAACTTTTTTTTAATTGTCAAATTTCCAAAGATGAAAAGTTGGGACCATTCACTAAGATACTGAATTATGATCTTGATAGGTTAGGATAACAACTCTAAACTGAAAAGAGAAATTTAATAGAAAAAAATATGAAAGTCATACACATAGGTTAAGTGAATAGAGTTAAGCAGATTTTGTTGAAGTATGTTTTGTGTGAAAGAATAAACAAAAGTAACGTGTGGGTTTGGTTGACAGCAGGCTCATTCTGAGTCATGTGTGATTCAACCCTGGGAAATTAAAGATCTTTTTGACTACATTGCTGAATGTGTAGGCTCAGACAAGATAATGACCCATGATATTAATGGGATGCTGGTTTCAGTGTATCTGAAATATTGTGTTTCATTTTGGGCATCATGTGTTTAAAAGAGATTCCGACAAACTGAAATGCATGCAAAGAAGAAAATCAAAGTAGTAGAGATTCTGGGAGTCACGGCCCATGGAGAATGGTGAAGAAATTAGGTTTTCAGTGCTGCGTGGTAACTTTCATCAGTCAAACCCACCTCTACAACACAAGACAAAGCCTGCCAGCTTAGGCTTGTCTTGGTCCTCATTCTGTTGTTCACTTTCCCTCCTCCACCTTCTAATTTTCCCAGCTTCTGACCTCATGAGAGCCCTTGTCCTTGGGAAAGGAAATTGCTTATGCGTTCATTAATTTGACATTTTTGATCATCTACTATATGCCAAGCAACTTTTCTAAGAATTTCAAGCATCAGTGAACCAAACAGACAATAATCTGAGCCCTGTGTGGCGCTAATGTTCTAGAAAGTGACAGACAATAAACAACAGATATCATAAGTGAGCAAATTATAAGGTAAACTGAAAGCTGATAAATTCTATGGAAAGAAAAGCAGGAATAGAACAGTGTAAAGGGATTAAGGGTACTGAGAATAGGCGGAAGCAGCTACAGTGCTAAATGGTGTTGTCAGGGGGTTGGGGGCTCATTGAGAATGTGGCCTTTGAATAAATTTTGAAGGAGTGAAGCAGATAGCCACAGGGATTACACCGGGGAAAGAAACGTTCTAGTGCAAAAGCTCTAAGGACGGTTTGCCTAGAAGGGAATAAGACAAGGAGGGGTAGCAGGAAATAAGCTATGAAGGTAATGGTGCAGGTAAAGACTTTAGGTTTTCCTCTAATTAAAATGGGAATCCATCGGAGGGTTTTGAGCAGAGGAGCACCATGATCTGACTTATATTTCTAAAGCATTTCTCTAGCTGCCTTGTGAAGGACAGATTCTAGAGGAAAAACATAGGAGCTGAGATACCAGTTAAAAGTCTATTGCAATCTTCCAGATGAATAATGATTCGGTTACATCAGCATTATGGCAATGTAAGGGGCAAGAAGGTAGGGCAAACAATACGTCTTGCATGTTTAGATGTGAGACGAACAAAAGAGAGGAGTTTAGACTAATTAGGGTTTTCAGCCTGAGTGCCTTGAAGGATGAAGCTGCCATGGACTGAATTAGAGTGGGAGAGAGATGCAGGTAGAATAGCTTTCAGGAGAAAGATCAAAAGTTCAGTTTTTGGATACACAAAGGTGGAGATGTCTATTAGAACTTCACATGTAGTTTTCAAGTAGAAAGTTTAATATAGGAGAGATGGATGTCACATATAAATGCAAAAGTCTTTGGAAGGTAGGAGGCATTTTAGGTCGTGAGCCTAAGTGAGAGCATCAAGGCAGTAAGCATAGACAGAGAAGAGGATCAAGATTGAACTCTGGGGCTCTCTGATTGTGGGAGGTCAAGGACAAGAGGGAAAAGCAAAAAAGCAGGAAAGGAGAGTCTAGCATGTTAGAAAAACTACTAGGAGGGTGTGGCGCCTTAGAAACCAAGTGAAGAAGATGGTTCAGACAGATGAGTGTGATCAACTGTATCAACTGCTCCTGACAGGTTAAAATGAGAGTCCATCCTGGGCATTAGCACCACGAAGGCATTAATGACCTTGACAAGAGCAGTTTCAGTAGCGTGGTCTGGGAAAGTCAGATTGGAGTGGGTTGAAAAAGGAATAGGAAAAAGGGAATTTAAAATGCTTGCTACAAAGGGGCAGTAGCTAAAATAAGAAGTGAAGTCAAGGGGGGATTATTTTTAAAGATGTGGGCAATAACAGAAAATGTGATTGCTGCTAGGAATCAGGGGGCTTCCCTGGTGACTCAGAGGTTAAAGCGTCTGCCTCCAATGCGGGAGACCCGGGTTCGATCCCTGGGTCGGGAAGATCCCCTGGAGAAGGAAATGGCAATCCAGTCCAGTATTCTTGCCTGGAGAATCCCATGGACGGAGAAGCCTGGTAGGTTACAGTCCACGGGGTCTCAAAGAGTCGGACACGACTGAGCGACTTCACCTCACCTTTGCTAGGAATCAGGAGACAGTAAAAACTTGATCACAGTGATAATTAGCAGTGATTTCCTTGGCTAGATAGTTGACAGGATGTCGTAAAAAAGTGGAGAAATTACTTTTAATTTCGGGCACAGAAGTGTATCTATGGAAGAGGTGGGGAGGCAGCCTATGACAGTACAGATACTCTTCATGGTTAGATGGGTCGTGGGAGTCTGAGAAAGTTCTCTTTTGATTGTTTCAATTTTCCTCAGACACCTTTGCTTTATTCCTCGACCATGACACAAATCTCTCAACCTGAATGCTGTTAGCATCACAAGAAAACACCTCACTCAGCAGCTCATCTGCAACTTGAGACCTCCCTGGGTGTGCGGCAACATCCTTGCCCAGTCCACCCCAGCCACCACAAGAGGGACCCAGAACACACACACAGCCAAGAACAGAGGAGACACAGCAGGAGAATCTCTAGCTGCATTTTAGTATTTGCGGCACTGCTATTTTCTGCAATTATAACAAAACGGATTAACTGTGGAAAGCCCCAACTGTGAAGTTTAAAACTACATTGCTCAAACTCTCCTTTCTTTCTGTGAGAATTTGGGTAAATTAACCTATTCAGTACTCTTTTTTCATCTGTGGATAGTAGGAGTCTACACTTCCCTCTATCCATTCTGGCTTCCCAAATGTGGAGATTTGAGCTCCTCTTCTAGTCCATTAGATGTCCAAAGATACGCACGGCCTGGGTATTGCAAGGATGCATGCTCATGGGGGAAACTCATGAGGTCTCAAATCATCAGCAAAGAGCAGATCTCCAGTAGTGAAGCAGCCAGACACAGAGTCACTCAGGGCTCCTGCATCCAGCCCCCATATTGAATGTTTTCACCAGAGCCCATTTCCCAGGCCTTAGCTCCAGCTACCTCCTAGCCCAAAAGCAATTCTTAAATGGTTTCAGGAGGGGCACACCCATTTGATATCTGAACCAAAGCCCCTTCATTTTTCTCTTCCTCATCTCCCTTAGTTTCCCTGGTTTAATTTAA